>NC_073697.1:98911581-99214242 GCF_023634085.1 Falco cherrug
CTCTGAATAAAACAAAAGCTGTTTGGGAAAGTTCGGTTTATTGTAAAACTGGTTTTCAACTCTTTAGTGTGTAGCAAGTGGCTAGAATCAGAGTAAGTTTCTGGAGTGAGTCCATGCAGCAGGTGAATGCTTTAGGGTTGATTCCAGTTTTATTGCTGTGTGGTTGTGGGTTTTTTTGTTTGTTTGGAGGGGTTTGGGGATTTTCTGTTATTTTGTTTCATCTTTAGGGCTCTTTGATGGTTCAGGCAGTGGATGCACTTGCAAAGTCCTCAGGCAGCTCTGGCTTTAGCTGTTCTAGTTCAGTGTGAGTGCTGTGCCCAGGAGCTACCTCCCTGGAAAGGATGCTGCTGGGTGGTTAGGGGTACACGGCGCGGGAAAGCTTTTCCCAGAAAGGTTGTTGCAGAATTAAGGAAGCTTGAGAGGAGGCAGGCAGCTCCCCTGCTGCTTCTAATAATAAAACAAAGCACAGAGGAGTAGAAAGGGGGTTTGATCATGTTTTCCTCCTCTGCAAGATTTAAAGATCTCTAAGAAGCTGGCAGATGTTAGTGGAAGTCACTTTCCCGTGGCTTTGGGAAGAATCTGGACCTCCCTGCAAAGTCTTGATCACAGGACTGACCTTTTCAGTGGAAAACGGGTACCGTGGAGGGCAGGCAGGGCTATGGCTCTGCCAGCTCTCACCCCACTTCAGTTTGGTCCCATACTAAAGTACCAAAGAGTGTGCATATAACGGCCGGTCAGCCAAAGGTGCGAAAGCTTTACCATCAGGTGGGCAGAACACGTCCTCTGTGAAGCGCTTGCCGTGTCGCCGGTGTGAGCTGCGCGCCCAGGCTGGGGATGGAGCAGCCAAATCCATGCGTCTGAGCTGCAGGGGTGGTGGGGGAGGGGGCTGGATGCTGATACAAGTCCGGGTCCGTGCCTGCCTGCTGCCCTCTGAACGCAGTCTGTGCCTGGCAAACCGGGCAGCGCGGTGTGGGGTCACGCTGCTGCGATGCCACTGGAGCCAGGAGCGCTGTCACTGGGCTGATGTGGCCCACTGCTGTTTCCCACCCACTGTCCCCATCCCCGCTCATGCGCAGCTCAGCCTGGCGGGTGGGTGCGCTCTGCCGCAGCAGAGGGACGGCAGATGTGCTATCTGGGGCCAGGCTTTGCTTTTACTATGGAATTTTTTATCTACAGGGTTGTAGCCTTGTGTTGGGGTCAGCCTGGTCTCAGCTACAATTTCTGCTAGACAGACACACCTGTGTTAGGTGCTTTAAGATGCTGAAAAAGTTCATTAAGTCGCATAAAAAGCTGTCACTGCTCCCTTGAAAATGAAGGGAAACTGAAGCTAAGGTGCAAAATGACTGCTCTCAGCATCAGATGGTCCAGAGCTGCTCCGGGACCAGGCACATACCCTGAGCCTTGTGCCTTCTGGGTGCGCCTTGACCTGTGCTGCCTCTCGCTGCGGAGATGTGGTTGGCGTCCTGTGGCTGACCCGGAGCAAAATGACTTTACAGAACACACAGGCGGTACCTATCCCGTGTGCTTTCAGTGCGAAATGCTCCCAGCTTCAGGGGCTGAATGACTCCTGACGAGCTCTCCCTTCTCCCCCCACCTGAGGGTCCCTTCAGGCAGGTTACTGCCACGTAATTCTGCTGCCACAGAGGCTTCGCTGTGCCCTAAAAATGACACCTCCTGTGGCACAGGGGTGTTTTTCTGCCACAGCCCCACCCCCCCCAGCCCCAGAGGACCACCCTCGTTTCCCAGCTTCACAGCACCGTCTGCATCTGCCCCACGCATCACCACCAGCAACGCGCGGGTGTTAATAAAATTCACACCAAGAGAAAGCTGGGCCCTTTGCTGCCTTGTGACTGACAGGAGCTTTTTGTACTGGCAAGTCCAGCTCCTGCTCTGGAGAAAGCAGCTTGTTCCCGTCCGAGAGCCACCTGTGTTCCCCCTGCGAGCGGCATTGGCTGCGTGTGCTGAATTAAATACCAAGGCTTTGATTCTGGAGGTAGCTGTGTCCTGTAGGAGATGGAAAACACATTGCACGGGGCTTGCAGAAGGCTGCTGGGTGCTGAGCGAAGCAGAGCCTGCGTGGTGCTTGTCTGGTCTCCTTGGGAGGACGAAGAGAGAGGAGCTGCTGCTCTCCAGGTCTGTGGGGAGATGGCAGCTTCATGGTGTTCTCAGCTGGCTGGCGTGCTTGCATTTTAATTCATGTCCAGGTTGTGTCTCTAAAAAAATATTACTTGGTGGGTATCCAGGACAACCAAATATAAGAGATGACCTTATTCATATAAATAGACTGGCTAAACCCAGAGCTGTACTGAATTCCCAGGAGGTTACCTTTGTCGTAAAGTATTTAACAAAAGAAAACGCAGATTACAACAAAACCAGGAATAGGAGCTTCCAGGCACTGCTGTCAGACAATCCTCTTGCCCGTTGTCTGGGCATTAAACAAACCACTATTTCCTCCCAGCAGAGTCCCACCCTCCCCCATTCCCTCTCAGTTCTTCTCGTATCCACCGACACTTTGCCCAGCCAGTATTTTTTCTCCTGTCCGTGCCTGGCACAGGATACAACACCCCTCGCTGAGGCGGCTGCTGACCAGCTCAGAGCATCTTCTGGCATCTGTTGGTCTTGCGGGGGCTCTTGCGACCGGCATGGGGAAGCACGGACCTGGGCGCTCAGCTTGCTGCCAGCGCTCCAGGCTCCCGTGAGGTTTGCAGAAGCCGGTGATCCATGCTCCTTGCTCCAGGCTTCTTCTCTTTCATGCTTATTTGCCTCGAGCAGCTCTAACAGCACCTCCTGCTCTGCCCCATCATTTTTTTAGGTGGTAACAAGCCACCTGGCCACTTGAGTTGGTGACTTTGACACTCAGATTGTTTCATTGGTAAACTTGTTCCTGCACAAGAGGCTTGTTGCCATCAAAGCTCCTTGTAAACAATCTTGGTAATTACAGCTCTCTGCAGCTGAGTGAATTTTCTGCTTGACATGCTGATGCCCTTAAAAATTAGAAAACTACTGCCAGAGAGCTAAAAGGCTGCTTTCTAAAGCTCCAGTGTACCCTACAGCTTGCTGGTAGGGCTTTGTTAGTAATTCAGTTGTAGTTTTCACTCGCTGCCCAAACTGGACAGTTAGGTGGTTGGCCAAGGGGATTTTATCTGCGGTCCATCCAAAACTACTTCATCCATCCCACTAAGACAAGTCCACTACAGGTTCATGGTTTGGTTTGGCTTTTCTGGTGTGAAATGAACTATTAAACTTCTTCTTGTTTAAGAACACTCATAAGCACGCTATTGTTCTGAAACAGATTTTTATCGCCCAGATTCTTGTTCAAATGACTTTAAAATTTTTTTGAACTGTATCTGTTGGATGGTGGCTTTTCAGAAGGGGAGTCTCAAAGCACCTGTACAGAAGTTGCTTTGCAGAATGTGACCTGGCAGATTTCTAGCTTGAGCAAGACCCTTCTCCGTTTGTTTCCAAAGTGAAAGCAGGCTTACCCTTTAGTTTAAAAAGAAAAAAAAAAAAAAAATCCCCTCTTTCTCCCAAGTTTGCACTTCAAATCACGTTGGATCATTTGCTCCCAGCAAGCTGGACCATCTGGAGCTCTGTCACATTTCATGTGGGGTTAACTGGACCTGCAGGGAGGAAGCTTCAGGGCACAGAGCACCGCGTGTTTGGACGGTGCATGGAGCCACTGTGGCTCTCCTTGGGCACCCAGCCACCGGTGTGCCAGGCTGCTGACCTGCAGAGGGGTTGCGTTAAGGCGTGCTGCTTTCGTCCTGCATGCTGTTTTGACAAAAGCATCCCCCCAAAGCAGACCCTAGCTGTGTTGAATATTCAGGCTTGTAAAATGGAAGAGGAGGTAAAGAGAACTCCTAAATCTTGTGGCTGCGGCGGTGGGGAGAGGCACGCGCTTCGGAACTGCTCCTGATTAACAGCTCAAACCCCAAGTACCCGCTCAGGATGCTGCGGGGCTCCCCTTGCATCCCAGCGGCAGCAGCACAGTCAGCCAAGTGGAAGGTTTCCCTGAGCTTTCATTTCTGAACCATTCCCCGAGAGGAGGGGAAACTCTCGGCAAGGTGACAGCAGAGTGGGAGCTCACAGTGCGGCTGCACATCTCTGTGATTAACAGTGCGCTGCAGCTGGGAGAGCTGTCAAGCAAGCACCTCTTGCCTCCGCTGAAAATCAGTGTTTAAACAGGGCTGCTTGCTGTCAGTGTGCCGGAGCTTATTGGGTATTCAAGGATGCAAAGAGGAACATAAATAATTTGATATTCACACTGACAAGTCTAGGCACTGCCATAGCCCCAATTTCAACAATGTAATGGACAGTATGTTATCTCATAATGTGTTTTGAGATCAGAGCTGATTTAAAGGTTATTCATCCTGGGACAAATTATGCTGTAATTGAATTTATCTTGCATTTATCTATTCAAGGAAACATAACTACGGTTTAAGGGAGAAAAATACATCAAGGAGCTAAATTTTTATTATCAGTTTGTATAAAAGATACAAATTATTCCAACAGCCCTCCTCCACTGAGCTGTATTATTTGCTGCATAATCGAAGTCCAGACTGGAAAACAGAGACTTCTTCCAGCAGATAAACCTTTAGCTGAAAGGATGGCTGAAGATGATAGTGGGGCAAAGCAGTGGAGGGCATGAAAATAATCAGGTTAATGTAAAATGAATTAGAAAGTAA
The DNA here is from genome assembly GCF_023634085.1 of Falco cherrug. Taxonomy (NCBI): domain Eukaryota; kingdom Metazoa; phylum Chordata; class Aves; order Falconiformes; family Falconidae; genus Falco; species Falco cherrug. The sequence continues at coordinate 98,916,267 of NC_073697.1, forward strand.
CTGTCTAGGGCAGGAGTCCTCAAACTTTTTAACCAGGGGGCCGGCGCACAGATGAAGTGGCAGGCAGTCATCTGCGGCTGCTTGGTTTCCCCCCCAACCCCCTGCGGGGGGTGGGGGTTCTGTAAATACCGGGTGTCAGATTGAGGACCCTGGGGGGCCGTATCTGGCCTGTGGGCCATAGTTTGAGGACCCCTGTGCTAGGGTTTAGTGGAAAAGGAAACATTCAGCTGTGAAACATGGAAGCGGAGCTATAGCATCCCCAGCTTGTGAAACGGGAGCTAATGCACTTGGTGGGGAAAGTGGGTAGATGGCAACTCCCATCCCTGTGAGTTGGCTGGGACTGGGAGAAGCCCTTGTCCAGGTTAACAGAAGGGGAAGGAGCGTGTGAGCAGCCACTGACTCCTAAGAGTCACGTCCCAGGGCTACTTGTAGCCAGCCCGTGCTCCCTGCAGGGCACGCGCGGTCTCCCAAGTGTGGTCACAGAGACGGAGCAAGGTGTGAGTACGTTGTCCATACTTGATGGGTACAGCAAGAGTGGAGCAGAGCTTTTCCTCCTGGGCGTCTCCAAGTGCTTACTGAAGTCAACGCAATGAGGGCAGTGGAGCAAGAGGGGTGAAGTGACAGGACGAGGGACACAGTAAACTTGGGGCAAAGGCAGAGCTGGAAGATAGGACCAGGCAGCGCATGCAGTGCCGGGCTGTGTGTGGCTCCAGTAGCCCTGAGTTGCTGGATTTGCCCTGAGGAGCCCATGGCAAGCTTCTTCCCAGAAGCTCCCCGAGCCCTGGCTGTGCTGTTTTCCCATGGTGGCCAGACCTGGGCTTGGACCACGGGGCTTCTGCTTCTGAGCGCTGGCGAGTGGCCCGGGGGAGGCAGGAGGGGACCCTTCTGGGTACGGCACCTTGGGGCAGCTTCTCGTGGGGCTGTTCAGCACATCCAGCTTTGAGGCTTCAAACATGCCACTTTGAAAGCATGTACAGACAATGCTGAATAATATTGTGGAAGAATTGGATGTTGTTCCAATATCTGAAGAATATTTTTAAAGGGAAGATTGCCCTCAGCTGATCAAAACGCTCCTGATTGTGAGTCTCTATATCTTAATTTCCTTGCCCAAATACTGCAATTTTGATAAAGAGAAAAAAATACATTTACCTCTGAGATAACAAATGTTATGCTAAATTTCAGCCAGATGGTACAGAAAACAGCTGAGAGATTACAGCCCCCAAACCAGACTTTAAATAGAAATTATAAGTTGCTATAAAGCTGCCACTAGCACTGTTCTAACGATGGAAGAGTTATTTCCCTCATTCACTTTCCTGTTCCTTATTATTTATCTTTCTGTTCTTCATTATCCGTGCCATTTCACCTCTCCTACTGCTCATTACATCAGCGGGAAGGACTCCAGCCTTAGAGAGCCTCAGGAGCAGCAGAATTTCATGCTTTGCTTTAAAGTTTTCTTCAAAACTCGTCTTTTACTGAACAAAAATATTCTGAAAGGTGCAGCAGCCTGGAATGTTCTGCATCAGATTTGCTCTGGTATCAGGATAATAGCTCTATGGATGGTCTTTGTGGCACTAGCCCTGCTCGTGGTGCTGGAAGTTACTTGTTTCTGGGAATCTGCAGCCCTGTGGGTTTGCTCTGGCCTCTGAAATTCTCCCTGCTGGGAGAATGTTCACGAGCTGCTGGAGTGGGCAGGGGGCTGCAGCCTCCAGAGAGCATCTGGCTTTGGAACTCCCTCTTCTCCTCTCCCTTCCTGTTCCCCCTAACCCAGACTCTTTCCAGAACCATGCATGAGCACGGTCTGTACGATGCTCTGCCCTTCTGGGGGCCTCTGCTGTCCTGGCCCGTCCTGCTGCTCCTTACAGGGATCCAGTTGCTCACATCGAGCTCTCTCCAGTGTACCCTGCCCCCGTGCAGGCCACCCAGCCCCTCCACGATGCCAGGCTGTATTGCTGTGGGGCTCCTCGCCTCCTTCCCTTCCCTCCTTCATCCCACCCAGGGTTATGTGCAGGCCAGCCCATGCTTCACGTCTTCAGGTCCTGCTCTAAAACAGTGGGACAGAAACACTCTTCTCAAAGTGTTGTGGGTTTGTTTTTTGGGTTTTTTTGTGGTTTTTCTAAGCAGCACAGCACTCCAGCAAAATATTTATTCTCTCATCGAGCTTCCACAGCCTGAAGTGATTGCACAAGCACTGACTGTTATTTTAGTGGCACTCGAGCGCAGCCGGTATTTGGGCAGCACCAGGAAAAAGCCAGCAGCCTGAGTGATGCGCAGGCAGAGCAAGCCCGCTGCTCATCCGCTGTGCACGGGGATTGCTCCCTCATCAGGCTTTTACCTTTGTGAAGACAGTCACTATGAAAATGAAGTGTCCTGAAAAATCCCAGCTCTGGGAGGCTTTTGGCTTCTCAGAGATAGTAAAAAAGCAAATAGATGGCAGAGCAGCCAGCAGTCCTCTGAGTAACCTGCCCTTCCCGCAGTGTGCGTGAGGCTGAGCCCCCAGAGGTGTATTTGGAGTTAAGGGGTCCCCCGGGCATGGGCTGGGATGTGCAGGGGGAGGAGGGAGGGCAGGGAGCACTAAGTAGGGGTCTGGGAGAGCTGGCTTGAATTGTCCATCTTCCCCCAAGCTTTCTAGGTGATTTGGGCAAATGATTTACCCCTTGGGTTCTGCACGTGGGCTGTAGATACAGCATTTGCCGTCTGACATGCCTGCCTGGACGGGAGGTGGCTGGTTGGGTTGTGTTCTTGTACAAAGTCAGGCACAACGGGACCCTTTATTCCTGGTCTTAGGCTGGAAGATGGGGATGGGGGTGGAATCTGAGTCTTGCTAAACTGCCCCACCAAGCCCCGTTACCTGCTTAGACGTGGTGGTCCTCTGCTAACGTGTGGTTTTCCTTGCCAGCTTAGGCTTTGCCGTGCTTACATCCTCACCTCTCAAGCCTTACCCCTCCTAGTGCAGAGAAAGCAGTGATAGGTAGGATGAGATGCAGAGAAGATCCAATCTCACCTTAGCAGGAGCCAGGCTGATCCTTCTGACTGTTTAAATTAATTCCTTCCCCAAAAAGGGCAGTTTAGGCCTCCACTTCAGGTCTGTCCCTGTTCCCTGGGGGTGATTGGCAGAGACCGGAATGTGCTTGCTCCAGGTTTCCTGGAGGGAGCAAAATGAGATCCTGTGACCCACAGATTTACACAAGCATCCCTGATCAGGCTGCTTTTCTTTGTTTGACTTGTGATACAATCTGTGGTTGCAGTGTCATGATGCACATGGAGTATGCTGGGGTGAAGCCTAGGCTTTGTTTTAACTGGGGGATAACATTTATCTATCTCTTTACTTAAATGCATTGATTCAGTTAAAAGTTCCAGGATACTGGGAGATAATGAATTAGCTGAAGTGTGCCTGTGCCACTGGTGGAGCTCAGTAGTCCCCCAACCTCTATTTGTTCACAATTAATTTTCCCAATGTTATTCAATAAAATAGCTTTCTAATTTAATGCATCATTGCCTCTATATGACCATAAACTCTGAAAGCACGCCCAAAGCCCAAAAGATTTTTAGTATTTTAACACATGCATTTTCATGTTTAAGTTCCCCAAGTTTTTGCCTTGCCTGTGTCCCTTCAGGTGACAGCAGCACTCAGCCTTGCTCCACGGTCCTCACACCTTCACGTGAAGCACAGCATAGCATAGCTGACAAGCAAGAAATAAACAAATGCATCAACTATAAAGTGGAGCTGGAAGATCAGTTTGATGGAAAACAAAAGTGGAATACCTCTCAATATAATAAAATTTGCTAGTGGCTAAGCAGTTATCACCTGAGCTGCCCTGGGGGAAAACGAAGCTTGATTTCCCAGCTGGAAAATTTCACTCTGATGTTCGTGAAGGATTTAGGTGGAAACAAGGGGTAGGGGGGAGAATGTATTTCCTTCAAATGGTTCCTAATATACAGATACTGGGCTGATAGCAGCGACTCTTACTCAGTTTTTTCCTGAATCTCATGAAGTCTGGAAAGACTCCTCTTGGGAGCAGAAGCTGCCTTTGCTCGTGGAATGGCGCAGCTGTGCGGAAAGCAGTGGTTTGGCCCTGGGAATGGAACAGCAAACAGAAAAGGTAGGATAGCGAAACTGGTGCAAGTCTGTAAGTTATGTGTGACCGTTAAGGGAAAGCTGGATCCCGCCACGTTCACTGAAGGAAGGCAAGGAAAGGAGGACTAGACTGCTCGGGAGCAGTTCAGGAGTCCCTGAAGAAGCTGCACTTTAGGCAGTGGATCCATTCTGGCCACCCAAAGCGGGGTGCTGCTCCCCACAGTGTTTAAACGAAAGGGGTTCATAGTGTGCAGGCTTGGAAGTTCAGAGCCCTGTCATGGACAACCAAACCCAGACAATGTCCTGCAGCTGGCTTTTCTAGAGAGCCTGAAGCACCCAAACCCAGAGTTCAATGCAGATGCCAGCACTGCTGCCACCAGGAGAGGGTGGGCTCAGCCAGCCCGGCCGTGCCTGGAGCTCAGGGTCCCCAGGGGCTCAAAGGCAGGCGGCGTGCCGGGGGGAGCATGATGAGTGAGTGGGGCGGCAGCCAGGCTCTGCCTGCTGGCTGCTCCACAGGGCACGTCACTGGTACCAGGCTGGGTGTCTGATGGGAAGCATGGCACAAATGCAGATCATCGCACAGGGAGTAGACACGGCACCAGAAAGGTAACATCTTGCAGTTTGCAAGCGGGAAAGTACACATACCGAGTGTCTGGAGCAGGTAGCACCAGGCCAGACTGAGTTGTTCATTCACAGAGGGAAAGCTTTTCCCTCTGCCAAATCTGGCCAAGGACACATGGGCTAGGTGGAAGGTGTCAGACTAGATTCCCTGGCACAAACAAAGTCATTCAGAACATGTGGGCTCTGGACTTGGCTGTCTGGTGTAGAAATCCTAAAAAGCCATGTGTGTTGCCACACCGTGGACTTACCCCTATTTCTAATCTATGAACTGTACAATACTCCAGTACTAGATACTCAGTCTTGCCTCTCTGCAGCTGAAGGTTGGAATTCTCATGGCTGAGATGCATGTGATGCACAGCTGATGGTGCTGAGTGTATGTAACGTTGTGTAACACACCGTTGTAAGCTGTGGACTGGAGAGTGCAGAGGCTTCTGTACTCTAGTGTTGGGTGAGAAAAGAGTGTAGAAGAAGTTTTGGTGGCTAGCGAGGTGCTGTGGTACATGGTTAGGCTTTGGTTCCCAAGAGGGGTATGAAAAAGCTTTAATTGCTAGAAGAATTTCACACATGGCTATGCTAATTATTTATTTGTCTCTTATTTTGCCACACTTGGAAAAGAAACACAATGATTACCTAAGCCTGTGATTACAGTTTACATGAAGAAATCTTGAATCTGACAAGATGTTGATTCTATTCTAATACTTACTTTAATCCCTTAAAACAAAGACTCTCAAGGTGCATTAACACATTAATGGGTTGAAGAAAGCCTCAAAGTGCCCCTGTCAGATCTATCAGAATCATTATGCTCATCATACAGCTGGGGGGGATCTGAGGCACAGATAATTGCCATGAGCTTGTTATTTGACCTTGACAAAGTGATGTCAGGTACAAACTGAGGTCTTCCCCATCCCTCCCGCTGCTGCCCGGCGTGGCGGGGGCCCCTCTCCCCGGCTCTGCACAGCTTGTGCTTTCATGCCTTGACAGATAAACCTCTGGACGGGTCGTGGAGTGACTTCCACAAGCCATGCTCGTAACACAAAATCACTCATTTCCATAGTTACAGCACTATTTCCAGCAGTAACGGTAGAAGGGAGCAACAAGTTGGGCTGAGCAAAGAGCTTGTGATACTGAGTAGATGATGTTGCTGAAACTCGCCGTACAGCTGCATCTTGGGCCGTGGCTGCTGTGTAACCTTTCAAGGACACTGAGAAGGGGCAGTGAGAATAGTTACTTTCTGAATTACAGTTGAGGTGACTGGTGAATTGCCCCAGTGTCCCATCATGGAGAAGTTGCAAGACATGTATGAGTAGATTGAAGCCTTTCTGCAGTGGGAACTGGGGGAGGAAAGGGAATATTCAGTTTATGCTGAGCACAAGCTTTTATGCAATGGTACCACATTGGTACAGGGAGATGAGGCCTCTTGCTGTCACTCAAATATGTAGGATTTTGCTACACCAAAACCAAGACAAAATGCAAATAAAGCAGTAGGTTTGGGCAGCCTCAGATGCAGTCTCAGGCTGGAGACTCCTCCATCAGCAACATTACTGCTTTGAGGAGATCCCTAACAGACAAGTTGGAAATGTGCTAAGCACTGAACAAGCAGAAATCCTGAACTGAATTGTCTTTTATTTCTCTCTAGACACACACTTGGCTTACAGCAAGATGAGAGCGAGCTGGGGAAGAGGGATGCGGTGACATTAACACGGGAGACAGCTGCACTGTTTGCCCGTTTTGTTTTTATAGGCATCACAGCAATAAAAGGTGAATTAGCAGAGAGGCTGATTTCTGAGAAAGATATAAATATAAGTTATCTTTTAACTGTGAGCAATCATGACAGACCTGAATGAGAGGGGATGGATGGGGGAAAGGGCAGTGGTGTTCTCTTGTGTCCCGAAAGGCTTTATCCCTCGGTGCCACACAGGCTGGGCTGGAAGCAACGGCCGGGGTTCGCTGCGAGCAGCCGGGGCTGCTTTTCCTACGTAGCAATAAGAGCTCTGAAGCAGCAGCCTGCTGGGTCACAACATCAGGGTCAAATTCCACAGGTGGGAATTGGTGGCACTAGGTTAAACCTCTCTTGCACCCTGGTGAGGCCGGCAGGGTGCCAGGGGCATGCAGAGCCCACGGCAGCACCTCAGACCCATTTTCCTCCTTGGCTGGGAGGCTGCGCTTGTAGTAACACCACTGCTGATGCCAGCATCGGAGTTCAGTGTTGGGTTTGCCCAATGGCACCGCGTTGGTCTGAACAGGTGTTACTTTAATTCAGTTGCTTTTATTTAAGAAAAAGCAGCAGTGGAACAAACGGGCATTTTCTAATTTGAACCTGCCACCTATTTTAATTTTTATCTTATGCCAACAATGACGGCTTAATTGTAACTGTCAGCTTCTCAGTAGATAGTCACTTTGCTCACTATAAACAAATCTCTTTTAAATCCTGGCAACTAGGGGCAAACATCTCTATAAAGTATCCAGTGCTGGGCAGATGCCCCAGCCACTCCTTTCCCCCCCCCATAAACTGCACTTGAGCACAGCTCCATCCGCTCACGGCGCTTTTGTGCTCTCATCCCACTGTTCTGTTTGTGAGGATTTTTTGGCTGGCACATACAGGGCTTTTAAGTGGGCATAAGGAACCGTTAATACGAAGCGAGGCATTCTTCTTTCAAGCCTGTCCCTGAGCTCCCAGCCTCCATCAGAACTGCATGAAAAATGACTGAAACTGTTCATCTGCCTGCCTTTTCCTCACCTGCTTCCCCACGGCAGATGCAAAGCATTACCAAAACTGCTGCAATTTCAACAAAGCTTAAGGGAGAGCAACCATTGTCTTTCTGCAGTGCTACCCTATTTCCCACATTCAGAAGAACCCCAAATCCTACCCCAAAGCAGCTTCCTCACACCAAACCTCTTTCCTTGCCCCTCCCTGTACTTCGGGGGCTGGCTGCAGTGGAGAAGGCAGGGCGGCAGGCCGAGCTCCCACCACGGGCTGCGGCGGTGCCCCTGCTCCTTCGGGCCTGCCATTTCACAGCTGGGTGAGTTTCACCTTTTTTTTTTTTTTTCCTGTGGGCAGACCTTTTGCATTTCAGGTAGGAGCAGTCTTCATTTCCCATCTGCAAAAAACCTTTAGAACCCTTTTAAACAAAGCGCGTCACCTACTGCAGAAACATGAATTGCATAAAAGAAATCTCAAAACAATACCACGTGCATCCTAGCTCGTAGCATCCTGCCCCTGCTAGAGATGGAAAAGACTCCGAGCAGGTCTGCTGCTCTGTTTAATTAGGTTTGCTTTAAATACCCGAGGCAGGCAGACCTCTTGGGCGCCCATGTCATTCTGGCAGAGGTGCAGGCACGTCCCGTCGCGGTGCCCTGCCTCACCGCATGCTGCTGCCCAGGTGACAGTCTGTGGCCAGCTGCATCCCTTGCTAGACTTGCCAAGTTCCTTTCCTGGTGAGCCCTTAGCTGCTCTGTGCCAGCGGAGCAGATTAAACTCTGAGCAAACTTACAACATATGCCCGCTGTCCATGGCGCTGCTGCTGGATGCGGAGGATGCAAACTTGGGGTCTGGTCAAAGCACCAACGCAGTTTGCAGCAGCTGAGGGTTGCGGCCCCTTCTCCAACACCGCAGCCCGCTGTAAGGACTCTTCCTTTGCAAGGCACGATGTCCCCGAAGCAATTTCCCAATTTCTACATGCCCTTTCGCTGACCAGGAGTAGGGAGGGCTCGCGAGCTGGGCGGTGTACACAGGACAGCCAGGGACCATTAACAGCACCTGCCCTTGACTGCCTGTATCTGCAGCTGGTCTCTAGCTCTAGATTTTATTTCACAGACACGTTTTAAATCGCTACATGTATATAAAAAGCAGACAATAGGGCTCTCTGCCTGCCAGGGACACAAATCGGGTCAAGGAAGTGAGAATAATAAAATATTTTTTAATATTCTGCAAGAGACATAGCAGCATAGCAGACATTTAGCTTGCTTTCAATAAAAATGACCTCGTATCATTTTATTAGCTTCAGGGATGCATTAGCCTCTTCTTCAGAAAGCAGAAGAAAATACATCCATTGTACTAAAAATTAAAGAGGAAATTGAAGGAGGATGTTATCGTGGCATATTTTCCTACTACATAGTCTGCAGTAGCACAACTTTAATTAGAGGCAGCTCCTGTCAAGTCTTACGCACATGTGCAAAACTGAACAGTATTAATTTGAACCCCAAATTACCCATCTTCTCCAAGAAACAAGGAAACCAGGCTGCTGGATTCAGCATACATTAAACTGCTGCAAAATCATGTGAAGTTTCTTAGAACTGTTCTGGCGCGCAGACAGGCAGGCACGCTACATGGATGGCCAGACGTAGCTGAGACTGCAGATTTTGGTGATAGCTGGGAGCAGGTAAACCTCCATCGCCATCCAGCTGCTGCCCTGCATATGGAAATCTGTAAGAATTAGGACAATGTAGAATCTGCAGATTATATTTTCTTTCACTACAGCTGAAGGAGATACCAGACTGCGTTGCTCCGTGCTTGAGAACATTTCTTCTTCCCTGCTCAGTTGGGTTCACCATGTTGGTTGGATAATGCTGACTGAGCATGAACTCCCACAAACATCAACTTTCCGTGGCTTGTTGAAAGAACTGATGGAGGTGGCAGCCTCTAGGAAGCCACAAAACATGCTGGGCTTTGGGGTCAGAGGTAGGTCTACAATAAAAAATGAAGTGAATGCTTGTTTGCAGTATCAGGACCTGAACTCCTGGCCTTACATCCATAAGGAACAAATCTCTCGCTTTAACTGCATCAACATCCAGACTTCTGCTTTGGAAAGCTGCAGGCTGGAGATGAGCTGAAATTACTATTTTTCAAGACACTCCAAGTGCTTTTCTCAGCCTGTGGCGTGTTTTGATGTCTTCCGCTTTTACTTCAAAAGGCTATTTGACCACATTCCAGTTTGACATCCTTCTAAAAATATTTGAAGTGTCCCAGCAATATAACAGTGCACTGCAAAGCACAGAGCTATTTTAAATTATTGCAGCACTTTATGCTTTTATAAGTACTTGAATTCAGACAGTTTTGTGTCACGTAGACCAATTTGATAACATAAGAGATCATCGCATTTAATGAGTTGAAACTTAGAAATTATGAGGGTTGCAGACATGCACAATGTAATTTTTTGAATTCTTAGACTTTTGAAATCCTACAATAGCATCACAGACAGGCTTTACCCACCATCCATCCTCCACTGTTCCTGGGCTAAGTTAGTAGCTTTAAGTGATATTAGACCACTACACAACCGAAGCATGGGCTACCACAAGGCAGTAGAGAGGGGAAAAATTATAGAAGTTAAACTACCAAGATTCTAGTCTGTTTAAACAGGACTTAAGTGTTTCTCTAGACTTTTAGTATCTGTTTGGCTTCTCTACACTGCCAAGATGGTTTAAAATTTCAGGTTTGCTTATTTTATGGCATCTTCACTTGCCTATGCTGACTCGCTACGGAGAAAAGATTGAACCGCAGCACTTGAGCAAGTTATTACATGTCAGCAGAGCTCTTGCCAGCAGTGGCAGGAGGGTGCTCAGCCTGCCCCCGGGCAATCTGATGCAGCAGAAAAGGTACTCACAGCGCAAGGGCACGGTTTGTGTTCAGCTACGTCTCCATCACAACTGGGAGATTAAAATGACACGCAATTAGCAGGGGTTCAGCTGATGACCACTGGGTTGGCAGAGGTGACTCAAACATGTCTCTAAGCTCTCCTTCATACTAGGTATGCTTTTCTCATTTAAATTAATGCAGTTTAAAACTAGCACAGAATAAGTATCAATACGAGCAGTTAGAGCAGCTATTGACAGGCTAATCGATATGCTCCTAGATATCTGCCATTGTAGACAATCCCCAACACAAGCCCCTATTTAGTCCGTTACTCTATGATTACTCCCTGTACTTCTTTCTTCTAGTCTGATTTGGAGTAATTCTTCAAGCACAGGTGTTAAGATTTGAGCACCATGCTCAAATCCACCACTGAACCATTGCAGAGAACTTCTGCACCATCATATCCAAACAACCTCTTATGTCTTTTTTTTCATTAATAGTTTCACCTTTGAAGGATGAGACAGAGCAGAGGTGTAATCCAATGGCCCATGATTCCCATCACTACTTAACTTACAAATCTAAGGTTTTATATTTGAATAACAGTTATTTTTATAATCTGTGTAGCGCAGACTGTATGCTAATAATTACCATAACAAGGGGTTGTGTAATCCACAGCGGTAAGCGAAGGCAGGTATGACTAATCATGTAACTTGGCCACTACAGAGTTGCACCTCATTGTAACTGTAGGAAAAAAAAAAAAAAAAGCCCAAACATTACCTGTATTATCTGTTAGCATCAATGATAAACTAAACCAAAGCATGGCCAGTGATTTGTGCATCTTCTGCAGTGCAGCCCTGTGGAAGTAACCACAGGATTTTCATGTACCGCCAAACAGCAAAGAACTTACAAAATGCAATAATAACTAATTAATTTTAAAGTTACTCACCATTTAATTATAAGTGAGATTGGAAAAGCTTGGGTAACAGCAGAGATTACTTCTGCTGCTTTTATTCAACTTTTCTTCTGCCATTATAAGTAATTTACCTCTTCTAGTCCTTGTGCTGTGTTTACAATCAGAGGAACAGCTGGTTCGTGTTTCAGAGTTATGCCTTTGAGGTGAAATGCCGGCTCTTTGAGACTAATCATCTACCTCCCTTTAGTCCTTCAGGTTTTTAAATAGAACCGTTTGGGTTGGTTTGAATTCATTTATAGAAGAATCAAGATTAAATGTATCAACTCTTAAACTGCAAGCTGCAGCATTTAGAAACTTCTTTTCCATGCAGAACAGACAAAATACACAACTAGCTAGTCTGCAGGGTTTCAGACCTTCAGAAATTCAACATTTTGAAACATCCTTCAGGCTTTTATGCTTCAAGACACTTGCACAAGATGCCATACAAGTTAGAAGCATTTGTCTGCAGCGAGCCCAGATGACATGGTCCCATCCCTCACGTCTCACTCCACCTAAACCCACAAACAGAGCCCCCCCAGAGGATCACTTGGCCATTTCTTTAATTACTTGGAAGAGGAGGGGAAGGGCACATTCGTTCTTTTACCCCAGGAACTCTAGTCTCAAACCCAGACCATCATCTCTAGACATCAACCGTCTGCCGTGACACTGCAGTGCTTCTAAGGTTTTCTGTGCCAGCTAGCAGAGAGGCAGCAGGCAGGAACGACAGAAATCGCCACCACCACTGATTTTTGTACAGTAACAGTTAACTGAATTCCTTCCATCAGTGACATCTAAGACAACACTAAATTCTGCATTGAAAACCTAGGAAATTTTGGGACACCTACCAAAACCCACATTTTTTTTAATTTGTGATGAGTGGAGAGATATTCAGATGGCATGGAGGTTATCAATCAGTAATGTCTTAAGAAACAAGCAGAAAAATTCCTGATGTTTAACACAAGAGCAATACTGGAATTTGCTGAAGTCAATGAGGGCACACACATTTATCAAGCCAAGAGCTTAATGCTGGAGTATAATTGTTATTGGGAAATCATACTGAGTCATCAAGCTGTCAAGTAGTACTTCACTGACAATGTTACATTAGAATTTTTTTTTAAAAGAAAGATAAATTCACTGTTAGAAATCTTTTTATTAGTACAGCTTTACTTTTTAAACCTCCAAATAAGATAGCCAAGGCAGTGCCCTGCAGTCATCCATAGTCTTCAGACAATTTTCTAATGTGACAGAAAAAAAAGCACCTTCCCCAAACATCCGGGCAAAGCTCGGAAGTGAAGTACCACGTCTCTTGCAATGCCACACAGAGCTGTGCATCTGTGTCTCTCTCTATGCCATCCTTTGACTGACCGCTCTCCATTTTCTGTGACCCTTCTCCCAGAGGTGGCAGCATGTTGGGAATGGAAGGGACAGAGCTTATCAAAAGCTTGGGACACCTTTCAAAGGAAAGAACAAGAATTTAAATGTAAAGTTGCACTTCACAGGCATCACTAGGATCTCACTCTTGTTCTTGGCTCTAGAACTATTGCAATTGCACTATCATCTGCCTAGCTACAAGTAGGGTGAAAACTCACTTCAAAGTCTGCCAACATGCCATCTTAATTATTTCACCCTCGGAACTTAATCCAGATTTTCCCCTGCAAGACATTAATTTGCCAGATAACTTTAAGAACTTGTGCTTTAACTCTGGATCACTTTGTCAAAGTTCTGAAATTAATGTGAAATTAATGAATGGAAACCCTTCCCCACATTTTAATTATTGCAGCATCTACACAGCAATCTGCCTCAAACTTGGGAGCTATACACCACTCTTCAGCATCTCGTCCCTCAGGCCCCTTTACCCTGACCCTAAGCAGAACGCTGCTCTTCACAGCTGTTTAGTTTGCAGCCTAGTGGTTCATAGCATCTTGCCTGACAGTAAAGCCGTTTGTCACGATGATCAAGTTAATAGTTACTACTACTTAAATATGCTATAGTCATTTTGTGTTGATACATGGTATTAAGGGATTTTCCATCACTACAGCAGGCAGAACAATTCAAGACCTGGGGGTGTCCTCACAGTTCAGAGCCAAGAGAAAACTACTCTCGGAAAGGTGATGGGTTAGACGGGCAGCGACCGCGCTGCACAGCATTGCACACGCAGAGACAGTCAAGTATGGCTCACAGCTTGCAGAAGGCATGTCATCCGTTTGAAGTTCCATCTTCAAAAGCCTAAGCAATATTTACCTTGTATTCCTTTGTTCATTAAAGTGTTCTGTTCCCTGTCAAAAGTGATTTATGGACTCGGTTATATCACTCAATCTCATTACTGACTAATACTCCCTAGTAAGGGGGATGAGAAGTCTTATCAGTAAAATACTGTATGGTAGCAATGCAGCAGAGGAATACAGTGGTGGAGTATGTCTACACCGCAGTCTCCATGTCTACACTGCAGTTTTTGTAGAACGGGTCTCAGACTGCTGGTTGGATGCTAACAATATGTACTGTCATCTGCTGTGAAGCAGCGGAGCCAGCCAAGGATCATCCACACCGAGTTGTGCTGCAGCTCTTCCGATTCCTAGCTAGCTCAGGACTGTCTACAGAAAATGCAGTCACAGCTCAGCTGAGCACAGATACTCCTTCCACTAAAGGGCATCCATTAACATTACTTACGTATTTTGAACTTACTCACTGTAGGAGAATGTTCTGATAAAGGAAGCGTGTTTAAGAAAGATAATAAAAGATACAGATAAGGGAGTATAGAATTAATCAAAGAATGGAAAGAAGAGCAAGCATCCTTCAGGATATAAAGGAGCCACTTAAACTTGCTAGTTCCTTCTGTTCTGATCGTTCCTCAATACACTAGGTTGGTCTATCTCCTTTTCAAGCATTACTACAGCCACTGGCAGACTGTAGTCAGTGGGATGGATTGTAATTAATTCCCAATTGCGTGCTTGTAAAAGTGTAATGTTTTTCATCCTTCTTTATGATCTTTTAAGTCCAACAGACTGTAGGTTAGAGATTACTAGTCACATAGTAAGGCTCATTTGAAAACCACTGTAAGTGGATCCAATTACTGAGTAACTAGGCTTTGACAACTATTCTTTCCAGTGACTTACAGAACAAAATCTATGCTGTGAATACTGTGATGGAAAAATTGATTCCAAGATGGAAAGGACTATTAAACCATATTGTGTACATGACAGGAAAAAACACCCAACGGCCCGATTATATTAACTGTCACAATCTTGACTGAAAGTGCTGTTCATTGCTGTTCTGAACTTAGTGCTACCTGGAGCAAAGTGTCTATTTGCATACTTACCATTTAATAGCTTCTGACCTTAGTTCTCTTTTCTTGCCTTTCACTGCAGTTACACCCTTGCTCTGTGGCCAGCAGGTACAACGCTCTCAGGTACGTGCATCATTCTACCAGCAGCGCTGAGTGTTGGTCTACAAATTCTCTGCTTCCTCAGAAATGAATTTGCATCTCAAGCTACTGACTGTTCAGATGGAAAGCATTGCAATCTGCTTCCCCAGAGGGCCTGGCTGCAGGAACGTAGCTTCACCTGCATATAAACAAAATCACTACGATAACATTTTTCAAAAAGCAATTTCAAACGCAAAAAAAAATAGTAAGAACTCCATGCATCTTTTAATACAGGTTTATTGTTAAGCTGACACTTTGTCTGACAAGTGTCAGCCCTGAGCAACTTTTCTTAAAAAAACAAAACCACCCAAACAAAACAAAAAGCAACTCAGAGTTGACTACAGGCTTTTAAGGGAAATATTGGTGGATGCCTCAGCTACTGTAATTAAACTCACTCTGGAAGTTTACATCAGCAGAAGAAATGAAAAAAAGACTCCCCTTTTCTGATATTCAGTACAGACCACAGACACAGAGGCATGAGAAAACAGGTCCTACTGTACCCTTGAAAGATCCAGTTACATGAGTACTGCACCCACCTCAAGCTCAAAAGAAACACAGCGTCCCAGGCACCCATTTTTCATACATGATGAGATTATAGCTTGCATAGGCATTATAAGGTACACCCTCATTCTTTTAATAATTCTTCATAAGTCTAAGTAATGACCTTTAATCAGATACCTGCTGTCATGTTGAACAAGTACTTACTTTTCAATGTTGTGCTTTGAATTTAAGACACCTGGAAAATCAGAGGCTTAGAAATGTCCACTGGGGTGACTCCTGTTGTACTGGAACAATCTAAGAAGTGAATGTAACTACATTAAAACCATACACTTCAAGGTATTTCATTAATGAGGTGCAGTGCTCAGTCACAAAGTTAATTGATTAGTCATCTTTCTGTGACTGGAGTGGCAACACTAAAAGGTAAGGCAGGGAGGAAGAATCAGCTAAGCCTTTGAGTCACAAAAAGTCCTTATCCCTTTGATGAGAAGTGTCAGATTAATCTTCATAAATGGCCATAATTACTTCTGCCTGGAGCTCAGCCAAGTCATTCCAAATAAAAATTAAATTATACAACTGATTGCATGTTCAGTCTCATCTCTAGAGTGTTAGAGCCACCACAGCCGTACAGAAACATACAGACATTTACTGTACCTTGTAACAGGGTAAAAGACATCTGTCTAAATATTAAGCAGGCTAACCTAGTATTTATTGATTATCTTTTCCCTTAAATAATAGCTTCACTAAAGCTTGCCCACACAGATGTCACAGTTCCTGTTAGACACCTAGCTTCTTTGGTAATCTGCAGATTACTCTCCATTCTTCATTAAACTCAGTTTTAACTATAATCAGCAGACCAACAGCAGATAGGAGATCTATGAATGTTGTTGAACAATTTTAGATCTTGGGGAAAAAAAATAGTGCAATTAATTAAGTTCACTTACCAGAAAAGTACACAAGACACCAAAGCTGATGACATCTAACACCAGAAGCAACACTCCTCTTGGAGGTTCTGAGAACAGTACCAGCCCTTCAGAAGAAGGAACACTTCTAAAAGCAAAATCTTCATAAATCTAGTAGCATACTGTTTAGTGGACACAACCCAGCGCTCTCTTGTGATTATTTATGCTTTGGAAATTAATGAAATAAACATGAAACTAGTACAGATTCATCCCGATATCAGAAGTGCACGCTGAAACAGCATACATTCAGGAAAGAAATTATTTGGTCCCCATATATCCCATCTGTTCCTTGTGCAGCTTATACCATCTTAATATTAGTCTTTTTTAGCTCTTTATAAATGGGATATTCCAGAAACATAGCATACAGAGCTTTTAAAACAAAGTTAGAAAAGGAAACTAGCTTTTCCTCATATGAGATGTTGCTTACGCTTTTCTTTAGTTATTCCAATTTTAAATCATACTAAGTAATGCCATAGCTGAAGCATCTACACTGATTTATCTGGGCAAAGACAGAACAGCTTGTATACTGCAATATTATCTGACAAAACTAATAGGATGCCAGCATACATTTAGAAATCTAATAGCATTCCACTGTATATTTAGGAAATAAAGGCTAAAGAACAAAATATTTTTAGTATCATTTTATTCACCTAGAAACAAAGAGTCAAAAGTCACAGCATGGAAATTAATTTTATTTTGTAAACTCATTAAAAAGATGTCCATGTACAAAAGGAGGACATTTTAACAACATAAATGCAGACAAAGGAAATTATAAAAATTCAACACATTAATAAAAAGTTGAGTTTTTATTTTCTTTCTGCATAATTCCTTGCGTCTTCCACACCAGCCTGCACACAGTCTTAAGTACAATTGTTAGAAACATGAAAATCCAAGAGGCTGAACATAAAACTATTTGCTCTGCTATAGGAATGTGTTGCTGAAAGATACAAACCCTGTAGCATGTTAGCTAGAAGTAAGACACAAGACTGAAGGAATTGGCTGAAAGGCTTCTAAATTGTTATTGCGCATTCATCTTCTGAGAATTCAATCTCAGTTTTTTTTCTGCAAATATTTAGAATATTCTTTAGGGAAGTAACATCGTTAGACTGAACAGTGGTTTGTCAAAAGATGTATGTTTCCATATTGTCCTAATACATCTAATGCAGATTCAAACCCAAAAACATTTCTGAAGTAAAAACTTTTCAGTCCCACCCAGCGTTCATTCTGCACCAAAATTTACAGCAGCGACATGAAAAGCTACTGTGACATATAACTCAGTCTTCAGTATTGGATACTCTTGACTGCAAGTCTGGACTTAAATCCTTGAGACACTATCAGTGAAAGGTCAAATACAAAACTACATTTCTTTTTAATCTGAGATAATCTGCAATTTAATCTGTCCCTGTTTCTCCCCCCCAAAATGACTCTCAGGAGTCCAGATTTTTTTCTTGTAACCACTACTTGAAGTTTCCCTCAAATGTTTTCTTTCCTGTGTCCTCAATGTAGGCTTGAGACTGTTGAGTGTTTCTCTAGATCTGCTGTTCTTCACCAAGCAGAGTTCTTCAGTCTGGAACGATCCATGTCACATGTGACTCGTT
Organism: Falco cherrug; assembly: GCF_023634085.1. Lineage (NCBI taxonomy): Eukaryota > Metazoa > Chordata > Aves > Falconiformes > Falconidae > Falco > Falco cherrug. The sequence continues at coordinate 98,933,963 of NC_073697.1, forward strand.
ATATTAATTTTCCAAGCGCAAGCGTCCCAACGTTCAAGAGTTAAGTAAACACCTCAAGGTTCACAAAGAGCAACTTGAATGCCTAAGAGTTCATACACTTCCAAGATTTGTGTTTGTCCTCCTCTAGGACGTAGTGCAAGAAACGAGCCCCGCCAACATAAGGCACTTACCTATGTTACACGAGAAGGGGCAGGGGAGAGAACTCTCGTGACATGCAAGTCTAGGAAGAGTCTCACTGGAGAAAACATAAGATCTCGCAGAGTCAGGGCGCACTGCCACTTTATTGTGTGCTGCCGTAACAAAGTCTGCTCTGTAACAGTTATCAGATCCTTCCGTTGGCAGCCACTTCATTGATCTTCGCTTTTTGATGATCATATTTCACAGAAACAATAAGGAAAAGCAAGAGGGTTGCTCCTTGGATAGCAGCCAGCAAAAAAAAATAGTAGTTTAATTGGCAGCCATTAATATTACCTAGAAAGAATTGGGGGGAAGAAAAAAAAGTTAATAAAGATTATACAAGAAAAAATGTCAATCCTTTCAAGCTTAAGCAGTGAAGACTTTTATGCAAAATATGGACAAAACTTAACCAAATCCCATTTCCATCCAACAGCATAGTTTCATTTTTAATTATCCAGAGCAGAAGATGGAACTTCTGAGGAAGATGCACACAGCACAAGGATTGCTTTCTTTTGTGCTTCAATGCCTTAAAACAAGTCAGGTCCCTAAAGGAGCTGATACGCTGTTACTATACGATTTCTTACTTAAAATAAATTGCTGGAAGTTACTTCTACCACTGTAAGACCTTTGTGCAAACAAAGTCTATATACATAATAGCACTGGGCATGCTTCATGAGAGCCAAACGAATTTTGAAAGGCTAACTGGCTGATAATCTTTCTTTATTTCCCCTCTGCCTCTTTTTTTTTAAGTCTGTTTTCTTATGCTGCAAAATTACAATGCTTTGCTGACTCAAGATAAAACAGCTAAAAACCTCAATATGTATTTCCATATATAATTTACTTTCTTCACAATGTAAGGAATAGAGATCACTTATCAGTTTTTGAATGAGACAACTCTTTTCAAAAGCAAAAGAAGAAAACGTCCCTGTGCTGTGGCCACAAAATGGACTTGAAAAAGAAATTTCTGCAAATAAAGCCCTGGATAGTAAACTGTTCAGAAACAGCTCCCAGTGAAATGCAGCAGTCAGGGTGGAAGCAAAGCTACACTCATAGAGGCGAATAACTTAAAGCCTTTACCATTTTCACTAGATACATTTTTAAGGAGCCTGGAGCATACAATGTAGTGATAAGGCTTTAGTCAACGGAAAAAAAGAAAGTCTCTTGTTTTACAGCTTAATTGAAACTGGTAAATGTGATTTCTTCTGTGTTTTTTTCTTTTTTTGTACTACATATACTGAAGAGTCCCCTCCTGCAGCCTTTTTAGCCCTGCTGAACGCTACATGGTCTTTCTGTATCTGGAAGCCTGTACCTCCCTTCTCTACTAAGTCAAAGACAAAATAAAAATAATTTAAAAATGAATGATATTAAAGGAAAAATTTGGCAACTCTGTAGATATAAATAAAGGAATTACTGAGACTTTCTCTCTCAGACTTCCTTTGGAACAAAGTTTAGAATTCATGAAAACATACGTGGTTTCTTTTTGGTTCAATTCACCTTTAACATCCCCTCAAAGTTGTTATAACTTAGTGATTTCTACCACATTAAATAATGTTAAATTAAGAAAACTCATTGCTAAAACATTATTCCTGTATTAAAAAATGTGCGCTAACTATTGCTGTACTTCCAAGAACAATATATTGTGGCTCATTTCCAACATGTCACATGAGCCACAGCCAATTGGACCATTATGATTATCAAAAAGGTTTAGAAGACAGTAAAAACAGTGAAGTATACATTGATCCCAACAGGCTATAAATGTTCAGATTAAATTACTTTAATTACTGAAACTTAAGATCCAATTAAATGAACTTGCAATAAAATTAAAGAGTCTTTCCTTGACATTTAAAATACAATATACATGTGAATCTCCATTTCAAGAGCAGACGTGTTTAAAGAGTAGTGATTATCCTTTATGAGATGGGATATTAAACCCATGAAATCTCAGTTTTTGTAGAGAAGTAACAGTCATTTCAATGGCAGCAACCAACACTGAACTGCCAGCAGAGTGAACTTTCTCAGTAGATATTGGGGACAGTCAGTTTCCTCAAATGGCACCATGAGTTAGCACAAATACCAGAAGCTTGGTGCACGTGCTTATAGTTATACAGCATCTACTGAAAAATTCAGCAGTCATTTGTTCATAAAGACTCCTCTTTACAAGTCCTGCCCTGGAAGACCTAAGTCAATTTTAGATGCGAATTTGCTAACTTTCCATAACATTATACCAAATGAAAATCGAGTTAGAAACAGTTACTGATATAAATAGTTAAAACAGTAGCTACTATGGATACTACAGATCAAGACCACCCACGGAGTGCTGCAGCCTTCAGCCTGACATACAGCTGCTGAGAAGGCTCAATTCTGTGTGGTGTCTTTGAACTAAGAAAGGTAGAAATCCCAGTTCTGACAGCTGTCCGAAGGACAATCCACTGAGCTGACCAGCTTATTCAAAAGAGATGACCAGTGAGTCATGAAAGGTAACATCTTCCAGTTCTAGCCAACTCTGGATATATTTATCACAACTTAAGTATTTTACAGAGGGAATATTAGGCACTGTCTTCGCCTAGGCTGCAGCTGCTTCAGAAAACAAAGGCAAGAGCCTAAAAAAAGCACCATCAAATATCCAAAGGCAAGAACCTAAAAAAAGTACCATCAAATATCACATATATTAATTGGAAAATTACAGAATTGCAGAAAAAGATGCTCTTCTAATTTTGAAATTGACTGGGGAAAAAAAGTCTCAATGTGATTAAATTTCACTTGGTGAGCACACAAGGCTACTTGTCACCTTTTGCAGTTTTTTTAAAGAACAACTTAATGCCACAAGTTGTCATCTTTGAGTTAAATGTGCTGTTGCAGACAACACTGCTTTTTAGTTAGCATGCAAATCAAGTTTAAATGGCAAATTCTTTCATACCAAATTTAAAGTAAGCTTAGGCTGTACTTTTAAGCCACGTATACACAGTAGGTCTGGCATACATTTTAACTTTTCATGCTCCTTCTGTTGGAATTCATTAGCCCATTGATGATGGTACGATCTTCTGAAATTCCCAAGGTGCCACCTACTGGTGCCAATAATTATTTTTAACTTCAACTGGCAATAAAAAGCAGACAATATGTTGGACTTTTTAAAAAGAGTATAAATAGCTAGCAGACAGAAATGCAAAATTAACTCATGGCAATTTCAGTGAAGTCTCTTGAAACTAGGAAGCTGAAACTAAGAGAGAGATGGGTACATTTTACTCCCCACAACTGCAGAAAGTAATTTCAGTACTTTACATGAAATATATTCTTCTTCCACACATAATTTAAATATTTTGTATTAAAATAAAAAAATTTCTAAGTATTATCTAGTGATGAAATGCAGTTAGCAGCTGAGCAGGTATTTGACAGGCCTTACAGAGGCAAAATACTACATGCCTATTTTCCATTCTTTCATGAGGGCAATGTATCATTTTGCACAGTCACGTTACTTCATCCTTACATGCACAATGAAACTGTCTTTAACAAAACAGTAGACAAATTTATATTTTTAAAATAATAACTGTGCTAAGACCCAACAGTTCCACATGCTTGATGCTTAACCGCTTCTGACAAAGCCTTCTACTTCATAGACTATGAATAGACTGAAAATAACTTACCAAAATCTGTGTGATTACTCATCCAGCCAATTTCTTTAATAGACACCAGTGCCAACAATCCAGAGCCAACGAATGATCCAATCCCCGAAAAGAAAAAGAACAGCCCCATAATAGCACTCTGCATAGATTTGGGAGCAGCTGAATATGCAAATTCTAAACCTGTATTAAAAGATAAAAAAATGCTATTGGAAGATCTAAGAAATAATAGTTGTTCATTCTAGTTTAGTGCTATACAAGTTACAGGTGTATACTATTTCTGGTATATTAATACTAGCCTTGGATTTCAGGAGACAGGGACTTGAGGTAGTGAATCTCTATCAGTTCCCAGTTCCCTCTATTTACTTTATGAACCCTGTTAAAAGTCATCAATATACCAACCCATTAAACGGACAACATTTGAGATGCGCACTTTGATCTTATTAATATTACATGGGTAAAATCAAGAAATCTTCTGAGGCAGCATATTCATTTTTCTGTCTAAAACTATACTCAAAGAAATTTATTAAACTAACTTCAACCTGGCAAGTTCTATGTCCCCCCTGGCACTTGTTCCTGTATTGCCTGGCTGTTGTGCAGCGCTCACAAAGCACACGGCATTCCCTGCTGAGAACAAAGTCCCCTGGAACTGAATGTCCCTCCTGCACCGACCACGAACATTTATCTCTCCCAGACTCAGTGTCTGTATCTCTGAATGTGCAGACAAGAGAAATTAATTGTAACTGGAAAGGCAGTAATTAGTTTTAATAGAATTTTGATCTCTAATTCTGTGAGCTTTGAGAATTGCTTGCTAACACACTCTTCTTAAGACTTGTAGAAATGGGACTTCAACTCTAAAACTATACTTACTCAAATTTCAACCAGTAAAACAAAGAAAAACATACCAGTGACAAAAATCTGAAAATCTGTGTTACTGAATTTGAGTACCAACAGAACACACTGGGTTAGGCTCTGCCTGGCAAAGACTAATGCCTATGATTAACTCTCCCTTTTAGAATAATACTCCTGTCAAAAATCAAATGGGATTATTCACAAGAGACAGTCAAATACATTCTGTGCAGCGCTTTTTCTCTGACAGGTGAAATGCTTGTTTCAAAACAGTCTGCTTCACACTGAAAATTAATGCTACCTCATCTAACATTCTTCTCAGTAAAGAGAGCGGTAAGAGACTTGAAAATGGCACAAATCTTATGACTTGCGTAATAAAGGTATGCTTTATTTACACCATTACTGGTGTTTGACTTCTGCTGCTCCAAACAGAGTCTAATACAAACATACTGGCATTTCTTTTCACGAAAAGGCTTAATACTTCAAGCCAGACAGGTCGATGTGCCTGTTGCGAGGCTCTTTTTCCTTCGCAAAACATCAGAACGGGCCAACAGCAACCTGTCTGTACTTCCACACAGGAACTGAAACATTCTCTGTGCAACTCAGCCGTGTGGGTTCCTGTAAACACCAACCCTTAGAAGAGAATCGCTACAGACATGGAGAGAGATCTGCAAATGGGGAAGGGGGGGCAAAATTATATTTGAGAATTTAGAACTCAAATTTGTTTCCTAGGTTTTGCCATTAATAAAACAATTTGGATTTTTGAAGGAGTATTTATCTGGCCAATCTCACTTAAAAAAAGAAAAAAAAAAAAAAGCAGCAGTAGACTATTCTCAGGATACAGTAGCTTGTTTTGTAACCTCTTGTTAAGTTACCATAGCTGCTGCAAGTCTCCAGAGTACCAGCCATTACCAGGCTTTTGTACATTCTGTACAAGTTAAGCTCAAGCATGTTACATGAAAGGATCTGGCCCATTGCTTCTCTTGTTTATTTTACAGATATACTGGATGCGAGTGTTACTGCTGGAAACAGATCTTAAGGCTCATACAAAACCCAAAATGGGTGGAACACTGCACTTTTTGCAAAAAAATAAGGCATGTTTCTAAACTTGAATAATGTTTCCAACAGCCCGAATATTTAATCTGGCATAAAGAATATAAAATCTTTTCTTTGCCTTCAGAGATATTTTTGCCTGCTGGCAGCCATTGATAACGATTTCACGCTACCTCAAACAAGCTGTTCTGAAATGAAATTCTCTAGTTGGTGGTGTCGCGTGAGATTACGATTCCCAGTTAAATAAGGGTGCTTTAAGAGGATTGACAGAATAATACAAAAGATTAACGCAATGTGTGTCATCTTTTTAAAGGTACCTCAAGTGTAACTAATGTGGCTTAATAAAAGTATGCTTAGTTTTACAGTAAACAAAAAAGCAAGCATATGTCTCTGCTCTTAGGACATTTAGTCCCCTTTTGTTCATCATAAACATTTCCAAATCACTATTGTTTTGTAACCATTAACACTGCTTATTTTAAAGCTGAATTTCATAGCACAATAGATGCCTTTATCAACTTTTAATATCAAATTGTTAAAGTATACTCTATGAAATCTTGAAAGGCCTTCTTACTAAGAATTCAGTTTAGATAACAATTAGAAGGCAGGGAAAAAAGCTTTGTAAAACAAATAAAATGTAAGTGTAACACACAAAGCAATTAAGATCTGCATAGAATTTCTGGTCAAAGAAAGAAGCATTTGCATTTCTCCTAAAAAAACTGACCAACAGGTTTTGAAGTTATAAAGCTGTTGGTACAGACCCTGCAAGTGCAGAACAGAAGAGTATTCACATAAGAATAGTGTAAGCCTTAAAGACTTCTTACAAAGTCATCCACTAAAGAGCTGAAAAAACCAACCCTCAGCTGGAGTTCAACAGAGGATGCATCAAGTCCTTGACCTTTCACGACCTGCAGACAGGTTTGTTATTTTGCCCTTGGGAATACCTATAAACTAGTAACAGTGCCTGACAAAGAAACAAGAATGTGTAAGAGGGAAGAAATTTACTTTTGCATGAAGACTTGCGTTTCTGACAAGTAATCTGTTCATCTCAGTCCAGATTTAATTGTCACATAAATGTAACTCATTTTACTCTTTTGATAAAAATGCTAAATACAGCCTTAGTTTTAGTAAGTAATTCAATTAACAAGACTTCCATCTTGAGATTTTTGTATGTTAGGATTTGTGATGGCTACTGTTCACACATAATGAAATGTATTGTACTATCGGACAGCAGTGACTATGCAGATACATCCTCTAGCAAAGGATATGTACCAACTGCACTGCCAAAGCGTACTTTCCATTTAAGAATCTAAAGTCTTCAGTGTCTTGGGACTCCTATCAGGTTTCAGTGACCTCAGACCTTCAGCCATTCGCCACTTAAGGGGTTCATCTCCAATACCAACTGCTGCACTACAAAACCTGAAGAACTAGGCTTTCAACTGGTGCAATACAGTAGGACCTTATTTCCAAATGTTGCATTTACTGTCAGAAGAGTTTGTGCTAGGTGCTGGTTTCCAGGTACATGCCCTGTGCATGCACAGAATTAACTGTTGGAGGACGCTGCATTCCCATTGCAAATGGGACACTCCCAGCAACCTGGCATGAGACATCAACCTACCCTCCACCAGGAAGGAAAGAGTACATTAGTGGGGCATTTGAATGCAAGCCACAAAACTACAAATACACACAAATCAAAGCCATATCTAAAAAGAATTCCTCTAACATACTGAATAACTAAAGTAGTTCAATATGTGATCGATACGTCTAATTCTTCCAGTCACATGAAATCCCAGGCCAGACAGCTAGAAGAAAAGCTTACAGCAAATGAGGAGATAGAAAAACAAAACAAAAAGCCACACACCACCTTTTCTTCTACTTGCCAAGCAATCCAACCACCTTTGTTTTATTTCCTAACAACTGTGATGACATGTAACCAGAAACCTGATGGAGAAGTTCTCTGTTCCACTAAGAGGGGAACAAATGGGCCACCAGACAGCTTGGGCTACCGCCAACAGGACGTTAGAGAATCTTATTTGAATGCACTGGGCTTGCCCAGAGTGAGGAATGACAGTAACCTCCTGCACGGGAAACGAAACCAAGAAATTCTGTTACAAGAAATCGAAGAAAAAAGACCTATATGTAATCCCAGTTTGAATGGATGATCTTCAAAGTTCAATATTCTGAAACAGTACTTCGACACATTAATAAGTAACTATAATTAAGCAAATACTAAATGATTTTTAAGTCAAGCCACTGGAGGAGTTCCACTCAGGGAACTCTGCATTCTATTTAAGTAGGATCAGAATAGCTACTTCTACGATCATGACGGGTTTCTTACTGGTAACTACGCATTGCTCCCAAGCACTAGGCATGCAAGCACTGTGCTAAGAGACTCACAATACCCTTCCACTGTTTAATCCAGGACACCTGTGCTAGGCGTAGCACAGTGACAACAGGTAAGTTGCCTGTGCTTTCCTCCTGCTAATGAGCCCTGCGTGTATATGAAACAGACCAGAAAATAAGATTTTGTAGTTCTATTCACCCTCTCCTCCCACTTCACTTTCAGCTTAAAAATCAGTATAATCACACAGCTGTCCACGACACCACACAGAACAGCATTAAGAAATTTAAGATCTGCATTTGTTGAAAGGCAAGATTCTGAACAGTGTTTCCATTTCCCTACTATCACACTGAAGTATTAAAACAACTATAGAAAAATTGATCTGTAAATAAAGCAGATGATACTGTATAAAAAATAGCTACTTCATTACTAATATTCACAAAAAAAGTAGTTTAAATTGAGCGTTACAAATTTTGTTATTTCAGGAGATGTAAAAAGTCAAGTAATATGAATTTAAATTAGTGACAAATCTTTCTAAAGATGGTTCTTTTTCCCCTCAGAAAAGTGTTGACACTTACTAATTCACTTTCTAAATTGTGAGCTCAGTTTTTACGCCAAAAAAATTACAAAGCAGAAATTTTATTTGCAACACAGGGAAAGATTCAGAGGAAACAACACTGCATCAAAACTATTCTTTAAAATACAATATTGAAAGTGTATATTGTTTTCCATTAGGGCTTGCAAATATCCAATTCTAACTGGATGACATGCAAATATTTTAAGTGTTGCTCTACTTGAAATTCAGTCTTGAAAACATACTTTCATATAAAAAATTTTCAAATGTGAAAGACAATTGTGTGCTTTGCCACTTATATTAAGTTATATGGTATAGTATTATATTTGGAAACATTAGAGCTTATTTATAATGATTTGAGAAGTAAGTATTTCTTTTTTAAGAATCCATCATTTAGGACAGATGAGAAAGCAGATTTAAAACACACAAAGACTCTTACCTGCTATACTTGCAAATATTTCACTGAATCCAATCAGCACATATTGAGGAATCTGCCACCATATCGGCAAATCTGCAGCATGGTATGTAACATTTCCAATTGTCTGATTAATTGTTTTAACCTTTACAATTTTCAGTCTGTTGCTTTCCAGAATTCCTGCATTAAGGGGGGGTAAAAAAGATTGACCTAAGATGCAAACATTGTTTCTTCATATTAAGAATTAAATTACATATTAAGAATTACATTACAATTCAGTCCTGCAGTGCAATTACAAACTATAAAACAGGAATATATATCTCCTTATTTCCTAACATAAAGCATTTCAGATTATTTTTGCTACTGTTACTTCAAGACATACAGTTCTGCCATAGAATTAGTGATTATATTCTTATTCAGTAGCAATAATTATAAGTACTTAAGCCTTTTCCAGATGGATTAGCTGAGAGCCTTCTCATACAAACTATGTTGTTCGGTTTTTTTAAAGAATCTCATTTTCTCAAACTACTACTTTGCAGTGTTAAACCACTGCACCTGCCACCACAGTATTAATAAACGAGAACCCATTTTCCTTATTGAAATGGCTACACTAGTCCTGTAGAACTATGAAAATCCTCTGTGAGTATGATCATGACATTTATATGACACTTATCATCCCAAGAGATCCAAAAGCTCATTAGAGCTTGATTTACAAGCAATACATTGCAGAGAAAGTACTTCATGTAGAATGAAAAATAGACATGATAATGTAAAATATAACCATTTTTAGCTTGCTCAACACAACAGTTTAGAGTAGAAAGTGAGTATCAAATAATGCTGTAGGGTTTTTGTTGAAGTTGCCCAGATTAAAGGATTTGCCGCACTGTTACATAAAATGCACAGAATAGCTAATAGTTAATAAAATTCCCCGCCTCACCCAAAAAGGACCTCTATAAAAGAATTCTCAATATCCTTGGAAATGAGGGGAATTTATTAATCACCAGTTCAGAGGAGCAACAGTAAGTCAATGGCACTGCTACTTGTAATACACGTTATACACACACGGCCTCCCATTTTGTGCCTGTCCGTTTTGGTCTCTTTCTGCTTACTGAGCCAAGATTCCACCTAATCTTGGGGCACAAAATATCACTCCTCTTACATACAAAACAAAATTGTACAAGATTTAGAAGACAGACATGATGCTTCATGGATATCATACTATGTACAAGTGATTACATCTGTTTCCTCACTTCTAGCTTTTTCTTTCCTAGAGGCAGCCAAAGGATGACATGGACATTTAATACGATGCTGACAGAACCTATTGACAGCACTTTTCATATAAAAAAGCACAAGCCATTTTTAATGCCCAATGTAACATCTGTTCTCCTGTTTCTTCTGAGATCTATGACATACAAACCTTGAGGGGGCCAAGCAGATCCCCATGTCTCTCCTAAGTTAGTGTTCCAAGGGAAACGAGTGGTGTTTGCCAAAACACCTCCACACCACAACATGCAGCTTCTTATCAGTCCTGACCATGGTGAGGGACCCAAGCTGGGACCCAAACCCCCCTGTAGTCCCTATATGCATTCTGTAGGTGAGGCCATAACTGAACACGTTCTAGAAATCACATGCTTAAGGATAACGTTGCATTTCGTTATTGTAGGGAGTTGGAACTCCAAAAACCAGACTTGAGGGAGCACACACGAACAAGTGACTTTGGAAAGTACTTTGAAAAGGATGGAAAGCTGCATTTATATAATGGGTCTTTACTCATTCATAGCAGTCCAGAATCTCTTCAAGTACAAAATCTTGCAACAGCTCTACAGCCTAATCTCATGACACACAGAAAACAGAATTACTCAAGTTTGCTTAAATACTACCTTGAGGCCCCAAAATGTTTCTTAAAAAGTATGTTTTCCTTAGTAACATCTGTTTTTGAGGTAAAGACTGTTCTGAACTTAGTACCTTTTAGTGTCAAGCCACCACATTTTCTCTACCTTCATTTCTTTTCAGGTGACCACTTACCCATCTTATTTTTAAGTACTTTTCTTTAGCTTTTCAGCCACCTCAGTGCCCTCTGAACTGTGAAAAGCTGATGTCATTAAAATAAACCTGGATTTCTTGGTGTTTTAGTTTTAATACAGCTGACAAACATTTTAGAGTGGAACTTAACTAAAATGTAAACAAGGCAGTACAATCAGCTAAGAACTCAGACATAATTTCATTCATATGCATTCAACACAAAATTATTGCACCTCTAATGCTAACTAACATTAACATCTAGTGATCCTTAATGCCTCTGATACTCTTCTTAACGTAAGTAGATTTAGGAGGTGTTTAACCACACAGGAGCATAACTACAACATACCAAGCGTTGTCATAAATTTATCTTCAAGGCCAAGTACTTCAGAATCTAGAATCTATGAATTCTTTCTTAGACTTTGATAGACAAGCTTCAAGTTTAATCTTACAGTTTTAGTAGTTAAAAGAATCTTAACTGCTTGCTACAATTGTTTAAACTCTATAAATGAAGTAGATTTTCCAGTTGAATAACCTTATATACTGCTGCTCAGAATTTATGATAAAATGCATGAAGCACTGCAGATGTTCATTAAATCTAATCAGTTGTATTCTCATACAGTTTGTAAGGTATTTAAAATAAGCCAAAAAAATCTAATAGGTAGCCTAAAGTAGCATCCACAACTAATGCCAGTTAGATAAGTAAGTTAAAATGGAAATATGGCACACAAAAAATTATTAAGATACTTCCAAGACTGCAAGTTAAGACATTAACAGCTTCATACTTTTAAGATGTTAATCAATGTCTACCTCTAGGCAGAAATGGTGGGAATTAATGTTGTATTTTAAGAATATTAAAATATGGCTTCTATAACTAACATTTAATGAGAAAATAAAAATTTTATGAAACACGAACCAACAGAAGCTTTCCACCCTGCTAAAATAAACAGAGTTTCCTATGCCCCAAATTTGTTGCAACTGAAGCTCTTAAATTCATGCTATGATGAAGGGATGTTAAGTTAGTCTAAAGGTTAAACTTTCCAACCAGATTGCAGATAACCACCCGAAGAATTTACCTTCTCAGTTTCTACTGTGGAAGAGTTAGGAGAGGCTCAAACAACAAAATTGTGTGTTACATTTGTAGGTGAATAGAAAACAAGTAGTTGAAATTTTTAAGAGTTCTGCTATGCGAACCCATTCCCCAACTCAGCTATTGTAGCTCAATAAGCTTTTTTCCCCCAGTACTAATGAAGACAGATATTGCTGGGTTTGAACTCACTTACATGTGAGCCAGCAGGTTCTATTTAAAGACCTGACATTTAACTGTTCTACATCATCTTCTTTTGCTGGTAGCAGTGTCCTAAGTTAACATGGAATAAGAGAAAAATTCCTATTTTAAGTTTAAATGACTTTGCTTTAAGAGCTTTACTTGCCCACACGCAAAGTGACCTTGGCCTAATAAGGTAATTATCTCTCTCATTGAAAGAAATCTTAATAGCCATATAAAGTGTCCCTCTCTAAAATATAGGAGATTACAACTGCTGAAATTAATTTATTTAATGCTATAATGCTTTATCAATATGTTCATTACAGTGATACTAGGTGAAGGCTATAGGTTCTATGAAGCATTGCTCAGAGATGTTCAGTTCCACATCAGCAGTGCTTAACAACTTTAAATCATCTCAAAAGCAGCTGATTTATGGTTTGAACAGAGTTGTCATCTTTTTCCTTTCATGCTACAGCTAAGCTATTTTACACTACGGTAATTCCCAAACATTAGGGAACATTAAGATGGGGAGAAAAAAACCCAAAGTGTGAGGAAATTCTTGTTCAGCTATAACCTAACTTTATTGTTTCAGATAAAGTGAAATTTTACCTAAAATTCTTTCCCTGCTTTAATACTTGGAAGTCAAATATATGAAGGAACATACTTATTTCTGAACTAATTTGTTTTTCAAGGTAAATAAATTTTCAGCTTCAAGATAAATTGTTAATAAATCAAACAACATGGACCTCAACAATACCATAAAGATTATTTTAAGAGGATTAACAGCCTTATACCCAAACACTGGACACTTTGTTCAGACAACCTAAACACTGATCATGAAGCTAAGGCATTTGTTGAGAAAATACAGTCAGAAGACAAATAGTTCTCCTCTACCAAGCATACTAGAAAGTAACACTGTATATGAAAACCTTAATTGACAATTGGTTTTAAAAGGTATACTCAAAGTCTATTGCAGGCAGGCAAAATGGTCCAATTTTATTTCAAACATTCAAAACAGTAAGTTTTTGGATCAAGTATCTTTCATTGTGGGAAATACAGTCATGCAGTTGCATTCTAACTATCCCATGGAAAAGACTTCTCAATAATCTCAAATTAAAGATTCACAAAGGTGTTTTTTTTAAATGCTATTGCAAGTAGCTGAATAAATAACTATGGAAGTAGATCTCAGAGTTGTTTTCTTACCTGCAGCAAATGCAGAACACATTACAAAGAACATTCCAACTGCAATCCTCTTCAGTGAGGATGGGAGCAAGCCATTCCTCTTTAAAATGGGGTCCACCAATTTATCTTTTAAGGGTATTAGGATCAGAATAAGTACTGCATCAAACATAGTCAACCAGGCTGCTGGAAACTGAAAAGATAAGATGACTTAAGTTAGTAATTTCCTACTTAAGGGTTGATTTTTCCTATTATTTTACAAAGGAAAAAATATTTTTGATGGAAGACTGAGATCCAAAATAAACCACAGTGTACTGATAGCTACTGTGAAAAGAAAAATAAGAGTATGTAAAAGCTGAGGAAAACCATCAGTTATTCAGGTTTTCCTTTAATTTGGCAGTTCATAATTCTCTTAGCTCAGAAGCACAAATGCTTCCCCACTGTATAACTATAGTGACGAATATATACTATGCTCTATATAATCTATAATAATATATAACACTATAGATGCACCTCCAGCTGGGCTGAGGTGGGTGTTGGGTGGGTTTTTCTGTTTTGCTTTGTTGGTTTTGGTTTTGGGTTTTTTGGGGGGGATGGATGGGTGTAGGAGCTTTCCAGTGGGACTGAACAATGTCAAGTGCCCAGAGAAAAAAGGTTCTTTTCAAAAAAGCAAATACTGCACATTGTTCCAAAGAAAACCAGGAATAAAAAAATTACTGGGCCAATGAAGAGAGTACTCTGAGAAAACAAAATGTAGAACTCAGCAAAGATGTTTTGCAAATTTTTTTTAGGACCTTACTCAATTTTTATTTTTATTTTTAAAATAAAAGTTAACTATCTAACTAAAACTGTACAAATTCCTTTTGAAAGATGAGGAAGCCATTAGCATTATCACAACGTGAGGTTTTCTGCATGCATCCTGAAATGCATTTAATGGGAAAAAATCACTATCCTTTGGGAGCTTTTCTACGGTTGAGATGTTTTTAGTCATAGAACACCTGTCTGAGGAATGATTGATTAAGCCACTCAAACCTAGTAAACAAAATTGTGCAGACTATTTAAGTGAATATACCCCAAGATACATTTTTAAAAGCATTCAAAGTCAGTATTAATGGCATGCAAATCATGATTTAATGCAGTTAAATAGTCCCTATTATTTTGCTTTCAGTGATATACACTAGTCTGACAGAATTAAAACGTTTTTTCTGCTTCAGTCACGAAAAACATTTAATAGCCAGGTTCTATAGATCTTCTATTATTAGGCTTAGAACTTTCAGAATTATGGCACAGAACAGTAGAAACAGAGTTTAGTCACATAATACAAAATTCAATTAAAATTAAACTACACTTGTCAAATGAACAAAGAGAATGGTGTAACACTTGCATCCTTTCTCATTTGCAAGACTCAGTAATTGGCAGTAAGATTCCCGTCTGTATGAATGAGACAATTTCTACCAAGCTTACTAATATTTAGCCTGTGTTCTGAGCTAACAAACCAAGACAGCACAGGAAAATTTATAAAAATGTTCTGGTTTGGGAATATTTTTTTAAATTGCATTTAGAACAACGTGATACTGTACTGTGTTCTGAGCTAACAAACCAAGACAGCACAGGAAGACTTACAAAAATGTTCTGGTTTGGGAATATTTTTTAAAATTGCATTTAGAACAACGTGATACTGTACTGTGCATTGCACTGACTCTTTGACCCAAAATACAAGCACGGCTTGAACTATGCGTTTCTGATGCAGATTTAGTTTTTGATACTAAACTGTTTCCCTGTGTGTGTAAACTCAAGGTTAGAATAGATGAATATTCTTCTAGAGGTTACGCAGGATGACCAAGGGGCCTGTGACAATGTGAAGTTACACCCACAGTAAGAGGAAGACAGCCACGTTCCCTTGAGGCTGCAAATCTCAACCACTGCAAGAATCTCAATAACCCAAGCCCTGAGCCTCTAACATGGGGGGGGGGGGGGGGGGCATGCATCCCTCATTCTAGATGAGAACCCCGTTTCACTGGCCGGTTGCAAGAACTCCAGTATGGCTGTGACGATGACACACTGCAAAAACAAGGAGTTAGCAAAATGTGAACCTTTAGTTCTGCATAAGCGAAGCCGGAGTTGGCACTTTCACAGGAGTTTGAGCCAGTGCACCAAGTCTTTGACTGACATCAAGCTGTGTCCACACACGGCTTTGTCAAAATCCCCAGCTAGCATGAGCATATGTACGTGGCACATTTTTAGCACTCTGCACGCAGATACGTTGTGACAACAGTAATTAGAAGTACTACGGCTTTCTTGCTGTGCATGACAGTTGCCATTGCAGTTCTCCAAGGAACCCTGGCAAATGCTTTCTGGTTCATAGTTTGCTGACCCCAAGAAGTTATGATGATGATGATGGTAAAACTCAATTCACCCCAACCTCTACTTAATGTTTCCCGGGCATTTCAAGATCATAGACTTGAAAATGGAATAAGCTGGTTTAGCTATATAAAAATACTCGGCAGTTTGATACATAAGGTTATGTACATTGCTTAGCAATCTTCACATACTTCGAAAAATGCACCATGACTTCTGCCGAGTCAAACTCTTGCTTATTTTGAAATATTTAGCAATTTAAAACTTTCAATATCCCTCCCTCTCCCACTCACCTTTTCATTTGCTTCAAATATCACATCAGCATTAACCTATGTAACAGTTTGTACAAAGACTGATTTGTGTAATTAAGAGTCAAGGATGTAGGAATGTTTTATCATTGCTGAATCTGGTAAGACAGAAGAATAATACCAAACGCCTCTGGCACTGCTGTATTTCATACAAGCACTCACTTGGGGGGGGGGGTTGTTTAAAATGTATGGTTTTCCATTTTCTACTCTATCAGGAGCCTGCAAATTAAAAGGGCATACACATATTTCACTCTTTTCAAATCAAGAGGTAGTAAGACTTTATTATTATTGGGCAGAGGTGCTAAAAGAACTTAAGGAAAACCTAGACCTGGTAAGGTACAATGTTTTTCATGTAAAACATTGTAGTACCACACCTTTTCTTAATTACCACAAATAATTTTCATTTGGAGCAATCAAACAAGTCAGAATCACTTTCAAAGATACTACCCACATAATGCAGATTACAGGTCAGCATCCTTCAGGTAAACCACATACCAATGAAGACAGCAAAAATCTAATTAATTTGACTTACACTGTTAATGCTGATAGATCACAGCAGAGTATTTCAAAACAAGACAAGAACAACACAACAGATGTGCTGCAGAGAAAGGAACCAGTCAGTTAAGCAAGACAGAAAAAAATGATTTAGAAGTATCAAGAGAGACTAGGATCATTGTTCCATTGTCCCTGCCTTAAATTCTGCATATTTTAACTAAACACTAAAACCAGGTAACTAACTTTTAAAGGCACACTTTTAAATTAGACAAAGTGGCTACATGGCATGAGTGGTATTTTAAAGTCTTTTCAGCAACACCAATGAAAACTTTTTGTTTGTTTGTTTTTTTAACTAATCTAAACATAATGCTCTACTTACAACTTGAAAACAACTCTAATGCCCAAAAAAGGTGGTGAGGAAAGCTCAGTTTGATAAACAAAGCTCCATGTTAATTTCTATACAATAAATATTCAGACTGACAATATTTTTAATTTTCAGACTGACAATGGGACACTGAAGTCTTGTGTGCACTTTGTTAGAAAAAAGAAAATCCACTTCTCTAGTCCAACGACGACAATGTTCTAACAAGAGTCACATAGTTCATAATAACAGAAAAATATTAAGAGTCCCCTCTCATACTCAAGCAATAAAGAAAAGTAAAAAGCTCAAAGAAAAGAGCAAATGTAAATGTACTAACCTGTATTAAAGTAAAACTAGGTGTATATATTTATTAGGTGTGTATATATATATATATAAGGTATATCTAACACAATTACCCTGAATATGGTCCACAATTAAAACTGATGCAACTAAAACAGAAGCCTCAGACTAATTAGGATTTTGAAATAAGAAAATATCTTATTTTTAAATGAACATGGAACTCAAACACCACAAAACGGAACCCTGAAGTTAAAGTGGCAATGGCTTTCTGTCCCCAAAAGCTATGCAAAAAAAAAATAAAAATCCACAGAGAACTCAGTTGAGGAAATTTGCTTTAGATTCTTTTGTTGACAGCACGCATTTAACTGAAAAAGTCAAACTACTCTTTCTTTATAGTTTTTTTAACTGTATAAAACTAAGTAACTATCATTTGGTTGGTTTAGAAGTCTTACTTAGCCAGTATGACTATATCTATATCTATATTTTATATATTTTTATATATATATATATATATATTTTAAAAACTTCCATTAAGCCTTTGGCTGTGATTCAGAAGCAGCTCAGTTTTCAGACAAGTTCAAAGAAAAATAAAACACCAGCATTTTGTATTTTTGATCTGTATAAAAAAGACTGAAGCCATTCTGTCTTACTGATATGAATCTGAAATAAAACAGAAGAAACTTGATTTTAAAAGAACGTTTTAGTAAGCCTGTTAACAACTTACATTCATACTTTTCGTTTTTATTCCTCAGTACCATTTCTGCAATTACATGATGCCAGCCTTTCTTGAAAAATATTGATCTAACAACTTCCTTCAATATGCTAAACTGAATCAAGGTAAAATGAATACTGATTAAGCAGTATAAAGTTACAAATGTATCTCAGATTCCAAATTTGCAAATACTAATGTTTCAGTTCAGTATGGGTATTCCTCCTGAGTTTTTAGGAATGCTTGTGTACTACTTATGACTTTGAAAACTTAGGGCATAGAGATTTATAAGCTTTCTTCAAAGATCGTACTTTGTCTACTGAAGGATAAAGACATTCTTAATTAAAGCAGTGAAAGTTACCTAAATACATTCAAAACAGAATGGTGTGAACTCCATACACAGGTAGCTGTGCCAAAATCTCTGTACTATGTGTCATGCTTCTAAATGCCCCACGTCTGTGGCTATCGATTCCCCTTAACTTTCTGGAATTTTTGTACCATACTTACCCATTTTGCATTTCAACTAAAGAAAAAATACTTTTCACTTGCTTTGCCCTGCTTACCGTATGAATTGAGTTGGTGTCGTTTGATATTTCAGGAATTTTCAGATGGAGACTTTGCAACACATATGTTGTCTGCATCTAGCATTAGGAAAGATAAGTTGTGATTACTTGAACAAGATAGTACTAAGAGCAAGGTATTTTTACATTTTTAATAATTAACAAAGATTATACCAGAGGTAAAGTGTTAATATAGCAAAACAAAAAGAATTGTTGTTAGAACATGTCAAGATTTTTTAACCTTTACATTTATTTTTATTAAAAACACAAAGCATCACTCATGTGACTTTCAAAACAATTTCTGCTTATCTTCCCTCAAAAACCTACCTGCCATCCTGTTTCATCTCATTAAGACAGAAAAAACAGAAAGGAAGTAATTAAAATGAAATCTAGACCACTTACCCTGATCTATCTGAATCAAATGCAAGATGAAACAGAGCGCAGCATTTAAGATACGTTAATTTGTACAACTGTTAGTTTTAACTATCATTTTAATGCTTTTGTTTTCTTTTTTATTATTAAGTCAAAATATTATTTGGAAGTATTCTTAGTAGCCATTATTCATGTCTCAGCTTCGGGGTAGAGTTTCATATTTATGAAAGCCCCCAGAAAAAGGTGAAATTAGACACTTTGGCATACTGGTAAGCTAATACAGCTTTCCACAACAATTTTATCTAGGAAATAAAAAAAATTCAGAAGCAGCTACCATCACATAGTATTGGTTTTGTTAACATAATATTACTTAAATGACTCCTGAGATGCAACCCAGGTGTGTGAAAGACAAGTAGTTGACAGTATTGAACACACGGGTATTAAACAAGTCAAACTGTCAATACTAGAGTTCTGAAAAATCCTTTTCAATATTAATCTTCTTTAGAATCACAGCTACTGAACACTAACTGTGATAGACCTCATGGAACAGTTTCCCCTTGAAGCTTTTCTATGTTTCCTCCTGGCAGCTGATCTGGGGGGTGGTTTTCAGACAGGAGTTAGATTTGTAACACAGACTCAGAACTGCAACTGAATGCTAGTGTCCTAAGACCTTTCAACTGCAACTGGGAGAAGAGGAAATTATGGCCTTAAATTAAAAGTGATGTTTTTTAGATGCGTAAAATAAAAATGTAACCGTTTGGAACTACTCACTTGAAAATACACTGTCCAGTAAGGTATTAAAGCCAAAAAGACAGGGATAATCTTGACAAGAGCTTTCACATCTTCTACTTTATCTTCTCTGAATGGGCCCCCACGAGACAACTTGGCCATCTCAAACAGGCTTTGCTTGCGAGGTTGCTGAAGTATTCCCTGGCCTTCACTTTTGAAAAGAATTTGAAACGTTTAGTCAAACAACAACAAAAACTGACACAACTGGCAAACTCGTGACACTTCGTTATAAAGAAACTCATGCCTTTCAAAAATGAGTTAGCTATTCCTGTAAAATACAGCAAAACTAGGCCAGAATGAGTCATCAGCAGATTAAAGCACAAGCTGAAAACTTCCATTATAAAGGTTTCCTTATTTCCCATTCTCCCACCACCACACACAAATATAATTTATATATTCTGCAATATGCAGAACTTAAGAAACAGTATCACAAAATACAGGTTATTCTGATTCATTAAACTGATTTGCAATGTGAATACACGAAAGCCCTTGCAGAGGAGGCACTTGACATCTCTTATCATCACTGACTAAAATCAGCCACCAGTATTCCATGGGTATCTCTTAAGAGGGGAAAAACCATCTAGAAAGCAAAAAGCCAATATATGTTTTGGCTGCCATCAAGCCAGTTACGACACTAAATACAGATGACATGTTTTTCAAAGTAGAAGTTAAACATATCTAAGTAGAGAAGAAAGTAGAAAGTTAACTAACGCTTAAAACCAGCACACTTAGGTTACATTACACTTCCAGAAACTGAACTGTCAAGTCACAGCACTCAGTTGACAACAGCTGATGATCTTGCAGCATGGAGATCAGTGATCTCAAAACGTGCCCCTCTTTTATCCCAGAACTCCCAGAAAGCACCTCCATTATGCCAATTTTCCAGTTTCAGTTCTCAAAGCAAAACTGCATATTCTAGTGTATTCTCTAGGGTGACTTACTGCCAGCTAGTTCGAACTAACCCGTTCCAACTCTTAGGCCGATTCACTGAATTCAGACTATACAAAAGAGCTCATTACAAACCTATTAGTTGAATGTTCCACATGTCTTTTTCTTGAGCAACAAGAATATGCGAGAATTTTAAACATGTCTGTGAAGGCACTACCATCAGGCGGTTTTGTGATGAAGAAACTCTGACCACATAAGAAAACCATGAATGAAATCCCAATGCAAACTGTTGGGATACTATATCCAATAACAAAGCTCACATTCTGTTGAATGTATGCAATGCCTCCCAGAGAGAGAATAGCTCCCAAATTAATGCTCCAATAAAACCAATTAAAAAATCTTCTTGTGGCTTCTGGACCCCGATCTTTGACCTGGAAAAGATTAAAAACAAGTCATTTAATTTCTGAATTCTGATAAACAGGCTTAATTTTCTTCAATCAAGTTCAATGCACTGAAGGGTATAGGTTTAATTTAGTGTCATACTGAAATGATTGAAGTGTTTTGGGCTTAGCATGGTATTTGATGAAATGACACCTTACTGAGCTACCCCATTACATCAGTGACCTTCTAGAAGTTCAGCACAGGGATAGAAAAGTCATACAATACTAAACTACATCGTTTTCCCATAGAGTTCATTATTATTTCTACTGCACTGTCTCTCATTTGATCATTTCTCTAGACAAAGATCACTCAGATTAATGTCCCGTAGTCCACAGAAGTGGACTTTTTTTTTTAGTAAAAAAAAGTTAAGCTACCCAAAAATTAATGTATTAATAGTATTGCAACAATTTCTTCTTCCAACTGTGTATGCAAAATAGTTAATCATATTCCGTTTTCTAAGCCTCAAATGACTACTTGGTAATTTAAGCAGACATTTAAATTTTAATACAGTCCTAATGCCTCTCATCAGAACATAAACTGAACACTTGCCATTCTGACCTTTAAAAAAATGAAATAATTACATTTGGGTTGCTTGAGGTGTCACAAGATCCCAGTAAACATTTACTCCTATGTTAGGTCAGCACTAGTTCATAGTGCTCTTTTTCTGCTTGAAGCTTTCAGCGTCTTTCAGAAGCTTTCAGTGAAAGTAAAGACATCCCTGGTTTACAGAATTACCCTGTACAGTTTTCAGCATCACTCTTTATTCTGTATTGCCTACCATAAGTCACCCCATGTTTTGCAATTAAGTCACAGGAACCCAGCATCACTCATAAGGTGTGATGTAGGAGAAATTATGCAAGCTAAAATTTGAAATACATTAAAAAGATCAACTAGTCTGTAGAAGAATTCATAATACCGTACTTGTCACTGTTTTATAACTGAAAGGCCATTAACAACGACTAGCAAGTCAGTGCCATGCACCAGTCTTGCTGAGTCAGTTGCTCTTGATTTCTAATTGCAAGTTTCCCTTCCTCATCTGTCAGATCTTCAAAAAAATCTGTGTCTAGTCTGCCAATAAAAAAAGCAAGCTATGTCTTGAAGTAAGTTTTTAGCATTGTCAGTTCTGATTTACAGCTTCAAGTTTCTCAGTGGTGCAAAAACCCATCAGTATCATTTAACCAAGCCTAACAAAAAAAAATATCAAGGCATCTATTCCAGTGCATGGTTAATAGCATTGTTAGGCATTCAGGTGGGGCTGTTAGCATATCAAATACAATCTTGAAGCCTAAATCCAAGAAATTCTCCCTTTCCAGTTTCAACTTGGTACCCATTTTGTAATTTTAACAGTCATCACCTGCAGTAACATATCAAGCTAGGAATTCCTTCTCAACCCTAAGTGGCAACAAATCATTATATCATAAACACAATGCTCCACTTATATGAAGAGTTAGCAATCTATTTTAGAGAGTTTCCATTTCTTCATCATAAAATCTCAGTTTTCTTATGATTTCTGCAAGGAGGATGCTTCCCACTCTTCCTACAAATGACCTTGCTCACGTCTATGCAAAGAAAAGCTGGCAGACAAAACTGAACTTCGATACAGGTAAGAACAGGGCAAGAACAGGGCAAGCACAGCACAGTGCTTCTATCGAGTATTATCCGAGCCTCCAACCATTAGCTCCTGAGAAACTTCATGAACGAAGGATGTCTTCTGTCTACTTAACAAATGCTGCAGGTCTCCCCTCCATGAACTTGTCTAGACTGCCTCTGAACCCAGGTCAGCTTTTAAATCCGTAACATCCTGTGGCAAAGAGTTCCCCAGCTAATTATACAGTGGGGAGAACCACCTCCATCTGTCTGTTTTGAACCTGCCCTGTACCAGTCCCACTCGTTTTACCACGTTCCAGGAAACAACAGAAGACAACAGCTTCATCCCACCCCTGGTCCAGTTCTGCCTCTCTCCCCCAGCCACTACTTCCACAAACCGTCATATCTTCCTTCCAGCTGCCTTTTCTGAGAGAGAGAGTTGCAGACTGTTTCCTGATTCCTTGCATGGGAACTACTGACATGTCCATGGCCCTTCCCTGAAACTTCCATCTCCAGTATCCTTTTTGAAACAGTGACCAAAAAGGAATGCAATGTTCAAAGGACAGACCCACCAGAGGCTTACAATGAAAATAATCCATTTTCTGCTTCTTTGTCAAGGTATATATAGCCTAAAAATCACATCACAGCCACGTCTGAAATGCCACTATAGCATTTCATTTACAAACATTAATAACTTAATAAAAATTGCACTGAACTAGCTGGTGGAATATCTTGTCAAAGCGGAACAGCCATGAAGATTTCTTACCAAAGCCAGAAAACAAGTGTTAAAAGGCAATCCTTGTAGTTCCTTTCAAGCACTACGTCAGCTGCCCAAAATATAAGCTATATTACATTTACAGCAGACGACTCAAGGTTTCCCCTTTCTAACTATTACTTGAGTTGTGTGACTGCACAAAATAGATTGGTTTATCCTCTTCATAAGTACACACTACATTTTAATAAGGAACCAAGAAGAAAACCATGTTGGAATTTTATTATTTTACTTTTATCAGGGACAAGTATTTTTCTCAAAACTGCACGATGTCTCCTTTCCCCCCTTATGCTTACATTATTTTCAATCATCCAAGCAGAAAGGAAAATCTATCACTCCCTCAGCTCAATTTCATCAGTGCTCAAGCACACACTCTCCTTGTGGTACCAGCACCACCAGCTTCATTATATTCTTAATGTCCTACCAGCAACTGCAGCAGGAAAACTCTGCACATAAATGGTACAAGTATGGTGTGGGTCCTGGCTCGAACCTGTCCTGTGGGCTAAGGGTTCCACATCCCTGCAGTAAAGGTCAAAATAGGTATGTTTACAAGATTCTGCCCCCATCATAACAAAATCTAAAAGGTATGAAAAAGGTAACCTTCTTACATTTATCACGTTTTAGTCAAACTCCCTACAACAGGAAAATGCAAACAGTAGCAGCAAAATGCCATGGCTAGCGTGCAAGGCTTCCTATCAGCAAATGCAAATACTGTAGTAACACTGTTTCAAAGGTGCCCTAACTTGAATGAATATTAGCAAGTATCTAATACACACAATTTATATGCTCAAGATAACACATTGTTTTGCATATCAGCCCAGATTGAGACGTTTTCCACAAAATTTAGCAGAGTTGGACAGCTGTCACTTATTTAGATCAACTCTCACTGCAAAATATCCTACCTTGAGTCTCCAGTTCACTAGTCTGCATTCCTCAATCTTACACAGCTTTTTTCCCTACTAAATGGGATACCACATCATTCTCCAAGAACACTAAGGAACACTCCAGTAGTGCTTCTACTTCAACAAAAATACAGAATGACCTACTGTACCATACAAGGAGCATCCCAATTGCCCCAGATTTTCCACTTTTAAACCATAAGTTTAATAAAACCATTTAAATTTTTTAAAAAATTACATTTTTAAACCATAAGCTTAATTAAACCATTTTAATTAAAAAAAAAAAACCACACCCAACCAAACTAAACCCCAAAAGCCTCCCACTCCCCCATAGCCCTCACCCAAAACTAAAAAAAAAAAAACAAAACCCCACACCAAAAAAATCCACCTACAAAGAAATGAAGGAAATGAGCAACTCTTAAGCCTTCTGGCCACAGCTGCTTTGTCGGTAACTGGCCACATGTCAATGCTGCCTGCATTCAGGTGGCCTCTAAAGAGGAAATAAAATGATTGTGCTACTTTCAAGACATCTAACATAACTTCCGCAAAAGAAAATCTAACCTAACAATTGATTTTTGTACAGTCCAAAAGTCCTTTTTCTTGTTATATCTGATAACTACCATTTACATATAGTTAATTCAAATGCAGAAAGAAAAGCACAGTGTCATTCTGTGTTTTCTAACTGGGACTTACACAGCACTGGATTTCAAAATAGTAAAGGAATAGTTCTCAAAATTAAAAATTTCTAAAACAAAACACATATCAGACTAATTATGGTCAGGTGAGATATAATTACAACTACAGTCTTCACGATAAAGAATCCTGAGTGCCTGGAACACTATGTTATGGTAATTATGTAATCATTTAGTTATTTACAGCCACTTTCAGCAGAGGACACATCAGCTGTGTGACTGCAGTGCAATACTCTAAACTCATGTAGGATAGGAGTTTTAACATCTTACAATCAAAACAAAATTTTAAATGCAACTACAGTAAAGAAGTAGTTGTAGTTACAACATCTGATGAAAAGTCATTACAAATATCTGACCGACAGCAACTTCCACAGCACAGCCATCCCTGCAGTTAACACTTAGACCTCATTCTGACTTGGAAGAAAGATGATCCCTTGCTGAATTATCCCTCCCCTGGATTTTTCAACACCAGCATCATTCTTAGGTGATGATCCAAGTACTAATCCAAGCAGTTTGTACAGCTCAAAACCAAAAATATTACACAGCTCAAGTATTAAGATTCTATTAGATGTTCCTGATTTTTATGTAAAGAGCCAGGAATCTATAAAAGCATCATTGCTTCCCCGTAGTTTCTATGTTTAGATGCTCTGCCTTGTCACAAAGTAATTACCCAGCTCTCTACAGCTAGGTCTGTTTCAAAGAAATTATTACCCGCAGGAATTATTTTTGCAGCAGCTACTACCTATCTGGAGTCTAGCATTCCGCAGTGACATCTGATTTCTGACATCATCTGCTAAGGATCTCAAGTATTTCCTAAACCCCAACATTTCAGAGTTCCAGTGTGTCATCATATTGCCTCTCTCCCTTTCCACTTTGTGACAGATCCAAAGCTATGACCTCCTATTTGACTCTCATAAAAGGAAAACGATTATTTAAAAGTTACTGACATCAGCAGTTTTAATTTGTTCCTGCAATCAACTGACAGTCACAAGTGGCAAATGTGACAAAACCCCCCAAATCTATCCCAGCCAACTATGTGAGCAGCCACGCAACAGAGCAAGGATGAAAAGTAGAAGCTTGCCCTTGTCCTTAGCCTACAAAAGAAAAGCACAATGACGTTTTCCTGTCAGGTTTACTCCTACAGAATTCTGACCTTCTAATCCATCACTACAGGCATCAGTTATTCTTTGAAAGCATCTGGAGAGAGCTCAGTAATACAGTACTACTGAGCTGCTACATAATTTCAGATTTTTATACTAAAATCTGAGCAGTCCTCAAAGTCTGCTTCCCCTCGCTAGTACATCCATTGTTTCTGTCAAAAAAACAAGTTAGTACTGCCGATGTGAATGCCACAACTTCAGTTTTCAAACACCTGCAGTCTTAGATGTCCGCAGTCTCCTAAGAAGTTCAACAACACAGTAACTTGCAGTTAGTGACCATCAAGTCTTTATACATGGTCCCCCATCCTTCCCCAGAGGCTGGAAAATCAAAGTTCTACAAAGAAATAAAGGTTGAAAATCACACTAAAAAGCCATCTCGACAGCAGCAATTTCCAACAGCATCCTGCCTCTGGTGATGCTACCATTAGCAATGGTTTTAGCAAAGCTAGAAGATTTTTGGCAGGTTATGGACTGCTGATGATTTAAAGACTATGATGGCAATTCAGAAAGAAGACATAGGGTTAAACCTAGCACCTCTAACCACCCTAACCCCACAATAGATTACAAGTAGAGCAATGATTGTAGCTGATAGCAGATCAGAAGTCTACTATTAATATTGGCTTCAACGTTGAAGCTAAATCAGCTTTCACAATAATGAGGGACAGTCATATTGTTTCCTAACGAAACAAGGTCACAAACTGCCACACTGAACAGGAAGTGACTGCAGAACACTGGCGCTTAAAAGCAGAACTGAAAATGCCAGGTTATACATATCACATGATTATAAACACTATTCTGAGAACCAGATTTAGACCTGTATGATGGACCAACCTGCAACTTCTAGAAAAACAGCTCTCATTTAGAACACAGTTAAGTAAAGTTGGTCTATACTTAGTTTGCAGTAGTTTTCTTTCCTAGGCTGACTGGCAAAAGTTACTCTATACTATGTCTACTTAGTCACTTGTAACACCAGTTCTAAAAGCACCCATTTAACAGAAATTAAGAAAGTACATCTTTTTTAATTTTGGAGAAAAAGAAGTATTGGAATTTAATTTCCTGTTTTCCACAAAGCAATTCTTTTCTTCCAAATAAATAAATCCTCATTACATTTAGGCTCTCCAGCCAAGTTACAGATCATACGCTAAAACTGAAAAGATTACATGGTAATTTTTATGAATGTTAATTGTTGAATTCATTACAATGAAGTGTAATTAACAATACTTACAAGGTGGTTCATATCAGCTGAAGTACATGATACACAAGTCATATTTTCCTTTGTTTGGTATTTAAGGGAAAGAGGACAAATCTTATCAGCACACATCCAGCCAAAACATGTTTGCATTGTGTTCTGGTGTCCCAAGAATGTGACTCTCAGAGACAGACTTTATTCTCAGCAATATATATCCACCTACCCAGCAGTTTGCTACATTCCTATACAGGTAGAATGCACCCCAGAGGACCCTAAACCGCACAACAAGGTAAGTGGTATGCTGTAATGATAATCCAGAAAAAGAGAGAAGGGAAAAAATTCAGTCCTCGGCAGAGCTCTACTGATTATTATGAACCAGAAAGGTGTACTTCTTTTGCTTCACCATACATAAATCACCGTGAATTATCTGCAAATCTAGCCAAAACTTGCTTTCTGTGAAATCCTCAGGGGAAAGCCTTTAGAAAATCCAGCTAGTTACAGCTACACTTCCATTGGCAATGGCTCTTCTTCTGCCCTGTTCCTGCCATTATTTATCTCTTATATTTAACGTTCATAAAGTGTTCTGGGGATAAGCAGTCAGTTTTGAAAAACACCTTACAAGATAAAGTCATATTAAAGCCACTTCACTTGATGGGCTCATGCTATCTTAAACAGAACCAATACGCTGGGGGGACACAGTGTCATTCCAAAGAATGACAAATGTAAACTGCACAATAGAGACTGAGGTATGTTATTGTGGTAGATGCTACCTCGCACAAAGAATTTCATGGCATTTCTGATACCTGCTCTAACCAGAACCCAATGGGCCAGTAAACAGACATGCAACCAGATCGGGGGTATTTTCCTTGCTTTGTCATCAATCAAACAGTTTGGTTAGAAAAGCTGCTCAGTACCTAAGTACCTGAAATTCTCAATCTGTAAAGCAGAAATTATACTTCCAACATCCAGTCAGCCTACTACCTTAGCGTAAGATTGTAAAAAAAGTAGGTGCAACAGCACATTCCAGTCGGTACTGAACAATGAGCTGCCTCTGAAATATTTTCTGTAAAGCCACTTGGTTCTGCAGTGATGATCCAACGAATGATACCACTGAAGTGCATCTGAGTAAGGTTGTTTGACAGGCTATGTCCTTATGAGAACAGCCCAGGTAATATGTTATCACACTGAGAGCACCTTCCCACCTGTCATGTAACATTAGTTCGAACAAAAATACCACTCAAGGGCAGTGCAGCACAGAGAATACCTAAAGCATAAAAGACTTGTTTGTTCTCTAGCCTTCGTTTATCACAGGATGATAAAGGCCTCTGAATGCTGCCGCTGAAGGCCCGTGTCATCCTTGTCAAAGATAAAATGTGTATAAGGTATTTCATCCGATGAGCTCTGAGGTCAAATTAACTGGGTACTTAATGGCTGTTCAACCCAACTCCTCAAGGTGGTGATGGTTTAGCCAAATCAGGTACCACACGTAAGGCAGAGCTACCAGGAAACCAAGGGTCATAAGAGACCAGACACCACACAGCTACCAAAACTCTATGAAACAAGGTCCAAGTTACCAGCCAGCACTGCAGAGGGCACAAGGCTGGGTGACCCGATTCCCCCTGAGACTTAACACGTACAGAACCTGGAGGCTGCGGGTGCACTGCCCACCCCACCAAGGCAAGCCCCCCTGCACGACTGACAGCCATCCCCTGGTTCGGATCAGCACCCACAAAGGATTTGGCAGCAGCTGCCAAAAAATACTTGACCTGGTCCGCCCCGAATGGGGTGATGTTGGCCTTGACCGACCCGACGCCCAGCCCCACGAGGACCAGTCCGACGAAGGTGGCGCTGGCACAGTAGCGGGTGGCTCCCACCTGGGAGCAAGGCGCCACGGTGGCGTTGGCCGCCGGAGAGGAGCAGTTCTCTATGGGGAACAAGGGGATGTCCCCACAGAGGCCCTGGCGGGTGTGCGGTGCCGCGATGACAGGGAAGGCCAGCATGCCCAGCAGGTAGAGCGCCATGCTGAGCAGGATGGTGCCGAACTTGCCCAGGAGGGCATCAGCCAGCCAGCCTCCGAAGGGCGACACCAGGTAGGTGATGCCCATGAAAAGCAGCAGGGCCTGGCTGGCCTGGGCACCCTCCCAGCCGTAGGGAGGCCCGTTGAGGAAGAGCACCAAATTGGAGGTGATGCCGTAGAAGGCCACGCGCTCCAGCAGCTCGGCCAGCAGCACGGCGGCGCAGGCCAGCCGCCGCCCGTGGAAAGCGCCGCTCGCCGCCCGCCCGCGCTCCCCGCTGCTCAGCAAGGGGCTGCGCTCGCTCGGCTCGGCCTCCTCCATGACGCGGCCTCCTCCTCCCCGGCCCGGCCGCGGCCGCTCCGCGCTTCCCGGCCCACCCCGAGGAGACGCGGCCGCGGCGGCGCGGCCCGACCCGCCCCGGCGGGGAGCGGCGCGGCGCCATTAGCTGAGGGCGCCGTCGCTCCGCCGGTGGCACCGTCACGTGGGCGGCCGGGCCCCAGCGAGCGGCGAGCGGGGGGCGGGACGTGCGGGCCGGAAGCTGCGGGGCGGGCCCGCCGGGGGCGCCGCCGCGAGGGAGCCCGGGCCGCGAGGGGGCGCGGGGTAGCGGGCCGAGCGGAGCCGAGCGGAGCGGAGCCGAGCGGAGCGGAGCCGAGCGGAGCGGAGCCGAGCGGAGCGGAGCCGAGCCGAGCCGGGTCTCGCTTGCGCCCCCGGCTGTGCGGAGCCCCGCTGCGGACGGGAGGCAGCAGCTTTCTCCCCGCAGGTTTTCCCTCGTCGCTGTCGTTAGGACTCCAGGCGGGGTAAAGAGGCCGGGGGGGAGGGGCTGCAGGAGCAGCAGCAGCGAAAACTTATTTTATGGTTATTTTGTGCGTTAGCTCAGGCCGGGAGTTACGTTTTAGGCCTTAGCTGGAGCTGAGCGACTTTACTGATGCCACAGATGCAGCACTTGGCTTCTGTCAGAGCCCTTATGTTCTCCTTGGCCTTACCCAGCAGTAGCAGCAACGGCAGCAATAGTAAAATGCAGTTGGTTTCCCGACCTCGCGTCTCAGCCGGAAAAGTGAGAGCAAGGGTTGTCCCCGTAAAATGGCCATCCTGCAGAAAAATGCAAATGTGCCTTGTAAATTGTGCTGTTGTTGGTGTTACCATGGTGCTGGCACGTGAAGCTGCCTGGCCACCTGTGCTGGTATGGTAAAAATTCATTAAATTGATTACTGCTTATGAAAAAGGCTTCATCTTTAATTAGGGATTGCTTAACTTGGGACAGGGAGCTCAAGGACAGCTTAATGAGCCGGTGGTGTTTGTCCTGAGCCCCTGGACAAGCAAGATGTGAGCAGGCCCATCCCAACACCCAGTGCTGTGTGCAGCTGCGTCACCGCAGTACCTGTGCCGCGCTCGGGCGTTGGGCCACGGCCCTGGCCTGCGTGAACCTCACAGCCGTGCACTTTGCCTAAACTTCAGAGTTTACACACACTGTGTGCGTAAACTATTTCTGTTTTTCACTGATTATAAAGGTGGCTGAGCTCTGGGACTGGGCCAGAAGCCTCACCTACGGGTGGATGCACTGTGATGGAATTTTCTCAGTTCCCAAGAGACTCCTGGTGCCAGCTGCAACAGGGCTCCCAGCTGAAGGGGTGGACCTGGGCAATGTTAAGGTGGTAACTAGTGATGTATCCTTTCCTTATTGTCTGTAACGCTTTGCAGTAATGATCTGATGCTTCACTCCTATTGCTCTTCTATCATATTATGCATAATAACTAGTACTGTTTCCTTTTATTATATTGCATGCTATTTCCTGTTATTGTAATATAATAAACTGCATTTATTCTTACATTTGATTTGGAATTAATTTTTGCTTGTATCCAGTCAATCAGCAAAACAGCTGGAGCTGCCCGGCGGTGCTCGCCCCACCATGGGCGAACGGCAGCGGGATGTGGGTCATGTGCCCAGTGTTTGAAGTTACGTTTATCTGGATGTACCTGCAGTAATAATATGTCATAAGTACATGTGGGGAATGAAGACTTTGATGTGAATGGAACAAAGTGCATGATTAAAATGAGAAAACAAATTAGCGGCTGCAAAATCGAGGCCCCAAGATGTTCTTTTGTTCCACATCACGTATGTTGAGCTAAAGGTCATGAAAGTACGTAATCGCCTTCAACAGCAGATCTTAAAATCATATTTTTGGCCAGAACAAAGTGGGAAAGATAATTCTGGTTGTGTGTTTTTTCGGTAAACAGACTGACATCATATAGTTACACCCAACATCTAGGTAGGACTTAAAATTTTTGGAACAGTGTTGGTAATTGAGCAGGTGATGCTTGTAAAAGTAAATATATTCATTTAATGATAGGCTTTTGTAAATAACATGCCATAAAATGACTCATTAAATATATTTGCTTTCCTAACTAGTTAAATTTTGTGACAGAGGAAGTGAGGAAAATGCAACTAGCTATACAGAGATTTTTGTGCACTATTGTCACATGACTGATTCTGTAATTTAAAAAATTACATTTCAGCTTTGCCCAGCTCAATACAGTATATCATATCAATTGTGATTACATTTTCTAAGGAGTAGTATTGGCTGCAGGCTACAAAGTACGCACACTTTGTGTTATTTCGTGTTTTAATATATACAGATAGCACATTCCAGGGCCTTCATAGTTTCCCTTTCTGAGGGGGGGTTAGATTTTTGTACTGGCCTACTCAACAACTGTTACAAACACCTAACAATGCTGAACAGTCTTTGAAATGTACATTATAAAATGTTACTTAAATCTTCAAGTATTGAGAAGTAGGTAGTCTCACTAAAATTCAAACGCTACTGTTACAACCCAAACATTCTCTCTGGAAGTATAGCAGCTTCAGGAAGGTGGTTTATAATTTTCCTCCAAACAAGAGCAGTTAGCTACAGCACATTTAAAACTTCTTTATTAAGATACATCCATGACCCTCTCTTTGAGTAAAATGAATGCAGCTATGTATATGCAGTGATACATAAGTGAATGTACATGTTTTCAAAGATAACAATATTAATGCCGCATAGACTTGAAGATTTTCAATTTTTGCAGTTAAGGCCTATACAGCATTAAAAACCAGAGTTACCATAAATAGTAATAAAATGTTAAGACTTCTTGGAATGTTTCCTTTATTTTCTCTTTATTTCCCAGATGACTGTTTAAGTTTCCTCATTTGTCTCATGGAGCAGGCTTTGTCTTACTTTGATGTTTGCATTTTTGTCTTTTTTGTGTTACACACTAAATGTGCTGGATAGCTGCTGTCTGGTTTTAGAGCTAGCAGTGGTGAAAAGTTACAATGGCCGAGCTATTTTTAATTTGGTATCTCATGCAGATATCAAAACCACAGCTTCCTTTTAACCCACAACATGACTTTGTGCATTGCATCATCAGATATCTTGCTTTAGGCTGTGCAAATTGGGAATGATCCCACTTTGGATTACCTAGGCTGCTCTAGGTACAGGGTTGCAGCAACCTGGCAAGGTGTTTCTTGGCTGGCACGCACACAGACAGCTTTTCTCAGCATGATGCAGTGGGATGGCAACTGGGTGAGCTATGGTGTGCGTGGAAGATCTTGGAACCAGGAGGAGGGTCTGTTGGGGAAGCATTTAGAGCAGCAATGTATCAGGAGATTGAAAGGCAGCTGCATGAGCTTCGTGCAGTTGTGTCATACATTACAGGTCTGTTAGACTGACAGTTGGACAGCCATGATTAACAGAGATGGCTGGTGCTAGATTTGAGGGTGGTACATGCCCTCAAAAGGCCAAATACACGTCATATAAGCCACGTAGGTCAAGGCTAGCACCCTAGTCAGACTGACAAAAGCCCTCTAAATTTTGGTGGGGTCAGGAAGTGCCAGAAATGCTGTCTAAAATGATGATGCAAATAGCTTGGTCTTGCCTACCCTTAAGTTAGCATTTATGCTATTTTTAGCATTTAAGCAAGATTTGTTGCTTTTCTAAGTTGTAGCCCTCTTTTTTTAGTTTTGGTGGAGTTTAACCTGGCCTGAAAAATGCTGTACTGAATTTTTTCTAAGTGATAACTCAGTGAGATGCAGACAGGTGAGCATAGCTCTACAGCACAAAGACCCATTAGCAAAATGTGAGCCGGTGTACCAAAATGTTTACAATTTGCCAGAATACACTCCAGTATTTATCACTTCTGAACCCTCACTTCCTGAATACCGATCATCCTCAGTGTTCCACACAAGTTATTTGAAGAAGTACTGTTTTAAAAATTACTAAATTTAAGAGCCTTTCTCTGTATGTGGCCTATTTTTCTCCCTTTACCTGACACTGAGACTTGAAATGTAATTCAAGCCACGGCAGACAGGCACTACAGTTTGCAGATCACCTCTCCCTGTTTTCTGCAGCCTTGGGGAAACATAAGCATCCATGTGGCCCTGTAGTGAATTACACCAGGGCACCAGACTACGATAAAAGCAAAAAAAGTGAGTTTTCTGTTAGATCAAGCCCTCCTTATCTGTCTCATGACCACAAACATCCTGCATGCGTTCTCAATGTTTTTACAAAATGTTGAATCAAGTTCAAGGCCATGGATATCTATAGTCAGTCACCTGGCCCTATCAATCTCCCAACTGACGCCCTAAACTGGCCTCTGTCTTACTGCCCGCTGCCCGTCTGATCTGGGCTGCTCACTGCATTTCTGGCTATAATTGGGGTTTATCCTGAGGACTGCCTTCATGGTTTGGGATACAGCTTTCTTCATCATGAGTTCAAGTTATTCTTGTTTCTCTTCCCTGCTTTGTCGTATCTTTGGATTCTGCCTGCTGCCGTGGAGGCGGTGGTTCTGATACCATTATCTATTACCATGTCTGATTAGAGACAAAACTCTCCAATACTCGGTTTGGAGTTTTAGAAAGCACACTGATAAAATTCCTCCTGTGCCAATTCCTCACCAGAGCTTTCCCCTGGCCTTACACACCTTTGACTCTGCTTCGTCATACAGCCTTCCCTGACATTTAGTGCGGGTCTTTGACCCTCCCATTGCTTTGT
Source organism: Falco cherrug (assembly GCF_023634085.1). NCBI lineage: Eukaryota > Metazoa > Chordata > Aves > Falconiformes > Falconidae > Falco > Falco cherrug. The sequence continues at coordinate 98,968,372 of NC_073697.1, forward strand.
TCTAGCACATTCCTCTGGCTTCTGTGGTTGCTGGCATCTTATCCACAATTAGCTTTTTCTCCTTTCCTGCACTGAATATGAACCAGCAGACACGTAGGGCGGCCGATACCAGCCCTCCGCTGATGTTCTCAGAAGCTCTCGCAGGCCTCTGCGAGGCCATGATCTGAGCAGTCACCTCTGCGCTGTTGAGTGCAAACACACAACACTGCTGGGGGGCCCCAAGGCTCCCGGCGCACGAGTGGGAGCTCACCCCCGCCGCCGGGACCCAGGGCTACCGCTGCCGGGTGCCCTCCCAGCAGCCACACCTGGCCAGGCCGCGGCCGGCCCCTCACGGCCGGGCCCTGGCGCTCAGCCCCGCGGGCGGCGCCACCCGCGCAGGGCTCCGCTCCCGGGCCCGGGCCCGGGCCAGGTGGCCCCCGCGCCGCTCCGCCGGCAGGTGAGGAGGCGGCGGCCGCGCTGCCCCTCGGTGAGGCGGCGGGCGGGCTGGCGGGGCCGCCATGAGGCTGCTCTTGCTGGCGTGCCTCCGGGCGCAGACCGGCAACGCGACCACCGCGGCCAGGATCCGGTAAGTGCCGCCCGGCGGCGCGAGCGGAGGGGGGAACCCGCCGCCCGCCCCCGCCCCCCCTCCTGCCTGCGCTGGCCGGGGCCGGGGCGGCGCGGGCCGCTTGCCGGGGAGCCGGGCCTGCGAGCGGTGGGGCCGAGCCCCTGGGCGCGGGGGCGAACCCCGCTGCGGCTGGGCAGCGCGCCCCCCTCGGCCCGTCCGACCGGGGAGTAAGGCAGGGGGGAGCCGAGGGGAATCCCCCCCCCCCAAAACATCCCCGTCCCCAAAGCGCAGACCTTTGTGCCGGGGGCGGGCGGCTGGCAGGGGCGCAGGTGGCGCCTGCGGGGCGGCCCGGGCTCGGAGGCAGGAGCGCCGCGGGGGAGGGGGGGGCCGGTGCCCGGGGCGGGGGTGGGGGGCTGCGGCGGCGCCTCCGCGGGCAGCGGTTGTGCAGGGGCTGCCGCAGCGGTGCGGGCGGTCAGCGGGCGCCTCGTGGGAGCACGGGCGGGAGTCGGTGCTTTGCAGGGTGTCGGACGGGCGGAACTGCATAAATATTCCCAATGTCCCCGTTAATTAACTTCTGTGATGTGGAAAAAGGATATGGCTGACAGCGCGTCTGAGGGCTTTGCTGTGTGGGTGTGCGCTTTGTTAAAAAAAATACAAATCATCACCACAAAAATGAAACAATTTCCAAATGGTTTTGTCCTCTTGGGGCCCGAAGTAAGGACTGGGTTGCTGCTTACCTTCATCCACAGTGCAGCTGTTTTTCTTAGAAATGTCGCAGGGTAGCCTAATCATTGCAAGTTTTTGCCCAACCTTGATCTGCGCATTCGCACACTGTTAAGGTTATGCATAGATAGAAATAGTGCCCTGACATTGTTTAGCTTTTCACACTCGTGTCGCGCCAAGTTCAGTCTTAGTTTTGTGCAAGACTGCTGTACGGGAAGGCAGAACATACCTGCCGCCTTGTGTCACTCATACAGGCAGCGAAGATACAAACAAATGGAGCATGAAGACCAGAGAAAGCTGGACCAGAGAAAGTTTTCTGTGTTTTAAAACAATAATTATTAATAAAATGTTGACATAACCCAAATACATTATAATACATGTTTTTATGCCTGTATGTGTCAGCACAGAGTTTACGTGTGGTGGTTTGTGTGGCATCCAGCGTTTCCTTTCATCTCTTACTTTTGCTCTCACTGGATAATACAAAACTTGTTATTCTTGGGGACATCAATGCTTATTCTTCCTCCATCAGATTATTTCTTCTACCTTTGCAAATTAAATATTCACTTACCTTCATCTTCAGCTTTGAGTAAAGCTGGACAAACATTTAGACTGTGGAATCATTCAGAGGTAATCTAGTGGAAAGCAGGTTTTACATTATTTCTAGTTAAGCTAAGCCTGAATAAACCAGACAAACAAAAGTATAGATATTATTTCAAATTGTCTTTTAACTACACCGAGGCTGATTGTGGTCATGGGAGCATACTGCATCAAGAGACACTGGTTTAGCAAAGTGTTTTTACGGGAGTCACAGTAACCAGCAGTTGTGGTTAGCCTTCCCCAGCTGTGACTCTTGCAAGGTGGCCTAAGATAATGTGTTTTAGTATGAAAGAGGGCATAGGCTTGGTGAGATGCAACAGCATGGTTAACATGGTAATACGATAAACCATCTGCCAACGCGATCATTTGCAGCTCTGTGAACATAGCTGCAGTGATCTGTGTAGAGTACGCTGACTTGCTGTAGCATCCTGTTGATTTATAGGCGTACCTTGTACAAAGTGGATGCTGCTTTCTCATGCACATAGACCTTCAAACAGAAAGAAAATAAAGAGTGAAAGGTCAGTTTAATTCACGTTTATGATAAAGGATTCTAACAGAAATAGTGTTTGCAAGTAGTGACTTATGTAATGTTTAGTTGCTATCTTATCACCTACTACAAATGTTATTTATAGTAGTAATATAAACGAGCCCGTTCAGGAAAAAAAAAGAAGTCTGATCAGGATAAAAAGTATTAGCTAGCAATTAAATCTGTCTTCCTGACTAAAAGGCTAGTCAGGTGACAGCTATCACTAAAACCATCCTAAACAGATACTTCCATCTAATACGGGTTTTCTTAAGACTTTATGCCATTAAAAACCAATAAAAATCAGTGTCTATAGCCAAAGGCTTGGACGTGTCACTTCTCACACTAATCTGCCATACCTGAGGTTAACTGCATATGGTAACCTCTGTAGCGTATGTGTTAATACACAGAAAATGTATATTCCAGCTAATATTTTGCCTCAGTTGTATGTGCATACATGCTTATGAATTTATTTTTTCGGTATTTTTTTTTTAAATATATCGAACTATGGCACTTTTGGTTAGGTATAAATGAAAGAATGAAGTTGTCTCCAGGTTGGACACTTGCCAGCACAGATTAGTTTTATGGCTTAATATCACTGGATATACTATGTTTATGGTATTACAGCTGTTCCTATAACTGCTTCATCTTTTCGTAAATAACATGTTCATTTCCTGGGTTTAAAGTTACTGGTGACAAAGATACCAGAATCTAATTTGGCTAGAAATCAGCTTGCTAAAACAAGCAATATAATGAATGTGCTGTGGGCTTTATTCATATTGGTGTGCATAATCTTTAATCACCTTAAAAAATATGAGGAATGAGTAGAGAATAAAACACTAAGCAAAAGCCTTTGGCTAGGCTGCCATTCTTCAGCCTTAGAAATGAGATCAAAGAGGGTGTTAGGAAAGAAAATATATGAACCTTCTCTGCCCCTTGAAATGTTCTGCTCATCTTTTATTGCTTGGTGGTAAGGAGGAATAGAAATCTTGAATTAATTGGTTAATTAGAAAGATTTAGATGAAGTATTATGTCAGTATGTAAATTTTTTTGGAGGGGGAGAGATTATTTCGTTCTCATTTGAAATGGGACAGTTGAGATAGATAGCCACTCTGTAAATCTCCAGGTAATCAACTGCAAGAGAATTAAACCCACGAATTCAGTAATGGTTATCATTCCTCTTTACAATTATATTTCAGCTTAGTCATTTATTGGAGTAATTCTGAGCCCCAGCTTTTCTTTGGTTTAGTCTTACCCTATCTGCCTCCGTTAAAATCACACAGAAGAGCACTCATACAGCAGGGGATCCTCTTCTCTTCGTGATAGATCATAAGAGATCTTTTACCTGCCTACATCAGTTTGCACAGGTGCTGATAAGTTCTGCTGCTCTTTGCCTGGCCGTTCCCAGAGCAGGGCAGCTGCCAGGCACGTGTTCATCATCTACCTTTGGAGCCGGGATGCCGTCATTTACATGGCCTGCACTTGGCGTATGCTGCATCTCAAAGTGTTTTGCACGGCTAGACCTATTTAGAAGGCAGGGTTAAACTTTGCACAGTTATTTTGTCCTTCCAAAGGATACTTAGTGACTTCAGAACATAGAGACAGAAGGATTCTCTCCCCATTTTCACTCGTTGCTAATTTCTGTTCTTATTCACAGTGGATTTTATTCATTCATGCCCACACAATTTGTCTGTGGTGTTTAAAGGATAAGTTAGAGAAATAAAATCAAGAGTACTTTAATAAGTATGAAGAAAATTAAGATAATTTATGAAAAAACAGAGAAGATCAAGCAGGGTTTCAGCTCTTGTAATTCAGCTTCAGTGGGAATTACAAGTATTCAGCTCTGGCCAAGCTTCAGAAAAGGCAGTGGAAGTGACTGCTCACTCAGTAAGTTTAGAATTGTGCTGTATAGATTTAACAGTAGTTGATGCATAGCTGCTTTACAGACTAGACAGTCTAGGGAAAGGGAGAGTATTTTTGGATGCAGCCTTTTTTTGTGCTGTTTAAGTGCCAGTGTATCTACCTACCAGGAACATTTTGGAAATCAAACATTCTTTGTCTGCAATTAATTCCATTGTGGTATCCGTTGAAAATTAGAACATAAATGTTTTTGAGAGGAAGACATCACATAAGATAAAGATAATTTCAAAACTGTCATACTTTAGAGCTAAGAATACCTTTAACTCTCTTGTGTCTTAGCTTTAGCCATGCTGCGATTGGAACTATGGAACTGTTTGTGTATGTGAAGACCCGTGAACTGTGGATTCAGGTTGAAGGAAGGAAGACTGCTAGCCAGGATGAGTGACAAGTAGTGATCAATAATGTAGGAAATAAAAAAATGAAACATTGTAAAACATCACCTGGTATTTCACAGTTGTGTTAGAGAAAAAATGTTTTCTTACAGAAATCTTTAATAAAGATTAGAAAAGGGTTGTACCTTTTAGCAATATCTCTCTGCATACAGTATAGATTGACAAGTTTCACTTACACACCTATGATTTTCGAAGAGTGTAAAAAAATACAACAAAAAAACAGTGGGGTTGGGAAATATTTTGTCCAGTAGTCAGATATGTATAAATAACTTGGTGTAAGCAGTGACTAATATAATGTACTCTAAAAAATGATCTTTCAAACCTTCTGAATGACTGAAGTTATCCCTGTTTGGTTACTAGGAAAACACCCACAATCTGGAATCTGACAGCCAAACTCCATTTTAGAAATATTGTTCCCCCAAGTAATGGCCTTGGCTTTCCATTTCCAGAGTTTCAGCAGAAGGGAAAGATGTGGCAGGGCAAGGCAAATCCTGGATCCAAGCAATAATCACTGGTTGTTAAGACACTTGGAAATTTATCTGCTACATGCAAAACTGCGATAAAGAGAAAATGTAGCCCTGAGATTTAGCATTTTCAGTGTTTTCTCACATTCACAGAGACCAGGATATGTGTTCATTTTTATTTTTCATTCAGAAAGTATTTGTTTATGAAATGGTAAAATAATGTGAATACCCAGTTGCCAGGAGAAAAGATCTGGTTAATGTATCTCTTCTGTCTTGCCTTGATTCAGGGACATCTGTGACTTCAAGAAAAATCTCCTGCAATAGCTTTGTAGCACCCTATTATCATATTCCTTGATAACAGCATATGTGTGGAAATCTTGGTCTGCTTTTTTTTTCATTGTAAAGACCAAAAGTCATTTGGAAAATATGAAAATATCATTGTAAATTTCAGTACTTAAATACTACCCAATTGCTTTTATGCACATATATTTCCATATATACAAATAATCTGAAGCCTGTGACTAATCATATTGAATTCAATTGTACGTTTATCGGATTAAGGCGCCTCTATGTCTGGCAATTAGAATTATTCTGGGAATAATTTGATAATTTTTCCTTCTTAAGCTAAATGCAAATTATACGATTTTTAATTATTAAATATTAGTAACATATTAAATTTACATGCTCCTGAGTCGTCATATGTTGAAAAAAATATTGAAGTAATAGAGGTAATCCACAGTTTCTGACCCTTGGAATACTTGAATGAGTCCCTTTTTATTTACTGCAGAATCATCTGTCATTCAGCTGTGAGACTGGGAGCTGTCAAAACTGTGGAGGAAATTAAAAATACTTGTTCCTACTATTTTTTCTAAAAAAGATGTGTTAGATCCTAGCTGAGTTTCTTTGATTCCTGATGTCCTGAGAGAGTTATTTTTCAAATTAATTGTAATATGCAAACATACTGCTTGTACATGATAGTGATTTATGGTAATTGGAATACTGATGGGGAAAAATTCTTCTAGACTATTTAATGAGCACCTGTGAAATTATGGAATGCACACATGAGCATCGCAGCTATTTGCCCGAGAGATTTTTCTTTCCACAGCTGTGAGATTTGGGCATCATTATTTAGATAGAAATTGAGAGCCTCTTTCTGAAGGCGAGCAGGTACTCAGAACAAGTTCATGGGACAACTGATGTAAATAATTGCTCAGCAGTGTAAACAAGGAGCTTACAATCTGGCTGTATTATATTATTTATTAGTACTTACTATAATTTATTGGTCTTGTTTCAAACAGGGAAGTTAAAAGTGAAATGAGTTTCTTTTTAGAATAAGGAAGAAATACAGCACCATATGTAGCGCCAATGGAGCTTTCTGATAGTACTAATATGTTCCTTCCAAGGCCTCAAGACATTTTATAACATTTTAGCACCAATTTTTGCAGTAATGACTAACTTCTGCAGGACAGAAAATTACATTCCTTGGGAGGATATGAAATGATCATGAAATGAAAGAACCAACATTATCCAAGAAGCTATTAAGTTAGCAGGATTTTAATGCCAGAACAATTAATACACTGTGAGAAATAGATCAACGGGAACAGTATGTAATAAGCAGAAAACATTCATGTGGTCTTTTCATAATACTGAAAATGTAAACACTACATGTCAGCAGACACAGTGTGCTAGTTTCTGTCAAAATTCAGATTTTCTCCTGTATGTTTTTTGGCTGATGTCATTGGAAACATTGATAACTGATTCTGGTTTTAGTGGTGGGAGTTACGAGCCTAGAGTATAGAAGAAAAGACTAAAAGCTCACTGAAATGCCTAAAGTAAAGCTCCCTGTAATCAATCATTTCTTGACTTCAGCAATCTTTGCATCTGTGCTTAAGTATGAGGAACCTCTAAAGATGAAGGGGTAAGGTGACACTAGAATAGGGATGGTTGTTGTTTTCTTTTTAGCGATTGAGTTTTTAAAGAAGACTGTAAAAGTATTTGTGTAATTACTTTTGTGTAGTTTTTTTCTTATAATTAATCATCCTGTGCCTGTTTTACAAATGGGTAATGTAAGATTAGCAATCAAACCCACAATCAAACAGAAAGGGAATACAATTGCAACTCTCCAGTTTTACTTATGTATTCATTTTTTTGCACGTTCTGTATTTTTAATAGCACTGACTAGCTGCACATATTGGTGCTTTCTTCATGTGGTGGCCTGAGAACAAGAATCTGATAACCTCTAAGACCAAGGTCTAACACTCTGTTCAAAAGGAGTCTTTTCAGCCTGTTAACTGAAGCCCGATCAGGAAGGATCCTGATCATGCTGCACTTCTGCTGATTTCCAGCTGTGATGTTGATACTTTGTAGGCTTGGGCCTTAAAATGGATGCAGATTATGTTGCTTGGAAGTGTATTGGCTTCACAACGGTGAAGGTAACAAATATTTTCCAGGAAAAAAACCCCTTGTAAATAGCTCCATGGTTCCTTGAAAAAAAAGTTAGTATAAAGGCAAATGTCAGAGCAATAATTATTAAGGAAAAACATTTTGATTAAGGTCATTTAATGTTCTGGCACGCCTACAACATTAATAATATCTTTTTTTATTCTTTCTCTGTTTGTTCCAATAATGAAGGAGTCATCTACATGCTGCAGGTCACATCTGTGTTCTTAAAGACGCCTTCATGTATGAAAGTCCAACTGAAATAGCAAATCTGACCTCCACAGAGAAGTTTGATGCAGCCTTGGCCATTCATCTTTATAAAGGAGGCAGACTTCTGCAAGGTAATCCTCTTTCTATTTTGCAATAAAAATAGCTCTTAAAAAGATACCAAAAGAGAATAAATACAAACAGTTATAAATTACTATAAATGTATAAACCCACCTGTAATGTACTTGTTCTGTTTATCCACTTCAACAAATGTTCTGAAATGGTGAAAATCTTTCTCTGTGGGAGATCTGATCCAGAGAGGAGACAACTAAATAAATGTACTTTTAAAGCACATAGCGCATTTCATAATTTAGTACTTTAAATTAAGATAAGAGCATTATATTAACATTAAGGTACTTTCAGCAAATGTGTTCTTTCAGAGGACAATGGCTTGGCTAAGTACAGATGAGGTCAAATAGAAGAAAGCAGAGAGGCTAATTTGATTTTTTTATGCTCAAAAATGAGTCAGAGTTTTTTGGACATGATATAACTGAGATGATGTTCATGCCAGCTAAAATGCAGGGGACAGAGTGTTACCAAACAAATAATACAATTTTCTATTGTATCTAGCCGTGTAGAACAAAATTTTAGCCTGCCATTAATGATACACTGGAAGTACGAGCTTTCAGAATTACAACCACTGTCACCTACTGAAATTGCAAGCAGGTATCCATTTTTGAGATCACCTTTGTATCGTACGAATTACTCATTTGAACAAAGGCACATAATTTGATACTGTCATCGGTTCTCAGTGTAAGTTCTGTTGTGCTAGTTGTCAGACTTCAGAAGTCCCCGTGCCGTTTGTGCTGGTGGGTTTTCAGAAAGCCTGAATTGTTCATGTCTGGCATGCTTGTGCATCTTTTGTTATAATGGAGCTCTGATTTCAGAGTACAAATAATTTTGTAAGATGATCTCTGCTAACATATGTATTAAGGCTTCTCTTGTTGGAATATAGGGGCGAAAGTTTTTGTGACAGGACCTAGAATTGTTTTCAAAAAGGGTTATGGAAGGCCTGAGAACTCTCTTTTATTTTTTTTGCTAAGGAACAAAATATAAGATTGGATTTTAAATATCTGGTTAAAACGTTATTGCAGTTTTGACTAACATAGCATTGTCTGAATGCTGTTGCTATTAGCTTTTCAAAATCCCAAGTGACCTGCAAAGCCTGATACTTGAATGATTTACAAAAGCTCAGTAATTTAAATAAATCAGAGTCACACTGTTCCAAAAAGCGTCTGCAATAACTGAAAGAAAAATAAAACAGAAATCTGTGAAAAGCAAGACAGTAGGTAGTATTGCTGAGGTGTTCCTAGTCAAAGTGTAAAAGTTATTGTAGACTTCTTGGAGGAAAAAAAGTGATTCAAAGGACATTCCTGGTTCTTGTAACATTTCATCTTTCCATACCCTATATTAAGAAATACCTAAAAGAAATTACCTAAAAGTGATTGCAGTCATATGACCATTAGTACCATACTACCAGTCTTTTGGGCCTCGTCCTGGAAACTTTGTATACATGATTGGGGATGTATGAGCAACACATGCTATAGATGATATAAATTATTATTTACTTTTTTATTTATTAGAAAGGCAATATATATTTTATATGGTATTACAGAAAGTCTCTTGAAAATTAGTGCTGTGGTACTTTGATAGTGCACATTAATTCACTTCACCTACAATTACTAGTATATAATATCTAAACATGCCAATGAAGGTCTTTAAACAACCAGAATTGCAATTAGTCTTTCATTCTTTTTATTGTTCTTTCATTTAGTACTAAGGAAATTAGCAACGTTAATAAAGCCTCATCTTACAGCTCATTTAATTTTAAAGTATAAATGTGAAACATATAGTACATTTTGTATCTTTATCAACGTATTTATTTTGTTTCCCATTTGCTTTGAGATTTACTTATGTGCTTGTTTTTAATAATGAATTTTAATTATGAGAGTACACTGAATTTAGCCTAGCATTTTCCCTCCACTCCCTGAGACACAGTGGGTAGCTATAGAAAATGTCATCAGTGGTTTTCACTGCCATGAACATTCAAGGTCAGTTATATTATCTCTCAAAAGCAAGAGCCTCCATCAACACAGAAACCTCTAGTGCCCTGCTCGTTGGTCCAGTGCTGAGGTGAGTCCTTGGTCCCTCACCCCTTCCATCCGCAGCAAAAGGGAAAAAACAAAGCGTATTTTCTGCCTTTCTTGGTACATAGCATGTAGTGGCAACACAGTCTAACTGCTTATTCTTGTTCACAGTCAGAAGGAAACTTCGGTTTCGTCTGTTACAGCTAACAGAAATCTGCAAAATCCCCAAAATTGGTCACCTTAGTAACAGGCTTTGTAGACTGTCTTACTGGAGACTTGTTTCTTTTCAAAACTGCAGTCCCATTTGGAAGTTAAAACTGTATTCTGCACGTAGTAATTAAGTCACCATGAGGCTGTTATTTCTTGGCTTAATGTGGAGTAAAACTGACCACTTAATTGGTTTTAGTGCTGAAACAATCAACAGTAAACATTATTGTCTGCTCTCTCGATTAGTTTAAGGGGAAAACATTACTGGTAACTTGTTAGTTACTTAAAATAACCTGACTCAAATAAAATAAATACTATAAGAAAGGAAACTTGCACTGCTATACTGATATTGGTTTCTGTATTTTTATCTAAGTAGTCTTTGGCCCTGTCCGTGTCAGACTAGCTACTGTTAGCATAGAAATGCTACGCTACCTTGTTTTGGTACCTTTACCCTTAAGCAAGTAGGAGTTTATTCTGAGGTATCAAAACTAGGCTTTTACCAGAGTGCAGGCATGACTAGGATATATATGATTTTGTTGGTACTCTAAAATTTGAATGTTGATAAGGTCAGACATCCAGTGTGCCTTCCTGTACTCTTACTGTGCTGAGCACTGTAAGGCATCCTAAAACAACTTGCATAACTTGGGTGATCACAGAAGGTCTTGGAACAGCCAGTTATAAACACGGATCCATCTTTTGGTTGCAGGCTCACATATACTGCCTTATATAATGCAGTGACCATTTTCAGTGGTGTGGCTCCATCTACATTTTTTTGTAGCAGTAAAATCGGCTTCAGAAGTCAGTATTTAAAATAAGTAAATAATTTCAATAACCAGCTCTGCAGGATGGTTACCCAAACCACTGTATTGGAATGTTTGAGGGGGCAGTGAATGAGTGACTGAGGCTAGATACCTGGGACCAAATTTTGCAATCTGATTAAAATTTGAGTAACATTTAAAATATATATGCTGTTTGGTTGGCTGCCAAATGTAGAAAATAATTGATCTTTTTTTTTTTTTACTAAGCATGAAAAGGCAAAGAAAAGCTCATAGCTACACAGCACTGACATGCTGTTAAAGTGCATAGTTATTGCATGAGTTTTTTCAGTGCCAAAACCGTAAAAATTAAAGTTTCTCCAGGTTTCTGTTTCAAAGGCTTTTGCTTACATCGTGGTACAGCGTTATTGATATACTTTTTCACTCTTAATGTCGCCTTCTAGTCATTACCTTTACATGTTGGTCAGCTTCTCATTGTAGTCATTGCTTTGCAGGTAGCAGAATTCCTTTTGGGATCATCTTTGGTGGGACAGATGTAAATGAAGATATCAAATGTGAAGAGAAACATCGGGTAATGGGAGCAGTGCTAGGAGAAGCCAGGTAAAAGCATGTGTGAAAGATCTATTTTTCATTTATATGTTATATTTTATCATTTCATTTTTTGTAATGGCAGATCTTTTACAAACTGTTCATAAGTGCTTGGAATAACTGGGAAATGTGTAGGCCAGTAGACAAAGGATAGGCTACTTGAAATCCCTATGATCTTTACATGTTGTTTTATGATTCAGTGATGGAAGTAGGACAGTTTCTTCATAAAATATAGTCTGTGTGCAGTCTATTAATTTTATATTTCCTTTGTTACAATCATTTCATCGTACTTGTCCGTGGAATAGTTGGCAGAGGTTGTGCTGAAACTTGGTCTCTTGGGCTGTGAAGTTTCAGAAAGACTCAAACCCCAGGAAAAGCTAATGAAATCTGTGCTTTTGCTAACTGATCCTGTCCTTTGTCTACTGAATCATAACTCTTTTCTTGAGTAATAGAACTATGCATGTGATGAGGATATAAAATTCTAAGGCAGGTAAAAGTAATGAGAAGAATAATAGCAAGAATACTTAACCTGGGATTTGGCAGGATGTTGCTTTGTAGAATGATCTACTTTACAGGTAGACATTCTAAAGACAGCCTTTGATGGCTGGTAAAACTGTGGACTGTAGCAACTTGACTGTGGTTTAGCTGATGTGTTTGTAATGGATACAGTTTTATGCAATCGAGTTTTAATTTCTTATCAAAATTATTTTAGACTGTTTATGTCTGCAGAGGTTTAGGTAAAGAAACGCACATCTAAGTATCTCCAACAATATCGATACAGTTCTCATTTGTACAGAACTATCCTGTCCCTGAAATAACTGGTATTTGGTATTTAAATAGGGACTCTTTAGTAGTAGAGGTGGTTAATGGTGAGTTAGTGGTGGAGATATGATTATTTAAATAGCAAATCTTTGTTAGTGGTGAAGGTTTGAATATTCTCATTAAATCTTACTGTGGTAATATTATTAGCGTAAACAAGGTTGGACCCCATTTGCCAAGGCTGTGTGCTGGAAGTGCTAGATTTTGCTCCAAGTTGTTGTGGTTTGTTTTGTTGGTTTTTTTAAACATCTGTTTCTTAGTGAATTCTAGTTTATGTAACATACATTCAAACACATAAAATATTCTGTATTGGAACTGACACACTTTATGCATTAAGTGCTATCTGCACATACAGACCAAGGTGCCCAGCAGTTGGACTTAAGTGAGACAACAAATAAAAGTAACTGTCATTTGTCCAGTTGCATCAAAGAATCAAACCTTGTCCGGTTGCATCAAAGAATCAAACCTGTTGTCAGAGGCCTCACATTTAGCTTGTGGACAGAGTGCTTGACTGAAAACCAGAAGACTCAAGTATAAAGAGCTTTTGTTCTTTGTTTCCTGCTAATGTGATCCTTTCTCTAGATACATGAACAAAGAAGCAGAGGCTGCTGAAAAGCAGAGAAAAAAATCTTTCAGTGAATTTGCTCAGCGTTTGAAGTGAATTAACAAGAGAGTATTTTCAGGGTGTTTTAAAGTCTGGAAAAGCTCTAGTGACATGTCAATGTAACCATCAAATGTAGTTCAAGAACTGATCAGAAATTGGAGAAAATGACTGAAAATCAAAAAGGTTTTTGCAGCTTTTCTCATTGTTTTAACATCCCCAGAAGAGAAGTTTCTTTCTGCTTGATCCAAAGGTCTGTTGTCTTCAGCAGCATTTGATCACATCCATGGTGGGCCAGTAAGCCCTTTTCTTATTGGAAATGAAAGCATTTTATGTGTGTAAAGCTTCCGATGGGTGAAATTAATTTTAATCAATAGTTTAAAGCTTACCAAGATAGCGTAATAGCTCACTGACAGCAGGGATGGCTCCACTGCTACCTCTCTTCCCCTCCCTCTCCTTTCTCTTGTTTGTGGCTGTGATCCATCCATCCAGTGCCACCATTGGACTGCTTGCTGAGCAGGTTTAACTCACTAAATGGTGTAAAATTAGCCTGCTTTTTTTTTTTTTTCCCTTCCCCAAGTTAATTTTCTACGCCTTCAGTAAGAAAAGTCAGCTTGTGGAAGGATAGGAGAAAGAGGGTTTTTTGGTGGCAGTAAGTTGCTACAGCAGGTCACTCAGCCTCATGGAGCTATACTGTGCCTGAGCTGGTGATTTGAGTACTCTGAAGAGTCATCACTCCAGAACCGAGCTCTCCATAAATAAAGATTAAGCATCTGGAACATCTTATCAAATCCAGTGCTACTGTTTGCATACTTACTCTAGGAGAGCTTAAATACCTTGCTGAACAGAGCTTGCTGAGGATACTATCTCTGCTCATCCATCACAGCGTTCTAGCTAAGGCAGATAACTGCAGTGGTCCAGATACGGCGGTATGGAGTTTGGCTGATGTTAGCAATGAGGAAACGCATACAGAATCTGCAGCAGGCTTGTATCTTGTAGTTTTATCTTTGCTAATACCACTGCATGTTCTAGCTATCATTAGCTAACAACACTGGCATAGATAGGCTGTTCTGTCTATAGTGCCCTATAAAATGTGGTAGGTAAACAGATTTTAAAGACAGCACTTAATCACACTCATTGAAAAATCATTAGGGCATGTTCTTACATCTTAGTGTGATTTGTAGTTGAAAAGCAACTTCAGGACCCATTCAAAACAAAATTTATATACTTGTTTACTTTTGTTATCAAATAATCAGAAGTTACTTTTTAAACAGCTCTGAAGAAAGGGAGGAAAGGTATCCAATATGTTAGCTAAATTTCAGCACTGTGCAAAATGCAAAGTATATAAAACCCAGAATCTGACTGCCCATTTGATCCAGTTTTATATTTAAAATATGATCTGTCACAAATATAGCTAGTATTGGTTATGCAAAACCAGCTTTATTGAATGTTTTTTTGATGATAATTAAGTTAGTAACTTGAAATATAGTTTAGTAGCTTGGATTTCCTATGATATTTCAAAATATATTGCTGCACCCTTTTGCAGTTCATAGTATTTTCTCTGCTACAGAAAAAGCAATTCAGTTTTCTAGAAGTTATTCTGAATGGATTTTTTCTCCAGTATTATCACTAGTATTATTCATTGCATAGTTATTAAAAGAAACATTGATTATTTTTTTTCCTTTATTGATTTCAGGGTTCTAGGCAGAAAGTATCATGAATTGTAGATTACTAGTCCAGTACAATATACCACCACATTCCATAAAACAAAGTATTGAACACTGTCTGTCTTTATAATGAGTGTTTCATTTTTAATCAAATACCTCTAAATGGTGGTTGTACTCCTCTAGGGTATTTTTTTCTATTAAACAGTATTTTGTAGACTTAGGAGCAACTGTTTTTTCTGCTTGTTAATGTGATGTATTGGAAGTATAATTGCAAAAACTGGAAAGGGAGCATGTGCAACTTGACAAAACAAGCATTTGCAAAGGCTTTAATAACCTTAAACCTGTCAAGTTGTGTATGTGAAATTCATTGTAGTACCATAAAGCAGATACTACAAAACAAATGTGTGGGAATAAGGTTTCAAGTAGGAGTTGTAATTCAGCATTTATGTGACTTCTAATGAATGATTGTGATTTCATCTCCTCAAATTATAACATAACGTCTCTAGTGGAAAACCACTGTTCTGGTTGTGACTTAGCAATGTGCTTCATCTCTAACCATTGAGATGTCATAGGGTTGGCTCAGGGCAGAAAGATTACATTAATTCTATTATAAAACCCCCACCAAATCATATGTGTAATGTGATAACCTCTGTTTTACATTCAGTATCTCTAAAAGCAATTAAAAAAAGGGAATTTTGCTGAGCAGACACATTATGTCCCATATGAGGGAGATGTTCAAACATTTCTATGCCAAAGGACTGATGGACTTAAGAAATGATCCCGTTTGTGGTTCCAGTTAACACGAACGTTCCATTTAAGAAAGTCAAAAGCATGTGCTTATATTTCATCACAACTTAAATGCTACATTAAAGCCCAGCATGTTTTTAAGACCTCTTCTGAAAAGGGATTCTTTATTAACTCTGACCCCATAAAAATATCTCATGTGACTTCTTGGTATTACACCAAGTGCCCAGTAAGAATAACTTGTTTATCTAGTATGTTTAGAAATCAGACTTCTGTGGCTGAAGTCCCTCTTGTGATGGGACACCCAAAAATGAGAACTGTTTGTATCAATGCTGCTTTTAAATGGTCTCTGACGTAACTTTCCTGTTATGTGGAAGTACAAGTCCTGATGAGCCATTATAAACAGCCTTAAGGGAAAAAGCGGGAAGAGACTTGGGAATAGAGTTAGTTGTCTTCTACCTCCCAGATGAAAATCCTAACCATTACATTATTCAAATACACTTTTGTTTGCTTACTTTGGCATTATGATTTATATACTTCACAGAGGAGGAGTAGATGGTGTTCGTATGCTATTCTACAGTTCTTTCATTTAAACTCCCTTCTGCTAACAAAGAAAAGTCTGAACCAGACAACAATCAAAATGCGCTTCTGTCAGTATTAAGTCTGGCTAGTGTAACAGTCTCTGCCTGAAACGATGGCTGTGGTAAATCTCATTTCTGGGCACCTTCACCATTTATTATAAAGGAATATCAGGTGTCTCAACTCAGCATTGCTGATTTCATCTCCACTGCATGTGCCTAACATTCAGAGCTATGGAGCTGAGCGTCCCAGGTCTGTGACATTCCAGAGTCAAAGCCTAGTCACTGGGTCATCTTTCTTCTTTTTTTTAGTGTACTTAATTCTGATATTTTTCCTGAAGAATAATGTTTTGGTCTCTCAGATGTTTGTTACTCATTGAAAGCTTTTGCTACTTAGAAATAAACACAGAACATTGGGGAAAGGTTTAGAAAAATCCATCTGCTTGTCTGAATTAAACTCTGTTGCAATGAGTTGCAAACAGTGGGACTGTGTATTGTCAAACAACAATGGTATGAAACTAACTGGGCTTGAGGCCCTTTCTTACCCACCTTTCTGGTTGTGAGGAGGGCTGTTGCAGCTTGCAGTGATCTAGAAACAGCAATGCTCACTCACTACTGCAGCAGTACATATTAATCGAGATAAACTGGGAGATGTTCCCATTAATTGGTAAGAAGTCCTCGCTTTAACTCCCCAAGAGCCTCCAGCTGTAAAGCCCGAAGAGATACCGTTTGTTTAACCAGTATTTTCTGGCAAAACAAATAGAAAACCTGCTTTCTGTCTTTCCATCCATAATCATTTTTATAAGCCTCTGCTCTTTGTTTTTAGAAATGTTTTTTCTGAAGTACTTTTCCAGGTTTATGTTTAAACACTTTTAGCAGATGATCCCAACTATTTTTGTCTGTTTAACTAGGTTTGCAGTGGCTTTCACGGTGAAAATGAAGGAACTGGCAGCAGCGGAGTGGGTATGTTTGTATTAATACGGTGACACTTAAAAGTATCAGCAACTATGCATTCTCCTGAAATGTTTTCTAAGTAACGCTATAAATAACGCTAGAGAATTGCAATAATCTTCGTATTCTCTATTCCTTGTTTTACTTTCAGAGAAATAATTTCATATTTATGTACTTGAACAGGTCAAATAGATGTAACATTTAGAAGCTGTTTAATATTTGAAAAGAGTATACAGCCATTTAGGAAGTGCTTCTCTGTAACATTTAAAATTAATCATTGCTGCTGTTATCAAGTCTCTTCTGATGCCATATGCATGTATTGTTTCTTTTGCATCGTTTAAAAAACTTCATGTTGCCAAAATTCCACTAAACATCTTTGCTTACAGTAAAGTATTTGGAAGAATAATTTGAAAATACTTGTTTTGTCAACACTGGAAATAGAATGAACTTCTTAAGGTGAACTGCAGAGGTAAAATTGAAGTTATGCTAAGCCCAGCAATATATGATACACAGCCATGTTGACCAGGCCTTGAGGGATATGTAGCACACAAGTAGCACTTACTTTACTTTAAGCTCATATCTCCTTCTCAAAACAAAACAAAACACACTGTGCTGAATGATATATGGAAAAATACCGAATAAAATTATTTTCCTCCAACGGTATGGTGTTTAAATACATTTGGCAATGTATTTGAAGGAGACCATTTAGCCAGCAAAGAAATGAGAGCAATAACGGTTCGCTCTCTTTCTCTTCATTTAGTAGGTACCTTGCATCTGCTGTATTGCAAGTCTAGTTCAGACCTTCAGTGCAATTATTTTTAGTATCTGATGCTCCTGTTTGAAAATAGACTGGGTCAATGTTTTCACCCTTACATGGTTGAGTTGATGGCAGACTCCCAGTGGAGAAAATTGAGACAAATCCTTGAAGTAAACAATGCTCAATCCTGGTTTCCGAAGACCATGAAGAGCTGCCAAGTCATTTGACTACAAGGAATGCTTTTGGATGGTGTCAGGCGGCACTGGTGATCTGTGAAACACTCCACACCAGGTAGCAGGGCTCGCCAATCTAGTTCGTTAGTACAGCTGATTTTCTGTGCAAGGTTAGCTACTTAACAAGTTAGCTGGAAAAGGACTTGTACTGGATCATAGAGAACTGCAGTGAGCACCAGATCCAGTGAAGGGGAAGCAGGAACAATTTGGCTGACAGTAAGGAGCAACACACTGGGACAGAAGGAGCAAGGCAGGACCACCCTCTTCCAGCTGCAGCGAGCTGTTAGCTTCACTCACCTCATCTTGTAAAACATCAGCTGAAGCTGAACAGTAAATGCAAAAAGTAGAAACTGCTTTGTATCTTTCCAGTTTTGATTTGCATTATAATATAATCATTAATACACCCTCACCTAAGAAAAAAAAAATCAGAATGGAGCTTGCACAACAGAACAATTTAATATTCAATACTTTGTTTCAGCATGAATTGATTTTTTTTTTTTAATCTATTTGCATTAAAAGGATACATGAGCAGACATAGGATCTGGATTTTACATTACAAATATAACTTGTTTTTAATAGCTACCCATAATGAAGTTCATTGTAGTAAACATGAGAGGGCACAGCTCCTGTAATAGATCTTATGCAAGAAAAATGCAAAAGTAATAGAGTATAAGGAGGAGAAACAAACTTGAACTTTGAAATCCTTTTGAAATCAGCACTTCAAATGTTTTTTAGTACTGAACTTTGATTGATTTTGCATAAACACCATTGTGCTTCAGGCCTATGAGACTCACTTGGTGTTTTGGAGAAGGTCTAGGGCAGACAGGGAGTTGGAGGCAAGTCTGTCAAGTCCTAAACTGAAATACCACCTGCTGACCTGTATCTTAGATGCTGGGGGTTTGAGTTCTTTTTCTAGATGTATCTTCATGTAAAGGGTGAGAGCAAATGCCACACATTCATGTTCAAACAGTGAAGAATATAGATACATCTTTCCATACCTAGGTCACAGAATATTAACGCTTTGTACATATTAACTCACAGTAATGTGAAAGTCATTATTCCTCTGTGTGCTTTATTAGTTACAGTCAATTAAGAATTTAAATTATGACCATGTAAGCAATTGCACTGTGCTCAAGGGCTGTGTGTTCCGGCAAAAGTATTTTCTATTACATTGGATAAATTATCTTTAATTATGAAATACATAATACAGCATTTGTAATCATCTGTATTCCAAGTGAGTTTGAAGTGCTGTAAAAGATCTTGTGCGTACAGTCAGTGTTTTACTTCAGTAGTGTAAAACTGGTGCATAAGAATTACCTAAGATCGTTTTATTAACATTCAATTTTATTCTTCCATTCTCCTGAAGACTCTCTCTTTAAAATAAAGAACATAACAGGAAAATTGATCTATAAAATGTGAATACATCTGTATGCTCTGTTACATTGTATTTCTGCTACTTTCTCCTTGATGATCCAAGCCCTGGCAGGATTATCTTTACTCACCATAAGCCATTAGAGATGCAGCAGAGCATGAAACCAGATACCTAACTTGAGCTTATTTTTGAAACTTAGGGGGTTTAGGGAACTAAAAGCCTATCTTCACCCACCAGAGTCTGAGGCAGAGCTGTGCAGCATCTCAGCGGGGGAGGCAAGGCTGGCTTAAGCTGCTTTCTGCCCCATCTGCTTTTTTCCACCTTATGTTTTGCTGCGTCCAAGTCCTAGCAATGAATTTCAGCTATCCTACTTGTACTGAAAATTTAAATTCTAAGGTTGGCCTCCAGCTTGCAATGCTGTCTCCATTGTTTGCAAGGCTTTTTTAAGGATTGGAAGATCCAATATAATTTAAAATGCTACTTATTCATAGGTAAGAGAAGGATCAAGAAAAGGTAAGTAATAAAATAACCTATTCAACCATTTTTTTCTTATTTTTAAATGCTTTGAACACAAAGGTTCATATAGCTTTTGGAAGATAAAGTCCATAGAATATTCTTAGTTGTCTCTGAGTTTATGTGTGGATTTACTGCTTGTTCACATAGTTTTTGTGACTTAGTTAATTCACGCTTGATTCTCAGAAACCGCCTCCTTCCCATCTGTGAACAGCAGGGATGTTGTTGATGACTATTCACTTTTCTTATGACCTCTTTTCTGTCCATTTATTTTACCAGTTCATTTTTAATAACTAAAATACTTATGACTGGGCAGTGGACTGGAAGGGCAATCACATAGGAGCGATAGGGGAAAACCAAAATGTTTGCAAGTTAAAAAAAAAAAAAAATTGGTTCCTTGGCTTCTTATTTCCTGAGCTGACTGGTTCAGGAATTGATTGCTTAATAGTTTGTTTCTACATTAATTCTTGGTCTTCTAATACAAGTTCTCTTCGTGCCTTCAAGTCATTGCCCTGCAGGTGAATCTGTTAAGGATGGCGTGGGGTGGGAGAGGAGAAGGGAGGACTAAAGTGCAGCTTGACATGATGCACTGCCATGCGCGATGCTCTGCCTTGGTTAACTCTGGCTATGTTATTCCAGCAACTTTCCACATTAAGAGGCAAACGTGTATACCAGTGTTTAGCTTGATGAGTTCAGTGGTGTATCACCAGTATATTCCACCATTTGAAAGTGGAATGGTTGGAGGGGCAACCTCATAGTCCTTTTTCCATCTGCACTTTAGAAAGAGCCATGGCAGGCAAATAGTCAGTGATTGGGAGAGCTGCAGCCTGCTATGCCTGTGCCTACACAATGAAATTGGCACCCAAAAGGAGGCAGGATTTATGCTCAAGATAGCAAAGGCTGGTGCTCTAAAGAAGGTTGTTAGTTTCCTGATGCTATGATGTTAAATTAAGCAATAGCATTAGCTGAAGTTCTTGAAAGAATGTAATTTCAAACTGAAACATTTATGGTTATATTGAGCAAATCTCTTGGAGATTACACCAGTTGAGTAACACCTTCCTTACCTGACTCTACAGGCATTGCAACCAGTGCTTTTAGAACAGGTAGGGACTGGCTGAACACAAAGCTTTGCAAATACTTTGAGCTCAAGAAACTCTGTTTGCAGGAGTGTTGGGTTTGGGTTTTGTTCAGTGTGGAAAGATTCCACGAATATTTTGATGTTTTTGTGAAAAAAATGTGTTTCACAAATTCATTGTTGGAGTTATAGAAAGATATTTAAATAGCAACTTGCTTATTTACTAGCCTAAATTAAATAATTAGCATAGTAGCACTTCAGGAATAACTTTGGTAGTGTAGTAATTATCTTTTATACTATAGCTATTTTAAAATAATTTCTTGTGCAATTTTTATTTGAGAATATTCTGCAATTACTACTACTGGCCAGTTTTCCTGTATGGACAAGTCTAGATGTATTTGACAGCAGTTTTTTAAAAGGTTAGAGGTAAATGGTGTTTGTTTCATGCCTGATGTGTGTAACAATTCTATTATACATAAATTTAGAATGTGGTTTCGAAACCAGCTATGATTTTTCTTTCAGGACTAAAATTTTTTGGGCACAAGGGCTGTTCTGTAGGGGAAAATCTTTCTATTCGAGGAAAATATTTTCTCTATGCAATAAACAAGTTAATGATTGTAACAAAGAATACATACATAAACTAAAAAATACATTTGTACTAACTTGGTAATAGTGTTAATTGCAAAACTGACAATGCAAAATTCATTGATGCAGTACGTGCTCATAGTGAATGTAATTTACCATGCTGTCGGGTTTTGATGTTACTTAAATGCATCTTTCTAATAGTCCATTTTGATTTTTTAATAGTCAAAATCATGCCAATGTGCATTTTATTATATTGTCTGGGGTTTTTTTATGATTGAACAGGTCTTTTATGGTGAACCACGAAAGTTACTTTTCTTCTCCTTTTCTTTAAAGCCAGATGCAAGAAAGAAAATATATGTCCAAACTCAAGGTGAGAGTTTTGAAATATCCATTAAGGCATTCAGTTTATTTGAATCATGTGTTTAGTACTTGTGTGTTTATGTATCTACCTTCTTTGACCCAGTAATACTTTGCTTAAATGGCTATGGGGTTTGAAGTCTTGGCTCCACAGAAACTGAGTTTTTTGCTGTTGACATTAATTGAGGCAGTACTTCAGTCTCTTAGCCTAAATTTTCAACTCATTTTGTGCTTTTAAAAAAAGTTTTTGCAGATGTTACAGTAGGAACCTGAAAGGTAAGGTAACACCTATGGAAACACTGAGCTTTCAATGCAAAATGGAAATTTTGATGCTGACTGATTATTCTCTGACACTCCAAATTCCTTTAAATGCTTTGACTTCCCAGATTAATGACATCCAACAAGTATCTAATCCAAAGTGTATTACTTAAGTGAGTAGTCTAGGGAATGCCAACCTCAGCATTTTAGATGTGATTACTTAAGCTACAGCTCCTGATTTTATTTATCTAAAAATAACTCTCTGCAGACTCCAAACCTCATTCTGTTGCATGTATTTCACTTTCAAAGGAAGTAAAATTATTTTCAAAACTGCTATGTTGAAGTAATTCATTGTGAGGTTTATTTAGCCCATATTTAGTGTATATTTAAGCCCTTTGTGAGGTAATAGTTAACTAAGAGATTAAATACATTAATAAAATAGTTCCATTAGTAAAATAATTAGTCTTTAACATAAGGGAAAACAAATAAATTTATATTCAGTTTAGATTAATGTTTAATTTTGATATAAATTGCATTTACTTTCTTTTACATTAAGGATTGAGTCTTAGCTGACTTGTATCTGTTTTGGAAAAATGTGCTTGCTCAGATAATATTACCTCGTGTGTAGATTTTAAAAGGCCAATTTCAGCATGGTGTAACTGATCTGAATTCCCAGGGTTGCTAACGAAGTTCACACACCGTGTGATTGTGCAGAACTTTCAATTGAATTTCAATCTGATGGGTGTGGAAGGATTGTGCAGACAACCTGATATGGTTGGGACGAGAAGAGCTTGAGATGGGAACAGCTGTATATGAATTCAGTGTGCTTGACAAAAATACTCTTTTCTTAGGGCAATCAAATATGGGATGAATCAAATGTGTTATGTTTCTCTTTCTTTTCAACACAGGAATTAAGACTACACCCAGTGAAACATTTGACTGGTATAGATTTCTACAGAATGCAGGTAAAACTCACTTTTTTCTGTATTCACTACGCTTATTCTTAGTAGATGTCAATGATGAGAGAAATTTATAATGTAAAGATTATAACTTATTATGTAATACAATTAATTATATGAAAAATGGAAAACTGTAATATTAGATTCAGGCAGAATATAGATCAGATTAGTCTGGTTAGTAACTACGCAGGCTGCCTCCAGACTTCTGGTCTGTCCAGGGCTGAATTTCACCAAAAGATAAAATGGTTGTGACATGTGGGTCGGTGTCCCTTAGAGGGTAGGTTAGGCTGAAGCAGCAATACCCGAG
Source organism: Falco cherrug (assembly GCF_023634085.1). Taxonomy (NCBI): domain Eukaryota; kingdom Metazoa; phylum Chordata; class Aves; order Falconiformes; family Falconidae; genus Falco; species Falco cherrug. The sequence goes on from NC_073697.1 coordinate 98,991,675, forward strand.
CATGCTGTGCTTTACAGCTGTGCAATAGAAACCATGGACATCTTTTGCAGGAAAGCAGGTGAGGTGAAGAAGGGAAATAATGTGTTGATGTTTTATTATTTGGCCTTGATGTAGAGCCTGTCACTGTTTTTGGTAAAGTAATGGCATGTAAGGCAGATGACCTAATTTAAAGTCACCTGATCTTGGCAAGGATTTAATTGCTCCAGCTGCCTTTCCCCAAAAGAAGAATTTGTAGGCATTTTACTGTGCTAAAAATATTTCAATATTATATTCATCAATCTGATCTCTGATAGTACAGCTTTTCCCCTGTAACAAATGAATCCTCACTAGTCAATTGCTTTATCACATCAGTAAATGTGTGCCATTATTCAAAACTGGTATCCAATTTTAAATTGAGCATTGTGAGGTTATTTTGTTCTCAGTAAATCACAGCACACAAGCACAGCGCCACTAAGATTAATAATTTTCTGAAGTGAGATGATTTGTCACTTGCTAGCGCAGCCTTAGTGTTGATTGGATCTCATGCCCAAGCGTTTTATGATTAAAAGAGCAGTCAACAGATTGAAGGGGGGAAAGCTCCCCCTAAAGTGCATTTCATCTAATATATTAGAGACAGTTTTTTGCCTAATGTGTACTAATGCAAAAGTGCAAAATAATTCAGTATGTACATGAACAGCAAACTAAAATGTGACTCTAACATCTGTGCCTTTTAAATAATAACTTGAAAGCTGGCATCAGATTATTCAGTATTGGTTTTTATGACTGTTTCATCTCATTTATCTTATCAGTTTTGTCTCTGTGTCCATCTCTGGTGGCAGCCTACAATTTCCACTTTTTTAATACTGCACATGGAGGCGGGTTTTTTGGCCATACCTTTGCACTTACCACAGACTAATTAGGAGTTCCCACTGAATCGCTTTTCTGGGGATTTGCAGTTTCACAGCATTTAAAATTCTACTAAACGTGGAGCAATTAGTAGAAAACTATCAAAAACAGAAGGCAGTTTTGCTCAGAAGAATATGATTTTGATAGTATAGGCTTGCACAATGAAGTGCACTTTAAAGGATCTCTAGCTTTTATGCAGATAAAGCTGTCCAATCTTGTTCACCTCATAGCATTTATGATCTTTCTTTTTAATTCAAGGACTTTTTTCATGAAGTTCTATGTTATATCTAAAAGCATATCTTTGTGGCAAGTATTTCTCCGGATAACTCTTGCTTGCATCTGTTTCAGTATCCTTGAACGTTTGTCAAATTCAGGATTCCCAGGACTGAATGTAAAGAAACAGCACGTGCCCTGCAATGCAGATTATAATACATTTGAGGCATCAGTGTTAAACATCCTTGGTGATCAGGCCATACGTTGTCAAGTTATTCTTTAAAATGAAATAGGCTCTTCAGAATATTTCAAGACTTTTTTTCATGGAACAGACTTCTTATGAATATTCTTTGAACTGATTTTTTGTCAGTTATAGAAAAGCCTTAACATTTGACTTTTGTTTAATATAACACCAGTACATTCTCTTCAAGTAGTATAATAGCTGCAAAAATAATTTAATTGTAGATTTAAGTGAGTGGCAGAATTCATGGAATACATTTTACTGTGGGAGACTTCCACCCACCCCAGCCCCGAAATGTGAATGGTACTAAACCAAAAGCTGAAGAATCCCACCTTTTTGTACCTTTCGTTTGTGCATTTCATTTGATAGTTTGGGTTGCTAACATAGACTCACAGAACGGTTTGAGTTGGAAGGGACCTGAAAGTTCCAACCCCCCTGCCAAGGGACACCTTCCACTAGACCAGGATCTGGCCTTGAACCCTTCCAGGGATGGGGCATCCATCCAGCCATCTGTCCATAAGCAGCAGTTGCCTAATACAAACTGAAGAAGTGCTGTAAAAGGTCTTTTGTTGTTGTTATTATGGGTGCAATACAATCTCAGTACAAAAATCATGGAATTAGAATTTTTTTCATAGTCTTAGCAGCAAAATTGAGAGTTGCAGAGGTGATATTTGTGTAGTGTTAGTGTGCTAGGTCCTAGCTGCAGTATTTTCAGTGGCTGGCTGTTAAAACATTTATTGGCTAAATCTACCAAAAAAAGAACTTTTTAAAGTTAATTTGCATTCTGGTGAACAGTCAGCTTCACAGTTTGTCTTATGTAGGATGACAGACTGTAAGTAACAGTAGTTAAACAAGAAACCTGAACCAAGTGGAGATTTCCACACAGACTTCAAGAAGACAATGCTTTCGGTATATTTAGTAACTCAGACTGTTTAGGAGAGTATTACAGCCAGTGTCAGTCTGGAGGTCAGACCAGATGATCAAAATGTCATTCCCTGACCTTATAGTACAGGAATCTATATACAACATAATCAGGGTTTTTATCAATATTAGATGCCTATCTATAGACTTGGGAGAGACCCTGGAAGTTCAAGCTTTTGCTGTAAATTGCTTGACAGGAAATCACAAGACAGTCTAAGTAAATGCAAAAACTGAGACTGATCTCTAACGATTTAGCTCAAGGGTGGAGCATAGCTACTTAAGATCACAGACAAACTTGATGTCATCATACCATGATGAAAGGCTCCTTTTGATTTCAGTGGAAAGTGGCTGAAGCTTTGAAGATGTAGATCCTAATAAACACATAGACATCATGTGATTAGAAGATGTAGATAACTGAGTCTATACTAACGACCTGAGAAAGCTCATTTACCCAACAGATAAGACTAAAAACTGCTTTCCTGGAAGGTGACATCAAATCATAGGATCAGATTCTTCTTGCACTATCAAAAAATATATGCAATGTACTTTTGTATTTTGATTTTTTTTTACTCTCAGATAATTTCTGCTTCATAGCATGGCTATTTTCAGAGCTTGAAAAGTTTACATAACCTGTCATGACACAGACAGGGTTTACAGAGGCATTCTATTTTGCTGAAGCTATGCTGGAAAAAAAGACCCACATAAGAAAAATTAAATAGTAAAAGTTTGTGCAGGTGACTGTAGAAATAACGATACAATAGCAGCAGTTCTGTGTTCCCCAACAGATCTGAAAGCATAGAGCATTTTTGTTGTCTGATCTGTTAGGAATAATGAGAAACAGGGGAAAAGAGCATTGCTGGAGAATTTAGCATCCCAATTTTTCTGGATTAGTAGCCTGTCCTTGGAAGTTACAAGTTCGTTTAACTTGTGTTGTCTTCACAAGCATATCAGCAACTCCAGCAATTATTCACTATTGAATGTGAATAGCAGTATAAACACTTTGAATACAGTTCTTAACTCCAGTTCCCCTTAATTTCGAAGAAACAAATCGCTTTGTAAAATAAAAGCTCAACTTCATTAACCAGTAATAAATATTTGACATCTGCAGGTTGTTAAGTATGTTGCTGAAATAAGACCTAGTTGGGCTAATAATTGCCAAATTTTGGTGTCACCAATGACTTCAGTGAAAGGAACTGCAGAGTCAGGATAAAGAAGGATGGCATGTTGAAGCTGTGCTGCAGTAGGACACCACCATGTCACACAAACAGGAAAACTTGGCTGGTCTGAGCAGTTTGTGTTTAATAGTTGACTTGTGAAAGACACAAAATCAAACTCTTGGTGCTAAGAGACTAAAAGAGCTAATGTATGGTATTTCTGCTGTGTGTAGGGAGGGGAATGTACTGAGTAACTACAAATTGCAGGATTTAGTGTATCAAAACTAAATGCCAGAGTTGGAAATATTTGTCTAACGTTTCAAACTCAAGAAAATAAAATAACCATTTTAAAGACTGAAATCTCTTTGCAGTCCTATGGATTTCCTTTTGTAAGAGATCAGTTCATGTTTTCAGGAGCATAGGAGATGGATAGATGAATAATTTTCAAGAGGAGTGAAAGACCTGCTGTGGTTCAAAGTGGACTGGAAGGAAGATCGGAAAGGTTACCCACCCTCACCATCTTGTCATGGCTTAGATTTTGTTTCTGAACAACACCAAAAATGGATGACTAAGCCCAAATAATACGGACTTAGTATTGTTCTCTAAAGGTCTGTTCAGGGGTTGGAAAATTAATCTTAAAATATTTTATCATCCTTGACCTAATAATAATAAGAAATGTTTCGACTGTGGACTGTTTTTTTTATATTACTGGGCAATCTTTGTATCCTACATTATAAACTCGAAGTCCAATATTTATATACTTGATAAAATATATTTAATTTCTAGTACAAATTGGATTTTAAGTCGTAAAGGAGTGAACACATTTTAAGAACTTAGGCTTTGTGAGATTGTTGGTTCAGGGCCAAAATGATAACTTTGAATAAAAAAAATCACATTTTCCCTTTTTATATTTTTCTCCTCTCCAGAGATTTCGAAAACACCTTATAAAAGCACAGTAAAGAATTCTAAATAAGAATAGTATTTTTATTTTCTTTTTTTGAACAAGTGGTGAGAAAATTGCTTACTTCAGATGTTCTCAAATGGCTTCTTTACCTCTCAGCAAGCTAATGCTTGATATTACTCATTCACTTAGAGGCCAGCAACTTTTCAGTAAGATTAAAGATTTGCAGTAATGTATTTATCTTTACTGTACATCAATGATCATTACATTTTTTTCCTGCTAGTACCTAGAGGGATGGAGCTAAATAAATCTGCTCTTTCCAAATCTGTTTAGATAACACTTCTACTTATTCTTGCCTTTCTTAGAAAAACAATGTCTTTACTAATGTTTCAGGAATGATGTAGGATTTTGTGTTAGCTGCCTCTCTTCATGTTTTGCTATCCTCGCATCTAAGTACAGATTTTTATAAAGGCCGAAGTGTGAACTATTGTAGTGTGTCATAATAGTAAAAGAGTTGATGTGACAGTTATACAGTTTCAGGTATAGAACAAACTAGGAGCCAATGAAATCTTCAATAATAACCTGCTTATTTCCAGTGCTGCATTATGAAAATATTTTCCACTCCATTCTTTCATTCTGTCTTGCAACTGAAGATCTCCAAACAGTTTACCAGGAGTTAAACCCAGTGCTATTGCTTCATATCAAGCAATTATTAAACCTGCTTGCAGATGGATGGGTAAGTCTAGATGGAAGTGTAATTTGTCTCACTTCCTCTAGGCCATGCTATGACTTGGAATCATAGCCAGCTGCAGAACATGAATCCTCAGTATTAATCACATTTCATCTATTAGCCAGTACGTTATGTGCTAGGTTCCAGTGCTATCAACAAACACACTGGCACAGCAGTTGGATACCCTTTTGATCATGCCATTCCACTCTGACATTTTAAGTGCTAGTGCTTTGCTGCGTTTAAATTTTGAGCAGCATAATACTGCCTCTGCTCCCTCATCAAAAAGGAGTTGCATGACTGGGGGAGTTCCATGGCAAGCTTAATCTTCACTGTGTCTGTCTCATTTCTGTTCACCTGCAGTTCATCTGTGGTCCCCATGGTCCTGTGTGGCGTACCAGGACAGCATGCCATCTAGCTGATGAGGGGAATGAGTTTTCCTAATCCTATCAACCACTGTTCTTGTTCTGACCTCTCACATCTTGCTCCACAGGTGACCTGCTAAGCAGGCTCAGGAGCGGCTGTGGCCGGTGCGCGGCTGGTGTTATAGGTAAAGCCGATGTAACAGATCAGACTGCAGCTGCAGACAAATACTGACAAAGCATGCTTAAAGGAGCATCTTACTGACATTGAGCAATAGTTTTTGACACTGAAGGCGACATCGGTTACAGTGGGAAGACTTGACTTGCATTTAGGTTATAGTGGTTCTGAAGAATGGCTGGAAAACATATACCGTGCAGACTGGTTTGTTGTGGTGTTGGTTGTTTTGGGTTTTTTTTATTGCCAGTGATTAGGTACAAATCTTTCCATTCTCTCTTTTCTTTGTGAAGCAAACAGGAGGATGCATGAGCTAAGAGATAATGAAGCACAGTGTGCTGTTTCAAATCTTTGCTTTTGTAACACTAACAAGAATGGGGGGAAACAAGCACAAGTATTTTTTTGTTATCTGGGTGTTTGCATGTCATTCAAACAAGATAGTGACACAATGAATGTATCAAAAGAGCAAATCAGTTGATTGTGCCATACTGGTGTATTTCCATTTCAGAACTGAATCACATGAGGTGGGAGCATCTTATTACAGATTAAGTAGCCTATCTGGGAAAGACAGAATGATAGCAAACGTTCACATAATGCAAGTCTTGTTTAAGCTCAAGGAAAAAAAAAAAGTCTTCTTTCAAATACCAGGTTTCACCCAGCTGATGGTAGTAGCCAGTAAAGACAGCTATTGCAGTTATCTTTTTGATATGTTCCCCCTTTTCAGTGTTCTTGTGAGTATAAAGCATACTAAAATGATTGCTTTCTTGTACAAATGGCTACTGTTCTGTGGGGTTTTTTTCCACAGCAGGAGTGCTGGCAAGGCTTGAGAAAGCAACAAGTGCGAAAACACTGATGCAGGCATTATCTTGATGTGTGGATTTAACCTTTTTCAGTGAATGATCAGAAAGCTAAAAAGATACACAAGTGTTGCTGAAATTTGATCTGAAGTAGACAGCCAATGAGTAAGCCCCTAGCACTAAAGAGTGGCAGTGATGTGCCAGTAATGCAGTCTTCTCAGGAATGTCTTTATATGCTTCTAATTGGATTCCGTGGGAGAAGTCTGCCTGTAAAAATGGATTAGGTGAGGCTAAGATCAACAGCATAAAATAAAATAAAACTGCAGTTGATTCTCACTTCACTAAATCAAATGGCAGAGGCAAATCCTTTTTCGGTTAGCCCTTCTATGAGTTTTTCGAAATGCCATGTAGGATCCAGTCTGTAGACCAGTGTGCCCCATTATCTGCTGTTTCAGAGAAAAGTGCATAAAATTTCATGGTAGACAAGTAGGGCTTTGTAATATTGCATGGAGGGGATAGTCTGCAGTGAGAAATCAAGGTTGTGAATGTCTTTTCCATATAATAAAGGTCAAATAAGTGGGCTATTGATATTTTTTTACATAATCTCAGTAGTGAAATAATTAGATGATTATCGATAAGTTTCTTGAGAGAAACTCAAGACCAGTTGAGTCTCAGACTCAAGACCAGAGAAACTCAAACGCCACAGGAACTGAATGGCAAATTACAAAGCAGAATTACTGTCTCTGTGGCCAGTTGCTTATTTCTCTTTCGAGTTAAGGCCTTTGGACAGGGAGCAGAACGGCAGTCGGGACCGCACAGAACGGGGCTGTTCCTTGGAGCGCCCTAAACCCTTATCAAATCAAACGAAAAGACAGAAAGCTGTAAGACAGAAACAAAAAGATGTTAAGAAGTAAAACAAAGCAGTTATTTCAAGCACAGTTAATGTTGGTTAGGGTACTGTCACATCAAGAGTGCAATAATTCTACCTCAGTGACAGCAGACCTGGTTTCTCACTGCTGTCTGACTGATCAGCGGTAGCTTCAGGTGTGTTCCAAAGTGCCCAGAGCTGAACATCGATAGGTGGGAGTTCATAATTTAAAATGAACATTTGTGCTACATGAATAGTTAAAATGCGCAATCTGAATTTTGCTGATGTCTTCTAGTAATTTGTTTTGTGTGAGTTTGTCATGAATTGAAACAACTGCTGCATGTCTTAAAAACAAACAGTATTAATGGCCCATTGCACCAGAATAATGGCTTTTTCAGTCCAAATGTTTGTGTATTACAAATTATAAATTATTTCTTCATTCAGTAACCAGTAAAATGTTACTTATCGTGTCTGCTGCAGCTACTCTTGACAACTTGAGCTGTTTAGGTTAAGTGAAACTAACAATAATGAACCCTGTGACAGGGAGCATTTAAAAGTCCCTGAAGTGGATTTTATTTTAAAAGCAATAGTGCTTGAGTATGTAGTGAATGACCACTCTTTTTGATTCTCGCCCTCCCACAAAAGAGAGGTTGGATACAGAGCTCATGTTAATCCAGTTCCTTGACATGAGGGGAGTTATTCCTGGCATATTTCTTCCAGGGCTTGGAGCAGACCCTGTTATAAGGGTTATATTGAAGTTATACAACGCCATGAGTGAACGTAAGCTGGTCCCTAGTTTGAGTGATCTGAAATTACGAATTGCAGCAATTCAGTGATGCTGTATAAGCAGCTGAGTTGTTTCTGCAAGTGTTGGAGAGTGGAAGGGAAAAGGAGGAGGAGGCAGCTTCAGAGAAGGGAGCTCAGCAGCAGCAGGTCACTGTGCCACCACAACTGTCCTGCCTTCCTCTGTCAGTCATAAATCCCACCGAGTCATTCTGACTGTGTGGCATGGCCCTCCTGGTAGCTGTGGGACATAGTCTCAGTGCAGGACCCGTGCGTTAATGTCCCACAGACAGCTGCTGCTGAAGAGCCTGCTGTTCCTTGTTGAACTGCCTAGCGTCAGCTAATACATGTCATCCACCCTTGCCATGAGCTCAACAAATAGGTGAAGGACAGCAAACAGATTTTTCAGTACAGTAAATCAAGTAAGAGCATTTCAACTCCTCTAGTGTTTATTAAATTATGTTGTTATGTGTGTTCATTCAGCAATTTGTGAATTATGTTGGTTTATCATAAACACATTTTACCAAAGTACGTCACATAGTGACCCTTCTCCAGAACGACATTCTGAATTAACTGCGCTGTCATAGAAGCCAATGGCAACTGCAGTGTCATACATCAGATCTTCTTTTTCTAAGGTAGCCTACAAAATTAGTTTTATGGGTTGTTGCTGTGTATTTGCAAGAGAGATTTTCAATGTTAAAAACTCCCATGTTGAGATTTTTTCCCAATTTTTTTTTAATTTTCATTTGTGTTGCTTAGCAATAAGGTTAAAATAAATGCTTTGCAATAATTGAGCTTCTAGTTAACTCTTCTGTAGCATTGCTGACATATTAGGGATAGATAACCATGGGATGTTTACCTGATCTTGTATAACAGAAAGTGTCAGATCAAGAGCTCTAATCCATACAGCCATCGATTAACTAAACTTCACGATATTCTTGAAATAGGTGTTGAGTTATTGCGTGGGTGCAAATTTATTCTAATGGGTGGAAATACTGAGAAACACCCTGATTTGCGTAGTTGCCTAGTAGTCAAAGCTGACTTCTGGTGCTCAAGAATGCAGGCCACCAGATTTTTCTCCAAATCCTGTACAGCCACTGCCTCGGGAAGTAACCTCCTGTGCCCCGTTAAATGATGTGCACGGTTATGTTCTCCACTGTGTTGGTTTGAGGATTGATGCGAGAGCAAGAAACAGAGGGGACAATAATGAGAATTTTTCAGAATCCACCCTATTGCTGCTTTTACCACTGTATGTGCTCTTTCATGACACAGTTTGGCATGTTCAGCTTTTTTATCTGCATTCAGACTTTTAAAATTATGTGTTACAGGCATTCCTACAGACACAGGCAGTTTACATGTGTTTCTTTTGGTATGCGGGCTTCGAAGAGTCAAAGACCCTCTGTATTTAGTAGATGTGTTTTCAGGTGAGTACCAGCTGTTTGAATACCCTTGTTTTGTCACTGGATTCAGATGCCTTTCTTTTGATGCTTGTAAGTTTGGCATAAGCTGTTTCATTCACTGCAGAAAACTTCATAATATATCTACATTTAAAAAAGGAGATGCTTATGTAACCACTGATCTGTTCAATGCATTACTTCGGTACTGCATCTTTTCCGGTCTGCTGGGAATAACAGAGCATTAAAATCAAAGCAGCATTTATTTTACTTGCTGGAAAACCTGTTCTACTATTACATACAATATTAATGGAAGACAAAAGAAGAGTTCACCTACTTCAAAATAGCTTTTTTATCTTACTGTCCTGAGGCTGTTACACTGATTTGCATGTGTGCTAATTAATATCGTTGAAGATACCAGCAAATTTTGCCACCCACCCTTATGGCTCAACACTGTAAACAAGGCTGAAATTTTCTCCTCCTCCCAGATGTGAATGTTTTGGCAGGTTCTGCTTGTGTCTGTAAAAGTTTCAGGTATTTCTTGTGACACTTAGTAACAAATGTAGTTTATTAAAGTCAAGTAACTGGTGTTGTTCTATTCTGGTATTGAGAGATCAGCAGTTTTCTCTTGTTCATGTAACTAAAGTATTAACTGCAATGGTTGCAGTTACTTCCACATGTTCCTTTACATACGAAAAAATTCAAATAATTTTGTCTTTAGTGGCCAGAGTCACTGGGTGATATAGAGCATTGTTCTTTTGAGATGATTCAAAATTAACATCTGAGCTTAGTTAAATAACCCTTGAATCTGCGTGAAGCAGAAATGCTAAATACTAACTTTCAGATATGCTAATCATTTAACTTCTGAGGAGTAATGCGAGGGCTGAGCGTGTAATCTGGTACAGATTCAGTCTATTAAGTAGTAATACAATATTTGCCTAATCTTTATTCATACAGCTATTTACACTGATTTCAGAGAAAAATAAATTAAAAATTAATATTTTTTGTTAATAAAAAATATGTTCCTCTTTTGTTTTAGATTGGCACAGAAAGGATCCTAGTGTCCATCTGGGCATAATGGGACCTGCAGTAAGTCAGTGTTTTAGTTTTATTTGTATGTTTATTCCTAAATACTTCCATTTACTTGCACCTGAGATACCGCAATAATTCTTTCCCTTACTGAACCTAACTCAGAGGACTTCTAACTGTTGCAGCGATAAGAAGGTACAAACCTGGCCATTGTAAAGGCTGTTTGCAACAGGTCTAAACTGTGGAAGTGGAAGATATTCCAGTGCTCAGGCTTCCACCGTTCAGGGTCCTGCTATCAGCTAAAAGGCCGCCTCGCTCAGCATGTGCTCTGCTTTTGCCTTGCCAAAGGGAAAGCAGCTCAAAGAGTTTTTCTAAGAGGATCTGCACTGAGGTAGCCCATCTCTATCCAGTTAGGTTGTTATTAATGCAGACTTATCAATAGCAGTAAAATAGTTTACTGCCACTGTAGATTGGTTTTGCATATACTGATTTTTTTTTTTCTTTAGAAGGCTTGGGCTGGTTTTATAAAGGGCATCTGAAGCTGTATTACTATAATTTTCTGTCTTGATAATGCTATTAATCTATTATGTCTCTTAGAACAACGCATTTAGTGTTTCATTTGACTACTGAAAGAACTTTTGAAGGTAGTAAGTATCAGAATATTTGGATTCTAATATTGGCTTCTGGTTTTATACCTGTGGGATAGTACAAAATTTTGTACAGAATCAGAAAGTTCTAAAACTCCTACAAATCAAATATTAGAAATGCCTATTTCAATATGAATAATTTATAAATGAGCCTATCAAATATTTTGAAAGGCAACAGTTGCCATCTAGGAGAATTTGTAGCAGGTATTGCTAATGAGGATTTTTAATACTGTGAAGGTGATATGAGATGCTCGTTATCCCTGTTTTTATGTGTTATGTTCACGTGGAGGATTGAGTCTTTGTTCCATTCCATTTAGATTTTGATGCTATTTCTGGTAGTCTCAATTTATACACAATTAACAGTTGCCAGTAGGTGCAAAATGGTGTTAGGTTTCTGTCTGACACCAGGCAGCAAGGACAGAGCTTGAGCTGACAAATAAAATGGGTGAAGCCTGTTTCACTTTTAGAATCTGAGTGCGCTAAAGCCTGGGATACAGACATCTGAGAAGGAGGGTGGTGTTGACTGAAATAAATAAAATCAGAAACTGAGTTGTTCTTACATGTTCACATCTCAGATAAAGCTTACAGTTATCATTCCTTCCAAACTAATTACATGTATTTCTGTAAAAGTGCTAGCCAATATTGTGAGATTTCACTTTGTCCCTGCTAAGTCATAAAGATCCTGTATATCAAATTGGAAGTTACAACTTCAGATTCTCTTCTTTTCACAGCAGGGTCAGTCAGTTAAATGGCAGCTCTTCTGTGATTGCTGACTCTCTTTTTGATAAAACATTGGGCTGCCATCTCAAAATGTTGTCATGAGTTTCTCAGCAATGGTTTGCTTTTCATGAAGCACCAGCTCCTGACAGAGTTTAAAACCAAAACTATCACAATTGCTATTATGAAATATTCTTCTAGTTGTAGAGAAAGCTTTGAAAATGTGGGCTCATGAACCATGAATATAAGCAAAAAAACCTATTGAACAGTCCCAACTGCACCCCATCATTTTTAAATCAAGTAGCGTGATTTTTGAGGAAATAACAAGATTGAACTTCTCTGAAGAGGGAAGCATTCCCCACTGCAGCCAAGTCCTCTGTTCTGGGTGCTTAAAAGGAAGTAAAGTGTTGCATAAATTATCTGGCAGTCCTTTCTTTTCTAATGGTCTCTTAAAGCTTTGAGCATCTACTGTGTTTCCAGTTATTTCCACTGAGAGATCTGTCTGATTTCACCTGCAGAAACTGGGGCCTTTAGAAACGAACCACCCATGAACATCTAAATGTTTTTATGATATCTGTTAAGTACAGTGCTGAGAAAATGCAAAACTACAAAATGGGTGGTTGTTTTCAGAACCCTGAGAGAAAGATGAATATTTCCCACATCTCGGTCTAACCAGTGCCCTACCCAAATATTTGCTAGCACAGTGTCTGCTCTGGGCCAGATCCTCACAGTAGCAACTGCACTGTTAAATGGGGAGAGGGGGAAGGATGCCTCTGAGCCACCAAAGCGCTGCGCCTAACTCTGTGCAAAGTGAGGTTCATTCCCACAGCTTCCCACAGCCCTGCACAGGGACCAGGTAGGGCTGCAGGGAGTGTTCTGCTGCTTCTGCTTCTAGTGTGTGCCTACCTCAGGGAGACGTACTTTACATCAAACTAACAAAACTAATTGCAGGACTTTTGAGAAAGAAATCAGTTGTGTTACATGGATCTCCATAGCAGCAGAAGTCTTGAAAAGGCAGCCTATAGCCTTAATCTACACCAGTGGATAGGTGTGAGTAGGCAGCTGTGTCATATGAAGCAAACTCTTGCTGATACTAAAAGGTTACTAAAAGCTCCACTGTTTCATCTGGGTGATGTGTTTGTTTCCTTCTGTAAGTCTTATCTCTGATTCATCTTCACATGAGCCTGAAAACTTGTAGGCAGTCTGATTCATGAGAAAATAAATAGAATCTGAATGGGCAAATAAGGACTATTTTTCTATTTTCTCGTTCAGTTTAGTTCTTTGTAAATTTTGGGACTTAGCATTTTGTTTTTAAGAGCTGTTTTTACTTTTGTATTTTATGTGCATTTTTTTTCCACACTAATACACAAAATGATTTGGAAGGGAACTGGTGTGGAAAGCAAATCTATAGCGGGTATAATGAAGGTGTGCTTTAGAATCAAAAGATGTACTTGCTGCCTCCAGAGAGGATTTTAAACATGTTAGTGGTCTTTTAAAATTTGCTTCGCTTTTTCATAAGCTAACGTCTTTACAGTAAGCTACCAGAAATAACCTTGCAGCAGTGCATAGGCAGGATCAAGGACTGAACCTCCTTAAACCATTTAAAAATGTATTTCTCCCATAGTACTAAAATATTGCTGAAGGATGAAAATATCTCTCAGCTCTATTGGTATTTAGCTGTACTTTTCTTATTCATGTTACTTCTCAAATCATAAAACCTTAAGAAAATCAGTGCCATTATCTGTGAAGCAAGTAATGTTTATTGTGAATATTAAAAACCCACACACATTAAGATTATATTAAATATAAAGAACAAAGGCCCACACACGATTTTCTGCTTTGCTTTCATAAGATTATAACCTTTTCCCTGCATTTGATATGCATGATTTTCTCAAGTGGTGCAATCTAAGTAATGTTGCAGCACTGGGTCCTGTATAATGTAAATTTTTTTTTTAGCATTTATCACCTCTTCCAGTTCTCCTTTTGTTCATTTTTGTAAAGAAATTTGAAACAATAGCTCTATATTTTCAGCAGCTCTATATTCCGAGAATAGAAGCTTATGAAATATTAGGCAAGTTAAGGCCACATTCAGCTGTTGGGTAACCCTGAAGCCCACTTTGTACTCTCTGCGTAATTCTTAACCATTCTTGTAGACAGTACAGAATATTGCTGTGTTTGTAATGATCCTGTCTTCCGCTGACAGCTATTTTTCCTCTGTCCAATGTCTTTCCATGCCCAGCAAGACGGTTTCAGTTGAGTAACTGCCTTCACAGATGGAGAGACCGATCAGGTTGTGCAGCCCATCTCTTGGTAAGGGACGGCTGTTACCTACCCTGTGTTTTCAGGGCTGGGTCTAAAATGGAACAGCCGTTGACACAACTAAAGTGAGCAACTAGAATAAGTCTAATAACCTGCTCCAGAATATCCTAGAGCACAGTAATTAGGAAAATCACATAGAAGACAAAGATGCAATTTCAAATTCTTTAGCCTGCTGAGGAATATGAAAATCTGCCAGCTATATCTTGAATAAATATCCTACTCACTAAGACATTTTTTAAAAGATAAGAGCTAGTGTTGCTATTAAGCTGACAACTCTTCTAACCCTTTGTTTGCTTGTTCAAGAATTCCCTGAAAATGAAACTTTTGTTAGAAATGGTAACATTTGCACCCATATAAAAACTTGCTGCCTATTTCTTCACAAGGTTCTATATTTTTCTTTTAGACCTGAAGTTTTGTTAATTTAGATTCTAGTTGCCAAATTGTTTCAGCTGAATTAAAACTATTTTTTTTTATAAGTTGTTGATTGTCCCAAGTTGCAGTAGTAGAGCTACATGCTGAGCCAGAAAACACTGAATTTCCTTAAGCATTTAATCTATGGAAGAGATGATGCAGAATGTCCGAGCACAAGGGTCTTAATTTCTGGTGCATTTGCTGCAGGCAGATAGTGTTGCCTTGAAGACAACAGTTGTGTTTTCAGTTGTAGGGGAGCCTTGGTCTTGCTGAGCCTATTCAACAATTCATCAGGTGGAAGTTGTAATGTGGGGTCACCTGCTGCTGCGAGTAAAGCTGGTTCCTTTCACAGTGATGCTGTCAAACCCTCACAAACCCAAGCAATCGAGCAGATTCCTCCTAGCTGTATTGAACATGCTCTCAGCTACAGCTTTTCATGCGTTAGTACTCTGCATGATATTCTGCTAGTACTTTAAATGTACTAAGACCCGTTTTTCCCTGCAAAGTCTGGAGGGACACAGTAGTCCCAGCATTATCATGAAGATGTTTCTGGACCATTGCTTCTGAGTTACTTTTTATATGGCAGCAGTTTAATATAATGTGTTTATTGAAGATTTCCTAGTTTTTGATGGTGGATCATGGTAGGCTCTGTGCTTAAGAGGCACCTTCATCTTCATGCAGCATTTATTCTATGATTTTCTGTCCTGTCAAACATGTCTCAGATGTTTCTTTGCCTGTCAGCAGAGTAGAACCTCCTTAATAGCCTATCTGGTCCTGTTAGGCACGGGTCCTTGCTATGTCCCTACTCCACTTTCCATATGTCATATTATCACAGCTGTTTGATAGAAACTCTTCATACAAAGTAAGGTGCTTTCTTCTGATCTCTGCTAAATTGGTGAAATTTGCATCTCTCTGAAGGTTCTTCCTCTGGATGGATAATTTTTTTGAACAAAAGATGATAACTGATGATCATACTTGCCTGTTATGTTGATAGGTAACAAAATAAAATGTGGCGACAAACAAGCTACCTGTAGAACTGGATCATGGAGACATTTTGGGTGAAACTAACCTTCTTTTCAGTAGCTTTTTGTGAGACTGTGCCAAGTTCCTAGGCATCCTGCCATAGTCAGTTGGCTCTGGAAACGTTCACATCTTTTAAGTGCATTTCCAACTTACTAAACAGGTTATGTTGTATCTAATTTCTGTTATATTGAACCTGTGGTTAGATAACTGTGCCTCCTCGAGTTCCTAAATGTAGCTCGGGGGGATCACTTAGCTAAGTCATTGCTACACCCATCCTGAAAGTAGTATTGTAACTGAATCACCATACTGAGGCCAGGCTTCTTGCAATATTTACCAATAGAAGAGTGCAGCTTGAAGGGTTATTCTGGTCATGAGGCAGATGGCAGTCTCTTGTCTTCCACTGAAGTAGATGGGATAGAAATTAGTACCTTACAAATTTTATGGATCACTTCACAAGCTGTAGTTTTTCTCATCCTTCTAAAGGTAGAAGAGCAAAAGACCGTATCGTACTGCTCATTAAATCACTTGCAAGTACTCCATTGATTTTAATGGAAACAGAGTATAGTTCCTCATGAGAGGAACTCAGCATCAAAGTAGTACTTTGGGGAAAAAGCTGAAAAGATATTTATATAGAAATAGCAATTGTGAAGTTCAGTATGAAATATCCAAGGAACCTGTGACATGACATACTGGTTTAGTGTGTGGATCTCTATCATACTTTGTTACCAGGATCAGGTAGTGCTTCAGGAAAGGGCACTTGATTTTCCCCCTCCTGTTACCAAAAATACTTTCTTAAGGAGTTATGCAAGCCTTTTATTTCTTGCATTCAGTGGGAATTCATTCCTTAGTGCAAGAGTGATTCATTTGACTCTTTTAACTTGTGAAACTGTTTTTATGAAACATGAACATATGAACATCATATGTTCAAAGTAAACAATCATAGTTATAAAATACATTCTGAGGGTTTTTTCCAAAAGCTTTCTCAAATGCTTTGTGAGTGTTATCTGTCTCTTGTGAAAAAGAAAAAAAACCAAAGAAAATGAAAATATTAACACGCATTTTAAAAAAAATAAGCCATGTTGTTCCCAATATTTACAACTGCTGCACACTGTGCAAGCTATCATGAATTAATCTAACATAGTCAGCCGTAATAAAAATAGTCTAGGTTTTTTCTTCATGTTTAGTTAAGGATTTCCAAGTTCTGTTTATTTGGCTTAATCATGTTAAATGGCAATAGCAGATGTAGTTAAGCTTTGTAAATAAACCTGCTGAAGTTAATTGTCCAGCTTAGGCAATGTTCTAATAACGCGAGCATGCCTTCATGTTAGACTCTATTTTAGAATTTTGTGTTTATTAGTTTTCAAAAATGTTTCTGGCACTGCAAAACATCTATCTGACTGTCTCAGTTTACAGGCAGATTGCTCCCTCTTGTTAACTAAAGCCTGAAAAGTTCCTTTCCTTCCTCACATTACTCACTGCATACGTAGAAGGACAGACAATTGCTTGGCACACGAGTGTGTTGTTCCTCACTTAGACAGTAAGTTGTCAAATCGGTCATTTGAATCATGTTAGACTTAGCAGAATCAGCTGAAAACATTCATTCATGTTAAACAGATCTAGCTCTAATTAGAACCTGCAGCCAGAGGGATGTCAGGGGAGAAGAAACAGAACCTCCCCTTCTGACAGCAGCCCAAAGCTACGCTGCGTTGGAGGAGTCACTCAAAGGTTTAGAGTGGAGTAGGCAATTCGTGCTCTGCTATACTGTGCACCCACCCCCCGAGCAGGGTATTCTAAGTGTCAATCACTCACAAGAGCATTTGGCTGAAGAGTCAAATGTGGCCACCAAGCTACAGATCTGTGGTATGATTTTAAAGCTCAGCACATTCATGTATTTAAATATTTCAGTTAAAAATATGCCATGATTCATTTTTCTTTTCTGGGTATTTCAGAACATGCTATAGCACTGAAGTAGTGTCGTGTGTGTGTATTCCTTTCTAGGTTGATCCACTTTTTACAAGTGAAGTTAAGGAAAAAGTTAAAAGGTAAGAAGTTAACAGTAAGCCTTCTGTCTGCTCCAAATGGAAGCACCTGGCTGTCTGTTTTTTTAACTAGTGTGCGTAACTGCTCTTTTGTATATACTAATGAACATAGATGCACAACCCTCTGTATGACTAACAGATGTGTTCTGATTACTTGGGATGTAACATTCTCAGAGTAAGTATTCTACACATCTTAAATTTTAGAATAACCAGTAGATTGTTTCATGTTTTGCGTTGAATCATATCTGATTTAGTGTGATTTATATTTATTGTTCTTTTGGGGCTTTTCATTTTTTCATCCTGGCTTCTGCAAGCTTTTGTATGCTTGTTGGTGGTGGGTAAGTGAGTAGATGGACAAGATAACCCTGTATAACTTTTTTCTGTCCCTAGTTTATATGCTTCCTGACTGAAGGATATAAATGTTAGAGAAATTAGATTTTTCTATGTGTGTGTCTACAGAATCTAGAACTGTCTGTCTTGAACAGAACAACCATGCTATCTCTGATTGATATCTGATAATAAAATTTGCATAAAATATGTTTTGCAATTCCATTTTTGGAGCAAAATATAAAGTTTTTTGTTTTCTATCAGGTTATTAATAGGAAACATGGCACCTGTAATCATATATTTATACTCCGGTTGATATAGTTGTTTATCTCTACGGAGGCTGGATGTTACTGCACAATCAGAAAAGCAATGCTTAACAAAGTCTAGTTGACAGGGAGCTGGTCTTACTGTCAAATGCACTTGTGTTTCTGTCTGGCTTGGTGATCTGATGTTGAGGTTAAAGAGGCAGGAGCAGGCTCAGCAAGCAGAGGAGATGCTGGCTTTTCAATAATGATCACCAGTCTTAAAAATCTCATTCACTTCATCTGATACTGAACACCTAATTACCCTATTTTTCCACCCTTCATCCTTGATTCAATTGGCCTTGATTAACCTGAGAAAGATGAGGTCAGTAGAAATGTAACCATTCAGAACAGAAGAGCACTTACAGCAAAAGAGGAATCAGAGGAGATCTTGCACAACCACATTCCATCCCCAAAAGCCAGCATCTGAAAAGTCAGCATCTCCTGCAGCTGACCATTCTGATGATCGCACTCCGTTTTCCTAAGTATTTAAACCACGTTTATTTTAAATTGTGCATGCATCCTCCCTATATTACACATTTTTTTTGAGGGGAAAATGGCACTCCTATCCATTAACTCAGCTCCTTCATTTATGAGACTGATTGTGGTTAACAGAGCGTGGTGTTAAGTGATGGACTGTACAACTCCAGAAGAGCAGACAATGAAGTGGCAGACAGCAGTGTATACTGTATGGAGTTTATAACTGCATTTATAAACAGAAAGTTAACCAAAACATGGTAAGGTGGCTTGCCCGTGAGCAAGCAATTGTTAACATCAGAACGTGCCTGAATTGCTCTGACCACCTTTCCATCATTACCCTAAGTTTTATGAAGAGTTGTTAAAGCATGTTCTGAGGAGGTGTCCTGTTTGTGTTTTATTTCTAGGGCACCTGGAGTGCATTTATTACAGGAGGTGCCACAGGACGATCTTCATGCTGCTATGAAAAGGTGCTTTGCTGTGGTGAACAGTTCCGTTTCAGAGGGGATGTCTGCAGCAATTCTGGAGGTAATTGCATCTTAGTGGTAAAGTTCTTCAGTGAGGTTACAGTGAATCTGAAATCGCCTTTTATCACTGAAAATGTGTGTCAATGTTTTATGTCCACATTTCAAAGCTAGTGAAGACAAAACTAAAATATTCCTTTTTGCGGGTGTTAGTAATTAAGGTTTTCTTCCTTGAACTGATAGGTTTGTATGCTTTGTCTATTTATTTTTTAAAGGACAGAATGCAATTTTATCAATCCTGTTAAAATAACAATACAAATGTGAGATATAAGAATCATTCTGATTTACTGGGGTTGTTACTGCTCTTGGTTCAATATCCCACCTCCTTATAATGTTGCTAGAATAGACCTTTATTTTTTTTTACATTCTTTCAAAAACCAATCTAAGAGCTGTATTTGGTTATTTAATTCTGAAATGATCAATGAATAAATGACACGCTTAGTTAATTTTTTTGCCATCAGTATTGAAAATTAATAACCAGGTTTATTTCATACCTGTCAAAGTAGAGTGCTGCTTAGCATCAAATGCCTTCTAATAAAAAAATAAATTTACTTAAAGTGTAAGTTCACTTACACTTTAGTAAAGTGTAAAGGGCAGACACCTTTTACTATTCCCTTTTTTTTGGTGACTACCGAATGTTGGTTCATGATGATCTCAGAAGATCACAGAAACTATTATATGATTCGTATTAATGTATCTCCTATTTCTGTTTCCAACAAGTAATCACATATTGCATTTCCAGCATGCTTTTCTTCCACACATCTGGAAGTCCTCATAAGTAAGGGCTAAGTGAACATTGTAAGAATTATGAAATTTAGATGATGGTAAGATAGCGAGTGTGTATTTCCTTTCTAATACGCCCGTGCTCAGAGGTGGGAGTAGATGCTGTTTCACAGCAGCAGTACTCTGTAAACGACGACTACAGCCTGTGTCATTTCCACACTTAAATCAGTGTGGCAGGCTAGGCAATCTTGTATGTTCAGATGTTGAATCGGGCGTGTAGCAACACAGTGCACAGCCACAGCTAAGTCACTGACTCAGAGAAGTAACTGTCGCCTCCTCCTCACCACTTACATGTTCCCTTCAGGGCTACTCACATAACAGCTGATCAAATACCAATCTAATTTATTTCCTGAGAGTGTCAGTGAGTTAAGGAGGGAGGAAAAAAAGCTGGGGGAAGCAAATCAGAGACTTAAGAGATGCAGCATCTGCAACAGAAGTGCGAGTGTGCTTGGCCTGATACAAATTGTCATGCAAACTCATGGCTGACAGGACAATTGGTATAGTTTTCCCCAGAATTTTCCTGTCAGCTTTGAATAGTTAAAAGGCACTTTTCCTTAGCTTTTATCAGGAGAGGGAGCAATCTTGTAAATTCAGTGTCTTAACAAGTATGTGGTAGCTCAAAGCAAAAAGATAATGCCAGTTTACTTCAGAGGTAGTGTTGAGGCTGCTTCAGGAATTGTGGTTTTTGCTCTCCTGCTCTGAAGTTACAGTTCTGGCAAGTTTTCAATCTGGTAACTATAACATTGAATCAACAAGGAAAGTTTTTACTTGAGCTCTTCTCTGTGTGGCTGAACTATTCAGCTATATGCTGTCAGGGCTGTTAAACAGTCCAACACCACCCCTAGTGGAAAGCTGCTCCTGGGAGTTTCTATGACACAGTTTTGTTGAGTAATTTATTCCCAATTCATACCCAGACCTGTCAAACAAACAAACAAAAAAGAAGGAACAAAAAGAAAAAAAAGGGGGAATAAAAAAAAACAAGGAAAGAAAAAAAAGCCACCTCCCTCCAACAACTGTTCTCACTGAAAATTACTACAAACACAAAATAGTAGATGCTTCCTGTTATATTTTCTTCTTTCTTTAAGAATTACAAAACTATTCTGGCAAAAGAGCATTCTATGCAAGATTTCTTTCTATAGAGTTGCAACGTTATTTTCTCCATTTTGATGTTTTTCTTACATCAGAAAAAATATTTCTTAGGATGAATCATCAAGAAGTATTACTTTTCATTTTTCATGCTGGACTTATAAAAATACATACATATTTATAAATACATTTATGGTAGGTCAGTTAGTATTGCTTTTTACATGTAGCTGTGCACATCATGTCCTAGGCTAGGCTTATGGTTGATACATTTAATTCTACTGAAGATGCTACTTTTACTAAAAACAAAGTTAATCAACATTTAATCTACCTTTAAGTCTTAATCTGAGTTTAACCACTAAACATGCTGAAATAAAGTGGCAGTTGACCATAGCAGAAAAATTAAATTCTAATTGCAAGACTTGACCTATAGTAGGCTGTTAACTATTTCTTTACACGTGATAACTTTTTCATAAAAAGAAAAGATTCTGTTATTACATTGTTGGAATAACGTCAAACCTAATAGTCAGGTTTGGTTTGTGTTGATGCATAATCAGTTGTTGAAGATAAAATGCAATTTCAAATATTCCGAAATGGAATATTTCCTCCTGGAAAATCTGTAACCACCGGTGTAACCCACTTCTTTCCAGCAGCCTCAGTCCTGTACTGCCTTGTTGTTGGCTAGTGGAGGAAAGACAGCCTCATCTCTGACCCGGTAGCTCATAACTTGGAGTTTATCATGGAAGTCACGTAAAAGGGATGAGAAGAGCTGGCATGCGTTCAGAAGCCTGAGCGTGCTAGTTCAGGTGCATATTGGTTACAGATTACTGGTGTGAACGGAAATCTTGCATTGTAGGAGGTGAAGTCCGGTGCACATGGCACAGGTGGTGTGACACAACAGCTCTGGTTCCAGCTGAGTCAGGATTTTCTACAAGCAGAATTAGGTCTGTAGTTATTTCTTGAGAAACTACCTGAAGCCTGCCCTTCTTCATAATCAGACCTGTTTGAATTCTTCTTCTAAATTTATAAGGGGTTTGGCATTGTGTGTCTGTTTACTAGACAGTTGTACAGTGGGATTTGATGACAAGCTTAAAAAACATCCTACTGTAAGATCTCTGTCTCAGAGGAACTGTCCATCTAATAAAGTCAAATCCCTGCTTCAGATGGCCAGCAGTAGGAAGGGCCATCTGTTAAGATCTTGTTAAATTAATGAGGCAGAAAACCAGGTATAAAAATCTTTTGGTCCAGGGCTGGAGATGACAACTTGCTTGAATTTGAAAATGCAGCTTTCCTTCTCTGGAAGGTTCAGCACTTAACAGGGTCATAAATCTGTAAACAGTATTTGAGTATGAGATAAATATATGATAGATAAATATATAATCATATCTATTTCAACCCGCCTTAAGGTATGAAAGAACTAGAAGCCATAACTAATTACTTTGTCGTCCACTAGTGAGAGCTCAGAGATTTTGCCATAACTGATCTATTTTCTCTTTGGCATTTGAAGAAAAGAAAACAAGCATTATAACAAGCATTTAAAATACATGTCTTCCTCGAAAAGCTCAAGAGTTCTTCATGTTCCTGGGCATGTGATGCTGAGAAAGGCACTGCTACTGGAGAAGTGTATGTGTTCTTTATATAGTTGGTAAGAAAAGGGTTTTGACTGCAGCACCATTTCATTGGAGTACTTTTTCTGTGCTTTCAAGAGTATTCCAACTGTTGTAAAAATCATTAGATTGTTATGCTTAAATAAAAAAAAGCCCATTAAAAAATGTCATAGAAAAGGCAGATGGCCAGACTCTGTTCTGCTCTAGGGCAAAATCCAGCCTTAGACAACATGTGAAGTGCAGGCCTGGTAGTTCAGAATATAAGCCACAGCAAACTATAAAACTAAAGACATCAAAATGAAGGGATGTTGTAGAGCAGTAAAACTGAAGAGGGACCCACAAAAAGATGCATAGGCTAGGAGGAAGAAAATGAGGGATAAGCCAGAAGACAAAACAGTAAATAAAACCTGTATTTACTCTAAAAGCCTTACACTGCTGATTAGAAATGCTTACTGGGTAACATGCTTCTGCAGCTGAAATTTACACCCTGCATCCTTCTGAAATAGCATTAGACCACATTTTCAGTCAGAATAATGGAACAAAACAGATGGCCAATTGACTAAAATGTTATTTTATGCTATTATTTGTGGAACCTAGGTCAGTAAATTATACATATTTTCAACGATGCAAATGATTCTTCTTACTGCTTAAAAATAGACTAAGTATCTGAATTAAATCCTAAGCCACTTCATGCAGTAATTATTTACAGCTCAATCCTTTTGTTTAAGGCTAGCTCGTATAAAGGCAGCCCCTCATCTTATGTATTTGGCCATCTGTTCTGTCTTTCAGTAGCTATAATTCATTGGTACCTATGTGTTCGGGGACCTAAAAGTTTTCTTGTAGCAGTTACAACCCTCCAACTCTATGAGACAGAACAAATGTCCTTCCCTTTAGAATTCAGAAATTACAGAAAATTACAAACTCCGTGATCAACTTCAATGCATCATCAACTATGTGGCATTCAGGGATAGAAGTGAATGAATATATCTAGAGACAGTTTATTTTTTTTTAAATGTGCATGACAGTCCAATATGAACTGCAGCACAGCAATACCGTGCCAGCCTATGCGACCACACCATTAGGTGCCGTCCAACACAGAGCTGCCACAGGCCACCCACACCTCTGATGATCGCCACCGATGTGCAGCCCAGCGGCACAATGTTCACTGCGTCTGGCATCTGGATTTTTTGTGGGGACAGTGACACTTCAAACCATGAGTCCTTGGGTGGTTGTGCTGTGTTTTGTGTGTTTTATTCATTCATTCTGTCTTGTTTTGTTTTGTTTGTTTCTTTTGAATGGTTGGTGCATGGACAATCTTTCCCTTGAATGGACAATTTCTTGTTTGGAAAGTAGCCAGACCTGAGATACTCCTACAAGGTGTTTTTTTTAAAAAGAGAAATACAGAGAGGAGAGGAGAAGGCCTTAGGCAGGTGGCGGTGCATGCTGACACACTTCATTGCCTCTTGTCAAGCTCTTGATTTTCAGTTCAGAATTTCAAGTAAAGTATCTTCATTCCCTGTCCATGGAGCAGGTTTGAATGAGGTCAGCAGCCAGCAGACTGCACACGGGCACCTAAGCCTGTCAGTCGGAAGGGCTGAAAAAGAGCTGAAGCAGAAATTCTGTCTGTTGGAGACGTTGCTGCTTGCGTGGGGCCCCACGTGAGGTCCGTAGCTGGGTAATTAGAGCCCAAAGCAGCTTCCTTATCCTGCAGGGTCAAGCCCATCAGGCAGAGTGGGGCACCTGTAGCTCCCATTCCCTGGGTCAACTTTGCAGTTCTATGAGCTTTGCTGTACTGGTAAGTAGATACTGCTGTGGTTTTGTAAATCTACCTTTAGAAAACATTTGTTTTGTTTAATACTGAATTCAGAGCAAATAACAAAATAATTTGTGGATGACCAAAACCTGTATTTCCTCTCAGCAAAATGACTTCTTTTAATTTTAAAAACAGCTGTTATCTCAGCAGCTTTAGACACTTGGATAAATTCAGAAATCTGGTCTGTAGTTTTTATATTTCTCATTTATTTATTCTGGTTTGTGTTCACTTCATTAATCTATTTGTCTGAATTACCTCCAGCTGATTCAGCAGTTTGTGATACAAAGTGTAGAACAGGTTATTTCATTGAGGGTTATTATTATTTTTAGAGCTAACTGCTGTAAAGCAGATGTCCATGCCAGGAGGACTATAGAATTTCTATGTCCAGAGTAAATTCACCCGCAGTGGGTGATATAAACAGTGTTTCTCTTGGATATTTTAAGCTGTTAAGACATGTTGCTAGGTCACAGCAGTCTCTCACTGTTCAAAACAGAACTGGTGCTGTATGTTATCAGCCAGAGTATTTTTGTCTTCAGTTTTGTCCCAACTTTAAAAAAGCATGGTTTTGTCCTTGGAGTTTTGCTTTCTTACATTTGCTCTCAAGTGACAGGGAATCAGTATGAAACAGACTGAAGATTTGGGGGGGGTGAGTTTCTTTCTCATTTGACATTGTAACAATTGTACAATATGAGTTTTTCAGGCTTTACAGGCAGTGCATCTCAAGGCTTCTGAATTCATCAATAGGAACTGAAGTTTCAGATCAGGATATGCATGAGTAACAGAGCTGAGTAGCCAGGGTTTGCGTGCTAGTTACTCCAAAATCTAAGCCGTATTCTTTAAAGTTACCAGGTGTTAGGTCTCTTGGAAATGGTTTACTAGCTTTGAACAGATGCTGTGCTGTGTCTCTGCTCCTGATTCTGCAGGCAACCTGAATTACTGCCATTGTGAGAGCCCACACTTCCCTTCCTTTTTTTATGTGTATACATACACGCACACATACATATACATACAAATAAATGAATAAATACATCAAGCAACCAGCCCATCATTTAAGTGGAATCAAATTCTACTTCAGGTTTATTCATTCATCTCTGAGGTGTCCCATACCAATAGCTTTGGAGATAATATGTTTTGAAAGTGTAATGTGTTCTGAAAGCATAACCTTTTCTCTCCTCTCCTTGGTATAGTTCAGTCAGAAGCTGCATCACTGCATACTTCCCTGCAGTCCCTGAACACCCAAAGTCCAAGACAGGCTATAGTAACAGATGCTGTCAAAAGAAAAGCTCCTTCCAGAGCCCTATGTGACCCGTAGGAATCAGAGCTGAGGAGAAAGAGCCAAATGATTTCCACGGTCACCTTCCTTGTCGTTGAACTGCCCACATCTCTCCAGTTCTGCACGTGTTATAGAAAATCTGTGAAAAAGGTGTTTTAATGGAACAAGAGAACAGATACTTTGTTGGGGAGAACTGTCTTTTTGTGCTATGAACTAATCTTCTCATCTGTGCACACTAACGGTAGGAGTTACAGTGACAACCGTTGATCTGAACATAAACGTTTTCCTCCTCGAGGCTGCCATAGGTCAGAAGCTTCCAATGGGAAACTAATTGTGTACTTGGAGGTGGAAAAGAATAAAGGATGAAGCAGCTATCCACTGACTTTCTGGATTGATTGCTTCTGATAATATGTTAAAAGTTACAAGACTAACAGAAATATAAACAGACTATTTCAGAGAAGTCCCATGGAGGAGATCACCTTAGACATGGTATTTTTCAACTAAACAATTGGAGAGATGGGAGAGAAGTTTGGTTTGTTGTTTCTGCTTTACGTTTTAAAATTGTCGTCATTAACATCTCAAAATCCCTGAATCCTAATCAACTGTTGTTACCTTTTTTTTATATTCCTCTAGGCAATGGATTTAGATATTCCAGTGCTGGCAAGGAACATTCCTGGGAATGCAGCAATAATAAAACATAAGGAAACAGGATTGCTATTTTCAACCCCCCAGGTAAGAAAACAACAAACCCTTAGCCCTCTCCCTTCTGAAGGTTAGGTGCATTTTCCCTTACCTGTTTGTGTCTGTCGAAAAACTTGGCTTATCCTCTCAGCAGCTTTTCTCAGATTCTCCTAAAAACCTGGGTTAGACTGGGTTTCTTGAAGCTTCACTGTTCTCACATGAATTTTGCAGTTCTCTAAACCTCTCCCAGGTGTCAGCCGTGCCAAGCGTTTGCCTGGCCGGGGCTGCCCTAGCACTGCCGTGGGGCTGGGGGGGCTTGGCGCTCACCAGCTGCTTGACTTTTAGGGTTTTTTTAAGATTCCATAAGCAAACTCTGGAAGAAGTGCTGTGCCCGTGGCCTGTTTCCCTTCCGCTACTAACTGAAGTACGCACTCACATTAGACAAGCACTAGCTAACCAGAAGACAACTATGAGCCTGATGTCTCAGATAATACATTATCTATAATTTCTAGCAGTAAGTGTTAATATAAAGCATTAGTAGGTCCAAGATACTAATCAGTCAGGAAATAATTGATGACTAAAATTAAGTAAATTGTTAGAATGGAGTTTCTGTGAAGATAAGTAAGCGTGGGGAGAGAGGGAATTTATTTAATTCCAATATTTAAATGCCAGAAATTTTCATTTTAAATTTAATTTAAATCTGCCCATATTTAAATGCCAAAAATTTTCATTTGAGTATATTTTCCTGCACTATGGCTTTGCTGTTATATATTCATTTATGTTGTGGAAGGTGACTTTCAGACACAGATTCCCTCAGTGTTTTTATCCAACTCAAGATTAAAAACCCCTTACAATTAGTCCATTTTATAATTTTGCAAAGTAGAAAATGTACCATATTTATTTAATTTGGGGAGCATGTGATTAAAGCATCCTATTAGGTTGTGTTTCAGCAAAGTAAATTGTCTTGGTTAGTTTTGGAGGGTTTTTTAATATAAAAGTTCATGTAGCTCATGGTTTGTGTTTTGTTTTGTCTTGGTTTTTTTTTTCCTGGAATATTTAATGTTTCCAGTGGTTTCTACAAAAAAAATTGTTAACTTCTGGAATTGATTTTGTTGCGGAAGTGTTTTGTCTTCTTGCAGTATCCTTTGGAAATGGGGTACTTCCAGGCTAGTGGAGGCTGAGATGTAAAGCTGGTTTTGCACATGTATTCCCTGCAAAAAGCCCATTGACCTCCACACGCTTCTTCAAAACTTTGAGGATATATGATAATGCTGAACACGGACCGATGGCTCTCCTTATACATTCCGTTGTTTCCCTCAACATGCTGGTTACCTTTGGCTTGGAATTCAAATATGTTATTCATACCAGACCCAATTAACTTCGTCATAGATCGCTGTAAGAAGCCTCTTCTGTGATCTCCAAGCATCCAACATTCCAAGTGTTTATTTGGAATGCAAGATTGATTGAAAATGCGCTTCCCTGCGAGTGAGGAAATACACAGCACAAGTGAAGCACAGAAGTAGTCCCGGTGACTCTGTACAAATGGCTGAGGACTTTCTTTTCTATCAGAACTAGAGTTGCAGGCTGTGCATACGTCTAGAATGCTCTAATCTTAGCTGATATAAACCCCTTCCGTCCGAGCTCCCTTCTCTGCAATGTGCTGTGCCACAGATCAGAAACCTCCCTATTCTACTGCTGTCGGTTGACCCCCTTTTTGCTTTTTCTCTCTAGAAGTTTTCAAAATATCTTTTAAGCAAAGACAGTAACTTGCATTACTGTATCAGCTGTCATACTCCTCGGTCATATTTATACTGGAATCACTAATGTTTGTGCAGTTACCCTGTCTTAGAAAGGAAAGCAATATCCCTGCTTTCTCAGTAAAACAGCAGTTGTAACTCATTTAACTAAAGCCCTTTTTATACTTTTATTGGTG
Organism: Falco cherrug; assembly: GCF_023634085.1. NCBI lineage: Eukaryota > Metazoa > Chordata > Aves > Falconiformes > Falconidae > Falco > Falco cherrug. Next base: position 99,020,084 of record NC_073697.1, read on the forward strand.
TTAAATAATGTATAAACTATCAAAGTTTGCAAATGGGTCAGGAAAATACTTGTTTACAGGGTAATAGTCTAATCACACTGCAGAGCTGTTGAAGAACTTTCTCCTTGCAGAGCTGAGCTCAGGATGCCAACCGCCATCACTCGTGGTTTTAAAGATACACTAACCATTTACTCTTATTCCTTATCTCCCCAAACTGTATCAAATATCGGTTTTAAACCCCTGTACACAGCCTGTCAGAGGTTGAGAGTTATAATAGGTCAGAGCAATGCAGTTAAGTTAGAACACTTACAGTTTTGAAGTACATGTCATATTTTGCTCGTTGGAAGAAGGAACAGTCAGCCCACTTTGAACACTGCCTGAGAAGATTCAGTCTGACAATAGGGATTGGAAAACATATGTTCTGGTAAGAAGTTTTCTGGGGTTTGTTACTCTGATTGCTTCTATTTTAGGTATCTGGTAAACTGTTTTCTGCTGTAACCACAGTTGCATCAGGTTAGTTAGGGAAAATGCCTTTAATCATACAGAGAGATTAGTACTGTCTGTGGGTGCTTGGCAAAGTCTGTCTCTGTCTTGAAGAATCTGGACCACCCAGGATTAGAAAACGTCAAAGAAGTTTTCATTGCTCAGTGGATCCTATCTGGTTGTGATGATGCAGATGGTATCATAGCTCCAGAGTAGGAAGCAATACTTATTTTCAAGTTGTTACTGATCCGGGGAGGGAAAGCTGTACAATACAGTTTGCTTAGATGTGAGCAATTGTGTCTGGTTTGTGGACTGTCTTTATCTTCTGAAAGTTAAACTAGAGGGATATAAATTGATTGTTACACAATGAGATCAGTTTTAAATTGTGAATGCTGTTGGCTTGCTTCTTTTATTCTTGCTGGAGGTGAGCTTTTGTGGAAAGTAGGAAATTTTGTGCATAACTAACCATTTCTATGTAGGCTGAGGTTTCATGACTGGAAATAGTGAAAGCCTTGCCAATCGCTGGAGACAATTCTCAGATGGAAATAGTTAATGTAAAAGTGAAAGCTATGAAACGTTTTGTCCTTGATGCTACATCATCTGTGCACATTACTTTTAAATCGTGGTTTGATCCTGCCACTACTTGAATTTGCACGTTTATGGAATATTTGACACCGAGTTAATGGGACCTGAAATAAAAAATAAGTAAGAGACAAGAATAGAGCAATAAATAATGCAAAACCAGTTGAAAGGGAAGACACAAAGTTGTTCAGCATTCTAAGTTTCAAAATCATATGTTCAGCATCTAGAAAAGCTCACAGAACGAGCTAAATAAACAGGAGGAGGTAAATAAAACTTCAAAGCCAGTAAGAGAGGGGCTGAGCATAAACAGAGGGTTGTTTTTTTTATTTTATTTTTATTTTATTAAACATTTGAGAGAGACGGACCTAGAGAGACCACAGTTGGCAGAGACAACTTCTGCAGCGGTGAGAGGGAGACGCAGCTCAGCTGAGTAACAGGCAGCAGTACATTGAAGGTACATTTGTCTCCTCTGCCAGACATGGGCCAATGCCATTTTGACCAGGGCTTCAAGCCAGAATATAACCCAAGATTTTAGAGCTTTGAACCTTGACACCAAATAGACTCATTTGCAGTTTTTGGCAGTGCCAGCAATCACTGTTCATGCTCACCTAGAAATAGTGGCCCACTGCCCTACGAAGCACACAGATGGGCCAGCTAACTCCTGAGCTTTGCCTGCCACCGGGCAGATCTGTCGCTGTTCTGAATTTACCTCTGGTGTTTGCCTTCCCTGGGGTGATTCTGTGTTGCTTAAGAATCATGTTCTTTTATCTGCTGAAGCTGGTATAAGATGCTTTAATTGCAGCCTTACTTGCATTATATAAATAATATGTTAACCATGCATCTTATTTTCATCATGTGTGAGCTGTGGCACCAGTGTAGTTCTCGTGGTAATTAAAGGAGTATTCATTCTTTTTACTCGGTGCACTCATTTTCTAGCTTTATCTCCCAGATAGCTGTATTTCTGGGTCTCTGCAAAATATTATACAGAATTTCTTTTAGGTACTATATAGAGAAGCTGAGATTTTCTTTAAAGATCATCAGTCGGTTTACCAGGAGAAAAATATGGATGTTGCTGTTGAAAAATGCCGGTGTTTGAAGTGAAGTACTGCCTGTAAAGAGGGCACGTGTGATATCAGTTCTGGATGTACATAAGATGATCTCCCCTGTTTTTGCTGAGTTGTGGCTGACTGCTGAGGTTTCAACTTTTACACTGTGTTTTTCTGTCACATGTATAGTAATTATAGCCCTCCCTGTACGTGAATAAAAGGCTTATTAGAAATATGGATGTCCCCCAAGTAGTAGGTTAGCATGCATATTACCTCCTTCACTTTGGCTGCTGAAATGCATACCCTTATGTTTGATAATCAGAAAGTATTTTGTGAATTTTGCCCCTCTTTCACTAAAAGCGAAGCTTACTTCACATCTACAGCAAAATATGAGTGTGCACAAATACTTGCAGCATAACAGCTGATAAAGAGACATGTTATCACACCGTTAAGTAGTTTGTATATCATAGGCTTCTAGAAGAGAAGAATATTTGATTTTCTGAAAGAGCTCTGGGTTCTGAGTGTCTGCATTCTGCAAGTGGAAGCCCAAGCCCCAGACACACCACAAAACTACAACTGAGATGCAAGTCAGTAGTAGATAAGGGAGACACCTGAAAAATGAAGTCAGCGCTATCTAAAGCTGAGCATCCAAAACTGAAAACAAGCTAAGTCAGCTGCTTGCAGGGTACGAGGCAAAACCCAGATAAGTCACAGTGAATGTTCCCACTGGCCTCCAGTCACAGTGCAGGTGACTTGTAGGCGGTCACATTTGATGAGTAGAAGGTGTAGGGATAGAGCTGAGAAGTTCTTATTCTCCATCTCCTGGTATTTTTCCATTTGCTTTTTCTCTCTCCTGCAGTTTCTCAACTTTTACGCTTTGGACTCAGTTTGGCATTTTTCCTGAAACCATCCCCAGCATTAAGTACTGTAACTGTGAATAAGGATCTCATTTCTTCTATCATTTATGTGTTTCCAAGTTTTTGTCCTCTATATCCACATTTTAAAAGAATGCTAATAGGACTACCTGTCAAGAAATGTTACATTGCTGCTTCTGTTCTTAGGTAGTTTACATGAATTATTTTTAAACATTACTTTAAATAAAATCCTCCACAGGAGCATAAAATTAAAGTTGGAATGTAGTTCAGTGTGAACAGTATTTATTACTGTGATTATACAGGCAACTGGATGAAGCCAGCATAAGTCATGTAAGATTTCGCCACCTTCCCTGTTCTGTATTCTTGGCGGATACAGAGGAAGGAAAAGGACGTGTCTCTGAAGCTGGAGTAGCTGGAGTGTCTGCAGTGCCTGGTAGGCACAGCCTCAGCTTACTCTCTAGACCAGCCTCACCATCTTCTTTTGGGACAGTCTCAGAGCAGCTGGAAAAACACCCTCCTGGACCCCGTGGCTGCAAGTCAGGCACTGAATACACTAGTCAGCACCTACCTGAATGCAAGGTAGTTGTGGATGGAAGGCAGGCTGGATGTAAAGCAGGTGGCCGTCTTGGCTGTTCCAGATGTCACTCTCAGTGCTGTGTGGACAGAGCAAAGATTACAAGCAGTACTGATTTTCTGTAAAATAGGATGTTATTGTTAATATGCATGTATGAAAATCATCCTTGTTACAAACCTTTCCAGCGGAATTGATGTGCGTCTCTTGAGTATTTAAATTTCACATCAGTGATGCGTATATTGGTAGTTTGTCTTGTCAACAAGAGTCAAAGCAGCGATTATAACATGTACAGGATGTTTTCACATATCGGTGTTTCCCCGGGGTCACGTTACAGTTACGCATTATGCACAGCCATCACTTGCGTTACAGCAGCAACACTGATTCTGTGGTAACCAAGATTTTTATATCTCTGTATGTATTTATATACATTGTGTACTGAGGTTTTCAATATAGTTTGCTAGTTAACCTAGGTTGATATGAACCCTGATCTTATTTGTGCTATTTTCTTTTGTGAGTGTGTAAATAATACATCTCCTCCTCGCATCCTTTTTTCCTCCACGTCCCTCTGCACCGATCTCCACTACCAATTGGGTAGTAATGCGTTATCTTAGTTTTCCGTTGACGCAATAGCTATCTGTTTTTCTGAACTGAACGAAGACACTTATTTTCAGAGCTCTGAACACATTTGTAATCAAGCTGAAGTACTGGAAGTTGTCTCTTGGTAGAAAATTAGACCAGCTGCTCAGAACAGATTAGTTTAGACATCGAATCTCCTTTCACATGTTTGAATTTCACAGTGTCTCTTCCCTAGAACTAGAGTGGCAGAAGAACCGGCAAAGGAATACTTGTAACGTGTGATGTCTAGTATTTTGCCCAGTGAAGTTAAAGGAAATTCATATATGACTTTTCTACAGAGCTTGCTGAGCTGACACGGCTCTTGTCTGTAAGCACCCTGGCGCAGTTACTCCGAAAAGCTTTTTGCTGCATGCCTGCTCGTATCTTTACACCGTGACTATGTGTATGTAGTGAGTTTTTTAGTCTTACCGTAAAATTAACTAAAGATGTCACAGTAGCAAAGAAATCTAAGTATCGCTGAGCTGAGTTCAAACATCTGATGCCAGTTGTCCTCCATGCAGGAGATAAGGTGAATTATTTAATTTATAACCAGCCTGGTTTTCTAACAGTTGGGTAGGCCAACAATTTTTGTGTCATTAAGTTTGTTGTTCATATTTGTCTTAATGCTCTTGGAATTGTCTTTGATATTGTCTTAGTTGGTGGGCTGTGCAAAATATGTAAAATAATTATTTATTGATCGTTCCTTATAACTATGGTACTTGACCTTGAAAAATGAACAGCTTCATATATTGGCTCACAGTTGAAGTGCTCTACTGAAATCAAGATATGGGTACAAGCTATTTCAGTATCGTCAGAACTTCAAGGAACTTTTAATATTATTTTTCTTAATCTTTTTTTAGGAGTTTGTTCTGCTGTCCAAGAGTTTGATGAATGACCCCATTATGGGAAGAGAAATTGCAACAAGGGCCAAAGACTACGTGAAGAAACATCATTCATGGGAAAGTGAAAGAAAAGCCTATCAGGATCTTGTCCTGAGACTCCAGTGAATTGCAAGACTACAGCTGATACCCAGCAGTCTATGTAGAGCACTTCACTGATGGATGTGTAATTAGATTTGGATTTCTCTTGGTTCCTTTTTAGAAGAGATAGTAAGACACATTATTATTCTATTCAAATATACGAACATCACAGGGGTTGCCTGCTACTTCAAACTATCAAATTTATCTAATTTAGCACGCTGTCTCTAGCGTACCAATTAATCACAGACTGGTATCGTTTTGTAAGATCACACAGGAGAAATACACTACTTGAGCAGACACACAGTGTTTGTTGTTCCAAGGCCTCAGAGGGAGGATGGTTTCTTGGACGCAGCGGAGCCCTCCATCACACAGAGCTTACATCATGTTCAGCTCATGTTGCATCGTAACCAAACTGCAGCAGCAGTTTTCTTTCTAGTTGTACCAGTCTGAATGTGATCAGGCATGCGACATGCACATATGTCTTCATAAAGCCAAGATTAGTTACATAGAGTATAAAATTATTAAGATGAACGTTTTCTTAAGATCAGTTGATGAAAGATCAATTATCTATTGAGTGTGTAATGATCAGGGGGCCAAAAAGCAGACTGTTGGTGTTTGGGGAAAGTGAGGAGCACAGGGTGTGTTCTGTCCTGCCCTCTGAGTACCTGAACTGGCTGCACAGTCCTGTGCCTGCGTTTTCTCTTAGGTCCTGGGGCTAGAGCAGGAAGGTTGGCACAGCACCAACGGCGCCGCATGGCTTCGGAGTCCAGAACCGCGCAGTGCTGCCCGCAGCAGTGAGATGCGCTTGCAGGCACAGATGCTTTGTTACATAAACTACCTCTTAGTTTATCAGTTTCTTTGGTACCTCAGTGATTTACTTGTTTACTAAAGGATTTATGAGAGCTGTAAAAAGGGACGAAGCAGAGGGAAAAGATATTTTCCATTTACTATGTATTTTGCTACTGTTCATCCTCAATTTGTGGCTTTCAGGATATATTGTAATACACTGCAGCAGGCTGTTGTAAAGTGAGAGTTACCTGTGCTGGAAGTCCATGCTAATCATTCCTGCCAGCCCAGTCATTATGGACTTATCTTGGAATCCATAATTGGTCATCAAAGGACTTATATAGAAGAAAAAGAAGGTTGTATTTTTAACTATTTATTAGGAAAGTCTGTTTTGTATAGGCTTGATCCCGCCCCCAGTGAAAGCCAGTGGATGTTTTCGATTGATTTGAATGGCTGTTGCGTCAGACTTCTCTTTGTAATAATGCAGTTTACTGTGTATTTTAAGCTTTCCTCTTTATTCTTGATGATTTGCAACTGTTGAGACAGTAAACAAGAAAGTAATTTGAATGTCATATCTTGACTTCTCCAGAATTTTCCCCCCTTTTATTGTAATGGGCTTCTGCTCAGCATTGCCTTCGATAACACAGTCCTCAAGGGTAAACTGGCCTGATCTGAAATCCAAGACCTGCCACACTCCCTTTTGAGCAAATTTTTCCTAAATATTTCTGGCGTGCCCTTTGACATCTGTGCTAATTCTCAGCTTAAAGATCTACATCTACCAGCCAACATCTACCGCTGAACAGTTTCTACATCTGCAACCAGATCAGCCTGTTGGGTTTTCTTTCCCTGCTGTCTCAGGAGGAACTATATTTCTTTGGACAACTCTGTTACCAGTGAGGCCTCTCATGGCATTGCACTCTCTCTTGGCCACAGCAAGCAATCTGCTAAAGGAGGAACACTTACAACGTGGATTTTCAGCATGACATATGTGGTATGGGACACCTTATAGACCATTTATAGCTAACTGAGCTGGCTTCAGGGAGTTCTGTTCCTCTCAAATCTCACATCTTCTCTGCCACTGTATCTCTGCTTGTTTGGCTTTGATCCTTAGCCATTCCCTCACCCCCTTCCTATAGTATTGTTTGTCTTCTGAGAAATACAGATTATTAAAAACAAGCAAATACATAACATGGGATAGAGGTCTAAGCATTGAGCTAATGGGTAATGACTAGAAAGCTTTTTCTAAAGCTTGATACATTTATTGCCAAGCTTCAAGCAACTAGATACACTGATCTGGAATTTCCTCTATTTCCAGCAAAACAAAACATGTTCAAGTGAGAAATTCTGCTACACCCGCAGCATGTCATTAACATATGATTTTTCAGGCTGTATTTAATCTATATATATGAAATCTGCATCTGGGAAACAGCATGCTCATTTGCATGTGATAACCATACCAGAAGCACAAACAACACTTCTGCAGTATATGCATTAAGAAGAAAAAGAAAAAAAAAGAACAACCAAAATAGTAGTGAGATCAGCCTCATGACTATTCAGTCATCAAATGAGGCAGCGTTCATTGATCAAGGGCGTTCAGCTTTGATGTCATTTATCACACAGGTTTGTGTTCTGCAACATGAATCCTGTCTATTAAGGCTAAAAGGTTGGGGCAACAACCGCTGAGGAATTTTGTCGCAATGAATTGCTATTGAATTTATGTTTTCAATTTCATCCAGTCTTATGTTCCAGGCCCATAAATATTCAATGAGTCTTGCAAGTCCTTGTAAAGAAAATATTGGACCCATGCAAGCAATTATCTTTCAAGCAACTTCACTCAAATGACTTTATATTTAAAACTAATCCTTTTGTTGTCCTGCAGCCCTAATTATAGTATTTATCTTCCCCCTTCAAAGCCCCATTTCTTACTCTTGCAGCTTTTTAAGCAAGGCACACCTCAATGAGATACAGATACAACTCCAAAAATAGCGCTTGTTCTGATCGCAGGAAAAACCTGCACTGTGCATTTAGCCTGTAGCTAATTCTGTATTTCAAGACCTTGAAATGTACTGTTAATTAATCCAACTAAATGCATTTTATTTTGCAATTATTTCTGCCATTGAATCCACAGGAGCGGAATGAAAGCAGTGGACCTGCACAATGGGGACTACTGTGCTGTTTCCTGTCTTGGCACAATTACTTCAGAAGTAGAGACAGTTTGGTAGTGTGGGGCAAACCCAGCTAGAGCCTGTGGTGTGTGGAATGAGAGCTTCTTAAATAAGGATTTCGTTTTAATTAGCCCTAAAGAGTACATATTCCAATTTTTAGAGTTAGTCTCTGCATTCCTGTTACAGACCTAACCAGTCTGTTTCCTATGAACACTGATTCTGAGTTACATCTTCCCATTTTTTTCTGGTCCTAGGCAAAAAGACTTGGCTGAAACCAGCAAGGATTTACCAGCTCCCACCTCCGCAGTGTTGGCTCTGCTGTCCTCCCCCGCCAGCAGGGCCAGCGCTGCGCTCCCTGCCCCTGCCCCTGCCCTGCCGTGGAGAGCGTAAACAGGCAGCTGCCCTTACCCCTTGCAGAGGGTCTCAGTAGGAAGCAGCGGGGTCTTTGCTCACACAAACTTCGTCAGGTTCTTGTCCTTTGCCAGTAGCACAGGCAGCAGCTGGCTCTGAGCACCGGCCTCTGGACTCCAAGCAGGCTGTGCCGAGCTAGCTTACCCCGGCAATGACCAGAGTGCTTTAGAGTGGACTGTACCGTGCGTCTGGAGGGACATCGTGTGGGCTGACAGAACAGGGGAAAGGATTTAGATGTATAGCTCTAAGGATTTAAGAAAGCAAAAGTTGAACTTCTTCATGATAAGGAGAGCCGAGCACTGGAACGGAGGAACCAGGGTTGTGCAGTCTTCATCTTCGTCCTTGGAGGTTTTCAAGGCTGGACTGGGTAAAACCCTGAGATGCCTGGTCTGAGCTCACAGCTAAACCTGCTTTCAGCAGGAGGTTGGACAAGAACAACCTCCTGAAGTCCCTTCTGACCTGAATTATTTTGTGATCCTGTACCTCATACTCCCATTTTTTCCTGAAGTTGGGCCCACTGCTGCTGTTTGCTTATCCTCCTCTTTACCTGAATGCCTTTCAAATAAGCAATATGCCCCTAATTATTTTTTGACCGCTGGTCCCAGTTTCACCACATCTATACCAAAATTATAGGCAATCGCGGCCTTATATGATTCCACGGATATAGCTATCTAGGTCTGAATAGCCTTGCTTCCCAAAACTCCTGTGTCATTATTCTGGACTCCACACTGACCTTCATTCTTCTACCCAGCTATAATCAAGTGCAAGGAAGTTCTTATCTTATGCACTGATATACTACACACCGGCTCGGTGGAGTGTGCCTTGCATTCTTTCCACATCCCCTAAAACCCGTCCATCATAAAATCCTGCTGTGCTGTTGAAACAGGTAGTTACACCATAGCTGCTACCACCTCAGCTCTGCTCCCCTTCCTTGCCAGAATATCCTCGTGCTTCTGCTGGAAGGCTTCTGCAGTCCCTTTCGTTGCTCCCACACCGTGCTGCTGTGTGCAGTTACACCTTCCTCAGAACATCTTTTTACTTCTCATTTACAACCCTCATGCCAGCACACAGTGTGCAGTAAACATGCCTTCTTAATGTCTCGTTATCTCTGAAACAAAACTGTACTGTCAGCATCTGCTCTTTATCGTTCCTCTTACTGATAACTGGGTTTAGTTTCTCCAATAAAATTAAAACATACACCTTGTGACAGTGACCCTGTGGTCTTGAACTTTGGAGCAGAAATGCTTGTAAAAATGGCACACATCTCCTTCCATTTCAGAAAAGCCTAACTATTATAATAATGTGTAGTTCTACCGGCTACCTCCCCCACCCCCTCCGTCGTTTCCTGAATTGGAGGTGACCTCTGAAAAGGAGCATCCCCTTCAATTCGTTTTGCTTCAGTAATTTACAACAAACCTTTGAACACTGAGCATCTTGTTTATTTCCGGACACGTGTTTCTATAAAGAGCTTTCCCCAAGCAGGCACAAAGGCTATCACAGCCGGCCATCCTGCATCAGCTGGACTAAATATGAAATTCCTTGGCATAGATGTTGCTTTCTTCACTCTCTTCACCCTCATTGCTCTTTGGAATGCAGGTGAGTGACTTTCAGAAATTTTGCTGCTCTTACCTGCAAAGTTTTTTGATTTCTGAACTTCAGAGCATGCACCTTGGGAAGCATGCACTGGTACGATTTTCACAAGCTAAAGCAAAGCCACACGGGGTGGCTCGTATGGCACCGACTCATTTGCAGCCCCTTCCTCTGTAATTTCCAGTGGGACAGTGGATCTCTCCTGTAAGTAAACAACCAACCTGGAGAATGCAGTAAATATATTTAAAGACACAGAAGAACTTTCTAACTCCCCATATTGAACAAGCATTTCTGCCTCCATCACAGGCAAGTTTTCTGGTATAGAATGACAGCTGACTTTTATTTCTGACTCGCTGCCGTTCCTGTTCTTTCCTGCCACACACCCACACGTATTATCCCAGGATAAAGGAGGAAGGCCAGCAGAGAGAGAAAAACAGCTTTTACTACCTTTTCCTTTCCTTGACCTCTCCATCCTACCAAAAAAAACGAACAGCCCTCCCTGTCGTCATCCCCCCTGCACACAAAACAACGCTCGGTGCCGTTTCCCCCTGGCTTTGACAGAAGCTGACATACCTGGAGCTGCAGGCGATTGCTCTTCAGCCCCGTGAGGGGTGACTCTAAATTGCAAATTCTTTCTTCTCTCCTAGCCTGGTCCACACATTGTTAACGGCTGTTGAGGAGCTGGTAAACCCAGCGGCTGGTGGGTAGCTCCCAGTCCCCTAGCTCAGAGCTGCCGTACGCACAGCCTCAGGAAATTCCTCCCAACCCAGTCCCGCAGATGTGGACACTCCTGCTCCTGTTGGTGGCCCGGCCAACACGGAGGCAGATACGCAGATAGGGCACCCACCCCGCCAGCCGCACGTGCTGACGCCGAGCAGCGCTTCCACGCGCAGCCAAATAAACACGGGCAGCACTTCCGTGACCCTGCGTACCACCCGGCTCTTCTCCTCTCCAGCTGTTCATGATGGAAGGTCGCTAGCAAAAACACAAGCACACCCTTTCCCTCCAGAATCACAGACCCCCACACCCACAGGTACCTTGCATGCTAGTGTAGGCTTTAAATCTGCCTGTCAACTAAGCCCAGATCCAGGGCCCCCTACGCAGTCTCCAGCTCAGACCCTGGGTCTTTCCAAGCGTGGGTCTCCTACAGACTGGCTAGTTCCTCCTGAAGTTCCCTTATGACTGCAACATGTGCACGCACACAGCCCGGAGAACACGAGGCAATACAGGGAACAGCAACAGGATTTTGCAGTATGGCTGTGGTGGTTAGGTGCAGGGCTTGGTCAGAGAAACGGGCTGACCAGCAGCCTGTTCACGTGTGATGGCTCCTGTTGTGTTCCCTTCTCCCCACCTCCCCATCCTTGTTCGTCACCATCCACCTTGACCCCTCTTTTCTTTTTGCTTGTGTCCTCCCAAATAAGCAACCCTCCCCTAATTACTTTTTCATGATTGGTCCTAATTTTGCTACATCCATGTCCAAATTTAGAATTTCTGATACTTACCTAGGTCACCTCAGCATGGCATGGTGTTATGGATATAGTGCCCCAGGGAGCATTGCCCTGGCAAGATTCCATTCCCCCAAAGGTCCTCGCTTGGTCATCTCACTTAACTCTCTCTTAACTGTTTGTGAAACCGAGCTGCTCCTTGCAATGTTACTGCAACGTGTCACCTTCTCACTCTTCTATTTGGGCTGAGCCATTTTTCACGTCATGTCCAGCAGTTACTCATGGTCTGTCCAGCAAGACCTCGGCCAAGAGCCTAGCCATCTCCCTGTGAGCCTACTCATCTCAGCAGCTACCTTGCCAAGGTTAGACTCAAATAAAATGCACAAAAGTAAGGTGCCTCAGTAGCTTTTCATAATCTCACGTTGGAGCTAATGTTAGCTTTCCGTTCATCCAAGAGCACTGGCTTTCCACTGTCGCTGACTCCTGTGTAGGATTGCCAGTGACGGGACCGCATTCTGGGTTGCTGAAGACCCACTCTCAGAAATAAATACTCACCAAGGGGCTGCTCTGGAGGTTTATATTTCTATCAGATGTAAAAATACCCATGGAGTAGGTGAAACCATGTCCTGGCTGGGGGGTAAATAAGTGTATTTTTCTGTTCAAAATGAAGCAACCTTAATATGTAGCTTTCACCCCAATACATTCCTAAACTAACATAACCAGCCTGCTTTGTTTACAGTAGTGCTTTAGGTGATGTACTTCTGCTTCAGAGAACATCTATAAGGGTTCAATAACTATTTTTTTTCCTTCCTTTAACCAGGAGCTCAAGACTCTTGCGCATACCGATGTGGGGAGCTCCTTGGTACCTGTTCTTGCCAAGCAACGTGCCAGTCCTTGGGGGTTTGCTGTCCTGATTATAAAGAATTTTGCCTTCAGATTTCTCCATACTCAGGATCTCTGATGGGAGGCAAAGACTTCTCAATTGAAAATACAGCTTTTAATGCCTCTTCTGTGATAACGTGCAGGTGGGCCATGGTTTTGTATTCCTCTGCCAAAGGGAGGTGAACCTTTCTAATCCCACTTTCTGACAATAGGTAATTGCCACAAAACAAGACTAGGCTATACTGGACTGAAAACTTGCTTTGTAAAGTTGTCAGAATCCTGAAACACGCAAAGGTTCTGCTGACCCTCACCCCCAAAGGTGCGCGTTGTCCGTGTTTCTGCACGGGATCATTTAATTTAGGTCAAGTTACTGTGCAATATGATCATGACCCTGCTAGTTCATCCCTTAACATAGCAAAACAGTGACTTCTAAAAGAGCTTCCTCTTGGGACTTTTTGTTGTCAATATTTTTTTAGCATTTTGTGAAAAAGAAGTATTCACTTCTTAATCTGAATGAGAAAGCAATGAGAAAGAAATGTAGGTAGGACGGCTTATCTTTTTCCTGTAAGACAAAGCTGTGGATCCTAAGCGTGTACATGTGTCACACATGCAATACAGACAGTACACTGAATTTTACTGACCCCCATGCCCTGACATTCTTTCCACAGAAGGTCCTGAGTGAGATTCTGGAGGCCTTCCCATCTAGATAGCAGTACCTGAAAAGGTTTTTAGTTCTTCATCGGGAAAACCTTTGACCTAGGCATTCATACTGTAGAACACAACTGTGTACTTTTGAGTTACATGCACAGTTGCGTTAGTGTAGCCAGTACAGCCGTCAGTGCAGCCCAGCAAAGGCACACCTTGCTGGCAGGCTGCAGCTCCCAACGGTACCTGGGGTAATGATGCAGTCGTCATACATCCACCCTGAAGAGTCACGGGTGGGTTATACTGTAGCACACTGGGCAAGAGCCCTAACTGGGAGCAGATGGTTAAATAACGAGAAATGATTTCTGAGTTAATCTCTGCAACAGAAATTCTAGAACAGCATGAAATTACCTGTGTTGCATTCACTGGGCTTACAGGCAAAAAACCCCACAAACCCAGAAATTTGCTTTGCCTGCGTGTCACGGTCGGTGTCAGCCACCCTGTAATCCTACTCATCCTATAACATCACCTTTGTCTTCCTGGCTGTCCCTTTGTTATTTGTTGCTATTTTATCATGCCCCTCCTCCCCCAGTAATTAAATAGTAAATCTAAGGCTTGCCGATTGCTGTGTATTTGTGCCATGCGCAGCACAATCCGCACCGGTGTAAGAAGCACAAAGTACACATGTGGATTTTTCAGTTGATTTTCACTGCTACAAGCAAAACAGCCACGGGACTTGGAAGGGTCTACACATGGCACGAGGCTGCTTAATGAAACACAACTGAGACATTCAGAATTTTCCTTCTCTCAATGGTGACACTGAAAAGTGTTTTCAACATCAACAGGTTCAAGCAGAAAATCAAAACCAGTGGCTATGTTGCTAAGGATGGAAAAGCCCACTGCATCTCCCCATTGCTGTACGAGACTGGTTTCATCCCTTTTGACGTTTCTGCAGATGATGGGCTGATGTTTCCATACTCTGGAACTTGGTTATCAGGTTACTCACTTAAACCTACAGTATCCCTCTCTATATTCGTGCTCCGTGGATGCAAGGTTATATAAGCTTTTCCTTCTTGATCACTTTTCTTCTTCTTTAACAGGCTGTTTGACCTCAAAAAGTCATTCTTGCTGCCCTTGTGATAATTCATGTTTTGAGAGACGAACTTCCACAGCAGTTGTGATCTGCTGCTATAGAGCAGCAGCAGCAGCATTAACTCATTAAAGGTCCTGCTTACCAATGAGGCTGACCAAGACAGTTCCCTTTTGTAGCTACTTCTGTCGGAAAATAACTGCATCGCGGTGGTATAATTTAAGGACTACAGACAGTAGTAAGGGTTGCGTTCTTTCAGCTTCAGCTTTTTATATCATGCATCCTGTTAGTAAACATGCACAGGGGAAGTACTGCTAAGTCTTAAATAATATAGTGACACCTTTCCAGAGCTATGCAAAGCAGAAATGTCATTAATCCTGTTTTTCTGTTCTGCGGTGCAGTACATCACAACAAAGTTTCGGATGCAGAAAAATGCACGTTGGTAAATGAGACAAAATGGCAGTACTATGGCACCCCCAACACTGACGGGAACTTAACTCTTACCTGGACGCAGCAGACACTTGCAACAACCCACGTCAACATAGAAGTCTGGGGATACCAGGAAACAGGTAAAGGGACGTTTTTCCTACCTGCACACAGGCAGTTACGGACGGGGGTACCTCCTGGGCAGGGCTGTGCTCGGTGTTGGGGACATCTCCACCGAGGCCCTGAGGAGGGACCCGCAAGCAGAAATAACTCACGACAATAACGGCAGCATTTCCTCTTCATTTACACATGGGTGGAGACATCTTGTGGTCATTTCCAGTGTCCAATGTAATTTTCTTCCTGTGTGACAGGTGATAGTTACTCGGAAAACTGGTTGGCCGAATGGAAATACCTTTACACTTTGGCAAAAGAAATCCCCAACACCGGGAAATTCTCTTTCATTCCTGTACCCGCTAAAGGGAATTACAATACGTGGGACTTCGGAATTTTGAGAATTGCACCCAGCAGCTATTCTGAGGGGCAGAGGCAAGTACATCACAACATTTATTTATTCTAGGTACCTTATTATTGCTTCCTGTATCGAAGCTGCTGCCTCCTTTGATGTTTAAAATCGGGACTCAGTCTCCCTTTCGCATGAAAAAGTGGGGAGAGCATTGGAAGGGTAGAGGGGAGAAAAATTCATGGGTTGAGATAAAGACAGTTTACTAAGTAAAGAGGGGCATAGACATGGAGGCAGTGATGCAAAGGCAGTGGTTCACCCCTGCCACAAGCAGACTGATGCCCAGTCACCCAGTGAGGGCTGCTTTGGAAAAACGCTGCCGCAGATGGTCTGTGGCATGGGATGTGCCTTTGGCCAGTTTGCGCTGATGGTCTGTGGCACGGGATGTGCCTTTGGCCAGTTTGCGCTGGCTGTCACAGCTCTGTTCCCTCCTAGCTTCTTGCCAACCCCTGTCCTACTCCCTGGGGGGCAGCATGAGAAAGGGAGAAGATCCTGACACTGTGCAAGTACTGTTTGGCAACAGCTAAAACATGGGTGTGTTATCAGCACTCCTTTGGTCACAAATTTAAACCATGGCACCGTATGGGATGCTGTGAAGAAAATTCCTCTACCTCAGCCAAACCCAGTACCCTGGCCAAACTGGGACCTGCTGATTCCTTCTGTCACAGCTGCGGAGGAAGCCCTAATTGTGGAACTTTTGTCACTGCAGCCAGTGACTGCACTTCAGCCTTCCTCTGCATTTTTTTTTCCTATTTTGTATGCAGGTCTTTGCAGTCCTACAAACTGTATGCCCACTTCCTTTTATTCCATTGTCTATTTCCCCATGATTTTTGGTGACTTACTGCTGTAAGTGCTCCATACATATTCTGAGATGGCGTGGATGTTCCTCCATAATTCTTCCACTTGTCTGCAGGTTTTGATGTAGGTGCTGTAGCCCCTGTGAATATATAAATGCCACCTCTTCAGCATTAGAACATAGGACTAATAAATCAGAACCTTTTTTAGCATTTAGGAGTCACTACCCACAGAAAGGTAACCTTTTCTCTTTCTAGAGGGTGTTTTATTATACTTTGTGTAACATATTTTTTCATGGGTGGAGAGCAGAGTAGCTTTGGAATGTTTTAAGGATTCTGAATGGCTTCTCCCCATCTATTGCCATCGCGCCTGATACCCCTGGGGCACAGGGGCAGGTTCTGTTAGAGATTCCAGATGTTCTTCACTCTGGCCTAAATGGAACTATGAGGTGAACAGGCATGAATAGAAAACCTGTTTCTGAAAAGATCCATGTAAGCCAGAATCACAAATGCTAAAATATATTCTGATTATTGCATCCTTGCTGCATGCTGTTACATCACCTTCTAAGTTAGGAAAATATTTACTTGCTCTAACTTTTTGCAGGAAAAAGAAAGCAGTGGCCTTTGTAGTGAAAGAACAACTTGCAAGTTGAAAGATTCTTTGTAATTATAGTTAGTGATTAAGACACAGAGTTATTGTCAAAACAGTGCTTGTTCAGCTATCAGATCTATTTTATGGCTCTTTTTTTTTTTTTTTCAAGCAACATTCCGTCAGTCTGGAGCTCAGAGCATGCATTGGCTTGGCACCTTGGGAAAGACTTCAGAAATGACCCAAATGCATGGGCAACTGCAAAATGTATAGAATGGGACAGAAAGGAGGAAAAGCTTCCAAACTTCATAGAAGAAATTGCAGATTGCCCTTGCACCTTGGCACAGGCAAGAGCTGACACTGGCAGGTTCCATGTAAGTTATTATTCCATCCCTCTGGCTTGTCACAGTCCCAAGCAGAAGCTTAGCCACACTCCCTACACACCCCTGTTCCCTCTTTAGAAGTCATGACAGGGAAATGAAATTATATTTCAGTTTGCACAAGTGGTATGTCAAATGGCAGAGGCAGATACAGCTCATCCAGGCAGGATGAGTGAAAGAAGTGCCTGTAGGGCAGCAGATGGAAATCGCCTTCAAAATCACTTTAGACAGTAGTTCAGTGGTAGAGAGAAGGTACTTGGGGAGGGCAGCGAGCCTGTGGAGGTGGGAGCATCCCGCTGGGTGGCAGTCGGTGTGCGCAGGCAGTATCCCATGCCAGAAGAAGCAGGCCACATTTCTGCCTGGTATGTCATAATTCGCTGCAAACCCTTCTGCCTTGTGCTTCAGAGCTCAAGTCCACAGCTGTGATCCGTGATGTCCTGCCTCCTGCTTCCTCCCTCCTCCTCAGCTTCACTGTTAACGAGATCTGACAAAAGCTGAGAAAGCCATTGCCATTTAGTGCACACTTTCACTTACAGTGCTGCTTTGAGGACCAGACAGGGTAACTTCTCTCCTATTCACAATACCAAATGGTGGCAGTGCGTTTACATGTATTTAAAAAAAAAAAAAAGTAATTTTGATTACTATTTCCTTGATTGATTTCCTGGTTATGAAGCTCCAAACATGATGTATATTTTACATTATACAGTTAGAAGCACGTGAAGAAAAAAAATAATTTACAACTACTGCCCTGCCTCTGTCTAAGAATATAGGGCAGAAGTTAAGCGTGGTCTGGCATGACATGTTTGTTGCATACTTACGGCTGACCTCCCCATCCAGCAGCATCTGCTCTTCAAGGTCTGTTGTAACAGACTGCAGAACACTCGGGTCAGGCTCACGTGTTGCTCCAGTCACCTCGGTATTAAATTCACTGGTTTTCCTATCGCTCCATGCTTCTCAACACATGGCCACAACCAGCTCGCTTGGACTTCACACACACAGCGGGGACAGAGGGTGGGGAAGGGACCCAACGATGGAAAGGCTGGTGGGGCAAGGACCCCATTAAGTGTGAATGTCGGTCTTTTTCAGACGGATTATGGCTGTGACATTGAAAAGGGGAGTGTGTGTACTTACCACCCAGGTGCTGTGCATTGTGTAAGAGCCATTCAAGCCAGGTAAAGTCCATTTTTTAAAACTGCATATTTTTTATGACTCGTTCCACCTGAGAGGTGGCAGTGTCATGGTGTCATGGAAGTTGCAGAGACTCAGCTGTCAGGTTCGCAGCAACCATAATTTCCCTCTTATTGATGTGTTGGCCCTCATTGCTGAGATGAAGTTAAGGCCTTAGATTTAATAAACAATTAATTGCACTGGGCTAAACCTTAGGATACCTAAACAAGCACCAATATCTGAAAGAGATTTGATTAGGCTTGATTAAACCCCTCCTGTACTGGTCTACTTAAGTCCAGCAAGTTATTCTTTGCACTCTTTCTATTGGAACAATTTTAAAGAGTGTTTGTGTGGCTCTAATGCCTACAGAACGTCCTTACCACCTTGGTTAACCCCCCCTCCCACCCTATGGCCCTATCCCTAATCCGATCTCGTTTATGTGAACGGGGGGCGAGAAGTCTGGCTGGGAGGTATTCTCTCTGGACATCACATAGAGCTTGGCCACGAAAACATTTAGTTATGGCCATAAAAAGGCAATTTAGGTGACCTCTGAATAGGAGCGGACTTTGCAGAGCTGAAGGGTGACCCCTCTCCCCTGCTTCCCTCCGCCAGCCGGCAGTTCGGGGCAGGACAGCAGTGCTGCTACGACTCTGCGGGGGCCCAGATCCTCACGCGTGACTCCATCGGCGGCAGCACGCCCGACCGGGGCCACGACTGGGGTTCGCCGCCGTTCCTGCAGCCGCCACGGATACCTGGCTTTTCTCACTGGCTTTACGATGTCATCAGCTTCTACTACTGCTGCCTGTGGTCTGACAATTGTCACTTCTATATGAAGAGGCGTCCTTCCAGCGACTGCAAGACGTACCGCCCGCCTCACGCTGGTAAGGACTTCAGAACTCCCTTACAGAGTCCGGCTGTGTTGGCTTTTAGAGTGTTTGTGTGTGTGTGTGTGTGTCGGTTGACAATGGTGAGGGTACAACACCCGGTGGCAAATTTCCATGGAAGGTGTCTATCGATCTATCAGTGGCAAAATCTAGATGTGTTTTTTAATTGTCCTGCAAGATTTTCTGCTGTTGGAGTATCTCATTAACGCCTGGAACCTAAATAGCTACCGTTTAGTAGGCAATGTCCGTGACTTCTTATGGTCAGTGGGCACTTTCTCAGAAAGAAGATGGTTGAGGATGATTAATGACAGCTTGGCAGTACTAGAAAAGTTGTCGTGCAGAAAAATGCCACTGATATCAAATGTGGAGGTTTTGACGTCTACAAGTGTGTCTATTGTCCCTGCCCCTTGCTTTTAAGTGCTCCTCAGGTCTTGCCATATCTCTTGCTGCTGCATGTCTTGCTGCCTTCTGTGCTGCTGGGGTGTTGAGGTGTCCAGCAGGATTGTGGCCTCCCACAAAGAAAGGTGCAAAGAAGCAGCAGTTTGCTTCAGGCAAAAAGCAGAAAACTGCAGAAGGCACTGAAGGAGGTAGCTAGGACGTGATGTGGCACAACATGAGGCTCTCCCAGGACTAGCAATAGCAGGGAGTGGAAGTCTTCCCAGATTTCCCCTACTAAATTTTCCTATCTGGAAGCAACAAAGGAATAGGGAGCTGGGAGCCAAGTGTGATAACAAGGTTGGAAGGACAAGGTCCTGGGCAGCCCGTGGCCCAGTCCCCCAGTCCCAAACGAGGTGAGCAGAGTGGACATGGTGATGGCAGCAGCAGTCAGTTGAGAGTCCAGATCTCCAGATGAGTTTGTGGTGACCAGGCAGGTCCAAAGGAAAGCTGAGAAGTCAGTCTGCTGGACAAGGTCAAAGATCTGGTCCAGTGATGGTAACCAGGGTGAGACACAGCCCTGTGATTGTCAGGCACGTCTGTAGTGACAGGGCATGCCCAACGAGAAGCCAGAAGGTCAGTCATGGGTCTGTGTGCAGGTCAGGGCTCACAGCCAGGCACGGCCAGGGCTGTGTAGGAGATGGAGACGCTGGTGTGAGACTGCTCAGTGCAGTTAGGGCCTGTGAGCGCTCAGGGCACTGACAGTTCCACTACGGGAAAGAAAGACTACAACATGCCTCTTGGAAGCAAAGACACGTCAATGAGGGATGTAAAGCATGTGGTCTTGTAAAAAGATTCTCAAATGTTCTTATGCTGCATCATGCTTGGTTACAGACGTCGTAGGCATCAGGCTGCAACGGTGCCTTGGGAAGGCAAATGCCATAACGTCCCTCCCCTTCCTTCTTCTTCCCCCAGCTTTATATGCTGAGCACGATGCCATATGGTATGGATATCCCTTTGGCCAGTTGGGGTCAGCTGTCCCGGCTGTGTCCCCTCCCAGCTCCCCGTGCCCTTCCAGCCTTCCCGCTGGCAGGGCCTGAGAAACTGAAAAGTCCTTGAATGACTGTAAACACTCCCAGCAGCAACCAAAGCTGCCAGCGTGCACCAGCTACTGAAAAGAGAATGAACTCTGTCCCAGCTGAAACCAGGACAGATAGCTACTGAAGCCCAGGGGGGCTCTGGGGCTGAGGACTGCTGCCCTCAGTCTTTGTTCTGGCCAGGAGAGACTTCAAAGCCCCATCCCATTTCCCTGACTGTCACTTCAGCTGCATGTGGAAGTGCCCTGGTGAGCTGCTGCTGTGTCGGTGTCCAGAACCTTCCATACATTGCACGCCTGCACATCAGGCCTGGGGCCTGCCGGTGAGGGCCCTGGTAGCGGGTCTGCCGGGTGAGCACTGCTGCCCCTAACAGCCTGCATTTAATAATAAATAAATAACCCTGCGGCAGGGCAGCCCCAAGCGCTGGCCAATGCCGAGGAGAGTGACGGGAAGGCCATTCCTCACTGTTCCCACACTGCTCTGCAAGGCTGTCATGGCCGTTCTTCATGTGACATTTACCACAGATCAGCCTTGCGTTTTTCCCTTTGTTAAAAGGCCATTCTTCGGATCACCACGATGAATTCTTTTTTTCTTGTGAGCCTAAGAAGAAGAGTAATGGGTTGTAGTCTTTGTTTGGTCTTATTTCTCTTTTTGCTTTTAAAAACAGCATCTGCTTTGGGGGATCCTCACTTCTTCACATTTGATGGTCTGAACTTCACCTTCAAAGGCCAAGGAGAATACACGTTGGTGGAGTCTGACCTCACGTCCCTAAGAGTGCAGGGGAGGACAGAGCAGGCACGCCTGCCCAATGGTGAGCTGCTAAGGGAGGAAGCAGTGATGGCAAATAAATCGCTTCTGAGGTTGCTTGATCTGCACTTTGCAGCGTTCCTCCTCTCTCTTCTGGTCTTGTCCTTTCTCGGCCGTTTGTGAAAGGTTAACATTTTGAAGCCAATCAGAAGGCAGACTAAATGGTCAGGAAAAAGGTAACTTCCTAATCAAAGACTATTTGCTAGTTTTATTGGCTATGACAAAGGCAAGAGTAAGGTTTTCTGTTGTGTTTAAGAGCTCAAGAAGACAATTCTCATTTCTCTCCATGCCTGTTCCCACCTGTAAGGAAGCGTAAGGTCAGTTCTAGGAATCAGCCAACAGGCACAGCCCGCGGCTGATGCATTTTCATAGTGGTGTAGCTGAAAATTAATAGAAAGCAGGTAAGTGTGTGCCCTGCTTTATTTTCTTTTTGTGTTAGGTGTATATGCATGCATGTGTTGACTGAGCAAAAATGTCCCAGAAGGAGCTGAGAAAAACTTTGGATGGGGAAAAAATTCTTTCTGAGCACCTCAAGCCAGCAGGAAAGTACAGAACATCTGGTGAGAAGTTGGTTGAGGGGAACATTTTTTTTTCTTCTAGGGACTTGATTGTCCTGGTCTTTTGGCTTGGGGCAGAAGAAACTCTCTGGAGACACCAGTGGCCTACATTATTTGGATGGGCAGATTGCAAACCAGCCTGTAAGGAGGCTGTCATACACCTGCATTTTAAAATGGGGGGAAATAGAGTATGACACAGCAGACTGGGATCATGCTTCTCATGACACCCTGAAAAGTCTTACGTCAGATACTTTTGTTCGTGCTTTTCCTGTATCTAGTGCTATTTTATGGGGCATAAACCAGCAGGCTTGCCTCAGGAAAGAATACTGCGTCTGGCCTCAGGGTGTGCTTTGAGGATTTGGTACTCTGGTAGAATTATAAGAATGGACTAAAAGTTGTCCATGTGTTTCAGGACCCATATAGACGTGAATGCTCACACTGAACACCGCATTGCATAGGATGGAGATTTTCATGGAAATATTTTGCTCTTGATAGATTTTACTGTGTTTGTGGTAGGAGTGGCATGTGTCACTGAGTAGTTCATTCCAAAAATTAGTTTCTTAAACTTTTGTTCACTCTGTTTCCTTTTTCTGTCATGCCCTCTCTGCAATTACCTTTCATTTTCCCCGGCCTTACTCACAGGACTGAATGTGCAAGGAGATCAGCTGGTCTTACAGCTTAGCCACAGCCATTGGGATCAGTAACTTAGAATTTCCAGACTTTTTTAGCATTAAACAGTCTGCTTTCAATATACCATACTGGTAAGAGACTTATACTGTGGGTTTTATGTGACTTACATGCTTAGCAATTTCCTCCAATATAAATAATCATATTTAATTATTTTTAGGAAATATCTGAGTTGGTCTGGGGTTGGGTTTTTTTCCCCACCTGTATCATTATAACCCTCCATATTTCCTTTATATCACGTTGGGTATTTTGGGGGGTTGTTTTTTATTTGGAAGGATCTGGGGCTCAGGTGACAGGCTTGTCTGCGGTGGCCATGCGGGAGAACAACTCAGACGTGATTGAGGTACGCTACGCACAGGATTTAACTCTGGAGGTCCTGTTGAACCAGAAGATCATCAGCTTCTCTGAGCAAAGTTGGATGGACCTGAAAGGTTAGTTACAAATATCAGCCTTGTAAGCTTTTTTTATTCTGATGGAGCCCATGAACAGTTAAAAATATCTCCACATGTGTGCATATCAGTGCTCTTTTCAGTGTCCTTCTGCTAAACAGGCTGCAGGTCACTCCAGAAATTATGATGTAAGGAGTAAAACGAAGGACAGGCAATGTCCCAGGTCATTTCACTTGATTTTATTATTACATTACTTTCTTCAGTTGCTGCCCAATTGAGGCAGAATCGTGGCAATGCGCAGCTGGCGTGGGCCTCGGTGAAAGAAATAAAACAGAGAGCATGGGGAAGAATGGGCTTCCACCCCGTTTGCCTACCTCGCCCTGTGTTCATACGAGCCCAGTGCACGGATTTCTCTGGCCTGTGAGACTGATTGCAGCTACCGTATGGGCAGGAGTACAGCCAGCAGGAGTACGGGCTACACATCTCCTTCCAAACAGCCACGGATCACGGTGCTGCAGAGAAGCACGCTGTGCCTGCCGTCTGTGCTCCCACAGAGAGGTGCAGCAGGGGGTCATGGCTCCCAGAACCTGCAACCTTCCTGCTTCTCGATGGCTTGGCGGGTGCCCAGCTGGAGCTGGCAGCACCTCTGCTGTCCCCAGGAGGAGGCAGAGGCATCTGATCTGCCAGTCGGCTGGACTGCGGCACATGCTCCTCTCCCAGAATGTCCACAACATAAATGACAACCTGTACCAGCACCTGGTGCTTGCCTGAACTTTCTGGGGTGTAAGAGGATCGTGAAGGGATGGCACGCGATCCTGGCAATGACAGCGAAGTGTCTTAAGAGATGGCTTCAATGCCCACGTCTTCTGTGTCCTCTTTCAGGGGCTTGTAGAGCAATGGTTTTCCCTCTCATCCCATCCATGGAGGGTGAAATGGAATGAAAAACTTTACTCCACATTCTGCTTTCAGCTTACTGCTCCTAATGCAATGAAACCGACCAAGCAAAGTGAAATATAGTGAAATATAACCAAAATATAGACTAAAATATAACTGAATTTCACATTCACCTACCAGGAGCTCTCTGAGTTTGTCAGTTGTTATTTCTCTATTCTTCTGCTGAAAAGGCTATGAAAAGTTGTCTTTTTTTCTTCCAGGGGTGTGATCATTTGATTAGCCTTTATAATAATTTGACGGATACTCTAAACATCACTGGAATTTTAACAGTAAGCCTCGTGTTCAGCAGAGGAAGTTTTCTGTGGCTGGCAATTAGTATTCCTCAAATGGCCGGGAAATATAATGAAGAGCAGAAGGAAGGGGGAAGGCCACGTCGACAAGGAGCTGCAGGAGCAGAGAGATGCAGGAAGGAAAAAAAATAATATGAAAGGACAGTGATGGGGCTGGGAGGAGCAGCCGTATTAGGGAGGTGTTTACAAGGCAGCCAAGAAGCAGAGGAAACCTGTGAGCACTGAGAGTGGTGCTTCCAGCTCCCATCTCATACCCTAAGGCTGCTGCTCCGGATGCTGGCAGAAGACACTGCAGCTGGTACCAGCTGTGGAGCTTTTTTTGCTGCTACTCTGCAGCAGCCCTCTTACCACAGCTGTAGGTGCGAAGGCGGGACCTCCCTTCACGTGCTTCCCAGAACACAGCCTAGCGTGGGAGGGAGGAAAAGCTTTTTGGGACACGGTTAACGCTGATGACACACCAACCTGCTCGTGGTGGATGATTGTCTGCTTTGTTCTCCTCCTCTTGTCGTTACAGGTCTCTTCCTCCATTCTACACCTGACCAGAACATCACAGTGATGTTCTCTTCTGGGTCTGGAGTGGAAATAAGGGGAAGCGGAGGATTTCTGACCGTGACAGTTTTGCTCCCAGAGAAGTTTATGAATCACACTCAGGGTCTGTTTGGGGTGATGAATGGCCACACAGAGGATGAGTATACCTTCAAGAATAAAACCACCTTGTCAGCTCATGCAAATCCCCAGGAGCTGTTTGAGTTTGGAGCAAACTGTAAGTCATTCCACTGGTCCGTTATTACTTTTTCTTTGCAAATTCAAAACAGCTTGTGGTTTACAGACTAGCAAATGAAGTCTGTGCTAAGCAGCCTATACTAGGGGGAAGAGAAGGGAGTAAGAGAAGTATGCCCTCTACCCATGTGGGTAACATACCTAGCCAAATGATTGAAGGCAGAAGCGTGATGGAGCATCCTGCACTTTGTTCCTTCAAGAGTCAGAGCTCATATTTCACAGTTTGCACTTTGAGAATTCCATCTACTATAGCCAGCTTAACACAGCATCGCCAGACTGAAGTGTTACAGAAGTATAGCGATAGACAAGGTCAGCTGTCTTTTTCCAGAATATTAGCAATGTTTCCATCCAGTACCATGCTGACAATTTTAAAAATCATTTATGAAATGGCAATTTAATAATTGTCCCTTTAAAAAAGAGGGGTGGGGGTGTGTGTAAAAGAATATCTGCTTTCATTTAATGAGAATGATTCGGCTGCTGTATCTAGCCTGCAGCGCTGGACTGGTCAGCATTCCTGCTGACATCAGGTTAGGAGACGGGCCAGAAACATGATGCAAAATACCCTCTGGCTACCAGTCGGTCTCTGTATCGAGCACAGTGTAGCTGTACTCCAGGGTTCAGACCATACTGAAAAGTCTCACTGCTCCTACTTGCAGGGAGTTTCTGATTTAGCAGAGTGAAAACAAAAAGCAGGGCCACAGACATGACAAATGTAGAGACATGGAGGATCAGGATTTGTGTTGCTTGTAATCTGGTTTAGCTAGCTCTGTCTGAGGTACTTCACTGTCATCATTTCACCATCAGGCATCTGAAACCATATTTGTGTGAAATCATAGCTACACAATTATTTGGATCTAATTTTAGGTAATTCATCAAACACTAGGCCGCTTGTGAAAAGGAAAATAATCTTGAGCCAGAAGGAAGCTGTAGGGCTTAGTAGTTCTCTTCCAGTTCTAGCTACATTTACATCAATAAGTGCTTGGATTAGTAGCAGAAGATGGTGGAGCTTTGTAGGCAATATTACATCTGAATCTCTCTCTTTTTCTTCCTCTGTCTCCCAAGGGGCTGTTGAAAATGGAACTTCTCTCTTTACTTACGACACGGAGTTCCTACTGAACAATTTCTTTTATGGGGAAAAGCACAATGCTTCCTTTCTGCCCGTGTTCTTTCCTTATGAAGACCCTGCCGATCCCCTGGTGAAGGAGATGGTCCTGGTCTGTGGCTCTGACCCCTTCTGCAGATTCGATGTCCTAACAACAAGAAGCCTTCAAGTGGGAAGTTCCACAAGACTAGCTCATCAAAGTCACAAGCTGCGGGTAGAAAATCTAAAGCCAGGTGATACAACATTCCACAAAGCATCCATCCCTGCCGTTCTTTCTACAGGGCATCTAGTTAACACTGTTCAAGGAGGCTTTGCTCAATTGTGGGTTCATGCACCTGTAAACACTCTTCTCAGGAGGAATTGTCCTTGTACTAGGAAAAATCTGCACTGGTAGGATACGTAGGCACACAGAAAATAAATTTCTTTCCATTTCTTCTACTACTAGCCCACTGTGTAGAACCCTTATCTTTCTATCTTTTCTATGCCTTCACCCATCTTCCTCAAACCTAAAAATGAGGAATTAAAAAAAATCAGAAAGTATTGTCTTTCAGTTAACCTAAAAATCTTTGTCTTCCCATGAGTTGCCACTAAAATGCCATTTGAATTGTTGTTGAATTGAATCATTGTGATGGAGATTTGCTGGTCCAAATCCAAAGTGCATTAACCAGACATGTCTCTTTCACTAGTGATCTCTTGTGGCTGGCTGGATCATCCAGCCAACGGACGGAAGAACGGAACTAAATACCTGCTGGGCTCAACCATCAGTTTCATCTGCGACCAGGGCTATGAACTCACTGGGCCAAAGGAAAGAATTTGCCAAGTGACAGGGACCTGGTCTGGAGACACCCCCAGCTGTGTCCTGCAAACAGGTCTGTTTGCTTTTTAAGTGTTACAAATCGACATTCAAAAAATCATGATTACAAACAAGGCAATCTCAGTATACAATGATGGCCCTTGATAAAAACAACTTCTCTTACTTAGGAAGACATTGGGCAATGAGATCCCTGGGTTTCTGGAAAGACTAATATCCAGATCTAAGTAACAGGTGGTTTATGGTGGTTTGGGATTTTTTTTAATTTCATATATCTACTCTTTCTAAGGGTTTAGGGCTACATGCTTCCCTTTCCCTAGGTTTGGCTGAAAGGAATGGGTAGGCACGCTTCTTGAGTGGGTGACTTGGAACAACTTTCAAACTCAGTCTTAGAAAAACAGGAAAGTGTACTACTTAGCTAAAAATGATTCCTAACGCAAAAATACAAAGGCTACAAAAAGAATCCTAATTTACAGCATTATTTTCATGTAATTTTCTTAAGTATATGTAATATTCTTTTAGCAGCTTTAGAAATACGTAATCTAAGCATACACGCATACACACAGAGAACTGCAGATTACTGAAATCCCTTAGTATTCCCATCATTTGAGCTGTTTTTCAAGTATAAATGATGGTACAACCCCCAAGCATGTATTGTCATCCTTCATTCTGCCATCGTTAATACAGTTTTAACTCTTTGCAACTAACTGGAGCAAATGTATATCCAGCCTGAGCCATCAGAGGGTTATAAAATCACACATTATAAAATGAGTGCCTTAAGAGAAACTGTGCAGAAGACTTTGCACCTAGTTGAACACGAGCCAGCAACATGCCCTTGCAGCAAAGAGGGTTTGTGGTGTCCAGGCTGCATGAGGCAAAGTATTGCCGGCAGGCGGAGGGTGGTGGTCCTTCCCCTCTGCTCAGCACCGCTGAGGGCACGCTGGCAGTACTGTGTCCAGCACTGCCTTCCTCAGCACAAGAGGGACGTGGACATGCTGGAGGGAGTCCAGCTCAGGCCACGCAGGTGATGGGGGACTGGTGCGTCTGCCCTGCGAGGAAAGGCTGAGGGAGCTGGGACGGTTCAGGCTGGAGAAGAGAAGGCTGGGGCTGTGGGGGGGCGTATGAGCAGATCTTATGTACAAGTACCTGAAGGGAGGGTGCAGAGGACAGGAGCCAGGCTCTTCCCAGTGGTGCCCAGGGCAATGGCCACAAACTGAGACAGCAGGTTCCCTCTGAACCCCAAACAACACCTTTTTACTGTGAGCAGTGGCACTGGTTGCCCAGAGAGGCTGCAGAGTCTCCTTCCCTGGGGATGCTCCAAAGGTGTCGGGACACGGTGCTGGGCAGCCGGCTCTGGGTGGCCCAGCTGGCGCGGGGGAGTTGGACGAGACCTCCCAGCTCAGCCGTCCTGTGATTCGGGAGCAGACACAGCCTGCGCTTCCGCAAGTCTTCCACTCTTTTGTTTTAAAGGATGATGTTATCTCAGAACAGTAGTATTCTGCAGCAGTAAAATTGCTGTGAGTGATGTAATAGTATTTGGTATAAATAACACAAATCTATTACCCCTTTTTCGTCAGTGCTATTATAAGATCAATTAGCCTGGGACTGTAGTTGGATGTAGTAGCAGTTTACTGTAGTAGGCTGTCTCAAAAATTTACAGGAAACTGCCCAATATTTTCTAACAGCTTCAACTTAGTTTTGTTCACACGCCACGTACGCTGCAAACGCCCGCAAGATGGCAATGTTTCAAAGCGCCAGGGCCAGGCACGGCCACACGGCATGTTGAAGCACTTCTAACGCTGAGTCAATTGTTCCCGAAAGCACTCATCAAATAACTCATATCAACAGATTCTCCATTCGGGGCTTGCCCCAAACAAATGTGGAAAGTGCACAACACCCCAGCGGTGAATTCTTGGCCGGCTGACACATTGCACCAGCCTCGGCAGCCGTGCACCCATCGGTGTGCATGTCCGTCGCAGTTCTGCACGTTTAGTGGTATTTGTGAGATGAACCTTAGTGAATGTGGGCAGCAGCCTGTGGACTTCAGCATAAAAAATGATTATTGAACCTTTGCACATAGAAAATGGGGAATTTCGTTTAGTTTTAGATAGATCAGTGAACGTTTATGGAACATTTTCTTCGACCAGCCATTGCGTGTAATCAATACGCAAGTGATGGTGCTCACAGGGGCCAATCGCAGTAGTGATGCTATTTTTGAAAGAGTGAAAGGAGAGGTATCCCAAAACATTTCTGTTTAATATGACAGGCCAGTGCATATGGAGTACTTTAGTTAACTGTTGAAAATAGGAGAGATTCAGCAGTCTAGCAGATAATTTAGCACGCTTCATAGTTCACAGTAATAATAGATCGTCTGTCGGAACGAAATCTTTACAGAGTAAGGCCAGATCTTAAAAAGTCAGTGGCAAACAGTTTTGCCAAGCTGAAAGCTAAGAACATTTTTCCATTGCTGCCATCAACCGCACACATACTGGACAGGAGCCAGTCAGTCTCAATAAGCAAACCGGATGCTGACATTTACACTAGAGAAAGGGGGGCAAACAGCCAGCCCGGAGAGATCCGAGGGAAGGAGCTGGAAGATACGCAGGGACTGACTACGTTCAGAATGATGGAGACGTGCCGCAGCTTTACAGAGAAGCAAACAAAACCCGCAATGTTTTCTAGCACATGGTTTCCTGACAGATGACAAAGACCCACAAGGTGTGAAATAATTTTATTGATCTGATTGTAACAAAGACCTTCCTTACTATTTGATATTTGCGGTTGGGGCTCATTTTTAATGTGAGCCAAAAATTATGATTCTGATCAGCCTCAGGAGGCTGGAGTATGGCAATGCTGCCTGTCGCAGCAGGGTACTGACAACAGTGACAACTGAGAGACAATGTAAAACACCAATTGCATACACAGTTCTTCATTAATATTTTTTTTTTACTGCTTTGCCCTAATAATGGCATTCATTCCTAGCCTTGTTCCTCCTTTAGCATCATGAGATATGCTGCTGGATATCAGTCTGTGTCTGAGAACGTTATTTTATTGACAGGTCCAAGTGTCTCCAGAGAAGACAGGCAAAACAGCCCAAAGTTCCTCTCACGTCTAAAACCTTGAGTGTTTTTATAGCATTGGTAGCTCCTACTTGCTTTCCACATTTCGGCCTCTGGTCTAAGCCATGGTTGGAATCCAGTGCCAGTTTTAGTTGCGTTGATTCTGAATTCAGCATAAGTACAGGAAAGGTCTTCGTGCTGTCAAACCATTGTCACTGAGGTCACTTTGCCTCAGTTTTCCGCTTTACGCAGCAACACGCTGCTGTTCCACCAGTGCCCGTCTTACCCAGCCCGGTGGCGGGTGGCCTTCCCCACGCCAGGAAAATGCAGGCAAAATTAATGGACGGCACTTCCAAATTTCTGGGCGCCTGAGTGGGTGACCACTGACCTAGCCACTGTGATTAGTGGTCACATTTTTACTTCCAGCATGAACTATTAAAACACGCTTTTTCAAATGATTTCTTTCATGCTGGTCAGGAGCACAGGGCCCAGCCCTCGGCGATCCTCAGCTTCCAGGGGTACTTCTTTATGGTGCTGTGCCCATTACTTGCTGCCGTTTTGTGGCACATCAAAATCAAGCTCAAATGCAATCACCAAAGTTTTTTAATTGCTATATGCTTCTGTTTTTCAAAAGCTGGAACAGTTAAAGGCATGAGGACTAGGAAAACTGCATAGGAAGAGAGGCGGAAACAAGAAAATTGAACACCAGTTATTTTGCAAAATCCATTTCTGTAGTTGAAATTTCAAATACAAATTATGCTGTTGGGCCTGCATATTGTTGCTTTTGAGTTTTGCTTCCTTGAATTAAAGTTTCCATGGAAATCCTCTGCTAATAATTATTTTGCTATGCTTCTAATTACAATCCCACTGCAAGTCTTGCCAGTACCACAGCAACCTCCCTTCACAGAATATCACACAGAAGAAGAAAAAAGAAACCATCCAGCAAAAGCAAAAAGGAGAATCTAGTAAAATCAGAAGTAAAATGCAGCTAAAAATTATAAAATCTTAGCAATAGTTGTAGATGTAGCCTATTTGTGACAGACAATAATTTGGTGGTGCTAAGTGCAATTTGGTTTTGTCTGTCTTTCGTTTGGGTTTTTTTGGTGTTTTTTTCCCCTCCCCTCCTTTCTCACTTTTAGGTTTCATTTTCCAGGTTCAGGCTCTGGGTAAATACAGTTCTTTTTGGAAAGTTGTTAGAAATATCGTTAGTCTTTTGCGCTTTTTTTTCAGATGAGGATGCCAAAAAACATTAGGTTGCCTTATTATGGAATTGTTGTCTGTCTATTGTTTCCAGGAGCCTGGCTGCAAAACATATTAAAATCAAGAAATATAACCTGAGATTATAAATTAAATACAAAGATTTCACGATAGAGGCAATTCACCACTGGGCCAAACTACCGAGGCCAGTGGTGGGTTCTGGTCACTCGGCAGACCGCAGCCATGCAGTGTCCTGCTAGCACTGTGCTGCATCAGCAGGAAAGGGGTGGAACCGGTGACCTGCAGCTCCCTAGCAGAATAAGATGAGAAGAGGAGATCTGTTATTCAAAAATTATTTCATATCTGGTTTCTTTCTCTCTTTCATCATGTCCTTATCACGCAGTCACAGAATTAAATTGACACTTTTAGCGCGTTCACCCTGTCTGATGCAGTTCACTGTACCCACACCAGAACAGTAACTTTTGCTCTCTTTCACACAGAGCATCAAGCAGCAGAGGCAGCTTCAAAATTTTAATGGCAAAATAGGGGTGATTTTTAAAGCAATCAAACCGTATGGAAAAAGGATTGAAAAACTGTCAGTTGTTGGGATTGGCAGTTCCACATAAATACTGTACATTCATGGTGTTGACCATATATTAACCACTAGCTATCCTTCCTTTGTGTTAGAACAGCTTTTGCAGCCACCTGCCCTGTCAAATGTAGGAATTACATGACTTCCTACTCTGTACCAGCTTGTTCCACAAAGAACTGTAAAGTTAACACTATATGTGCACTTTCAGAAATTGTCATGTCTGACTACATTTGAACAGATATGAAGAAATGTATCAATGTCTTCCCTGTTGTTTATGTTTGGTTGTTTGGGTTTTTTTTTTTTGTTGTTTTTTGGGGTTTTTTTGTGGTCGGTCTCTGTTTTTCAGATATCAATCAAGTAATTCTTCTTGGCTGTGTATTTGGAATAGTTGGTCTTGGAGTCCTGGCACGTCTGACTGTCTTATGTAGAAAGGAGAGGTAAGACTCCGTGGAACTGAAAACAGAAATGAACCTGCTATAGAAACAGCAAGTGTTATGACCTTTTTAATCATTTTGCTCAATGACAAAGAAATCAGACATATTTTCCTGCTATTATCTTTTATGAAAAACATCAAGTCTGGATAGTCCTTGTATCCTGCTGGAAGACTATGAAGCAAAGTTGGAATTGTATTAGCAGGACACAAACATGATTGATTAATTGATTGAGAAGGAACAGGACTTCTTGGTCAAAATAATTTATATGTTGAGTGATAAGGCTACCTGATCAGAAGTGTTTGCTTCAGAACAGGTGTGCCTTTGATAGCAATAGGTAAAGCTGATGTATCATCTAAGGAATGCATTGCATGATACCATAACTTTCCACTTACCTTTGAACGTATTCCCACTTCTAGGCATGCATGAATTTGCCCAGAGAATGCTTATATGACTCTTGTACCAAAGAGGTGAATGGAATTTTAAAGCTATATCAGTTTGCTCCCCATTCTAGGAACCTTTCTACTACATGGAAATAAAGTAACTGTAAATAAACAACCAATTTTTTAAAAGAAATCTCCACAAAATGTTATGTGGCTAGTATATTACTTCTTTTAAGTTTTAGTCCTTTGTTTTAAAAGGTTGTTATGATTCATATATTCTGCGTATAATTCATTCTGTTAGCCAGTGCTAACAAGACACTTAAAAAAAATATTTTTGGCTCTGTGCCTTTCTAGCAGGTTCCTCACTGCAGAGACTCTTGAAACAGAATCCAGTATGATAGCCATGTCCATCACTGAAAATACAGCCCATTGATTCTGAACTCAATCATCAATTAACTGTGTCTATCAGAGGGCCAGAGATGCTGCTAAATTTGCGCCTTCCCTTTAAATCATATAAGTGTTGTTTTCTACGATTCACAGAGAACACTAGTACCCAAAACACTATTTCTTCCTTCCCTGTTAAAAAAAAAAAAAAGGATACTCAACACAGGGTAGATAACTGCAGCAATTAATGTTTTTTGCATACATAAAAATGACAGACAAAGGACACCTGCTGTATTTGCCAAGTTTTACACACACCAGATCCCCACATATATAAACCCAACTGGTTTGAAACACTACAGCTGCATAGGCTTCTCACGCCTGGGAGCAGCTTACGGAACTGCTTCTCTAAACTCATTGTATATCAAAAATTAATTAAAAAAATAGAATGAAGCCATCAACCCTTCTAAACTCTTGTGTATTTTGCAAATCGGTAGGTAATTTTCATGCGCTACCAAAAGCTTGTAATTCATGAAAATAATTTGAGTGAGTAATAAAGTCCATAGCACTCAGCGGGCCCATATGTCTGGGCAGCAGTGGAGGATGCAGTCCCTTCTGCAGCAGTTACAAATGCCGAACAGGTAAATTTTAACTAGAGAAGGCTTATTAGATAATTATTGAATCATGAAAGTCTGCCATCTACTGTATATTCTTCTGGATCCCAGGGTAAATGTGACTCTGACAAGTCGCGTTTCGTATCAGAAGGGACAGAAGCAGTCCTACACACTGCAGGGCTTCAGGAACCACTGCCTCTGCCCCCAGCTCTGCCCATCACCCAGCGAAGGAGCTGCTCGCTGGTATAGTAAGACAGCGTGAAGTATCTTAAAAAGCAGCAAGGTCAATAGAAATGCACAAAAATCCTAATTGTTGAATGCTATATGCTCGTAGATTTCTTTCTCCTTCAATAAACAAACAGAAGAAGAGGTAGGGGCTGTATTTTCAGGGTTTCCCCAGCCACCTTTCACTCCTAAAAGTGAAAAAGCTGAATTTCTCAGGCAATCACACGATTCTATGAGCAGAGACTGAGGGAGGAGGGGGATCATGGTCTTTAGAATAAAAATTGCAGGAAATCAAAATACCAAGGTGCTCAGTAAATTCATTTATGCTTTCCCCTCCGTTAGTTGTGAGGGTTGCTAAGCAGTCACAAATGTATCTATTAATATTTTGGTGATATGTTTCTCTTAGGGGAAAAAAAAAAAAGCCAACATAAGGGCCAGAATTTACCACCGAATCCTGAGTTCCCTGCTCACTCAGACTTTTTTCCTCTGTCTTTTTTGTACCCAAACCCCAACCTTCTTTCAGACCCCCCATTATCAGCATTTTCAAACCAGTGACATTTGCCCAGTTTCTCCTTTTGCTCCTATAATTTAAACCATTGTACCGGAGAACAGCAATGGATTGCTGCACAGGGATGGCAGCAAACCTTTGGTGTTCCCTAATTCCAAATGTTGCTCCAATAGAAGGAGTGCTACATATCCTCCAGTCACTACTTTTAGTAATTTTTGAATTTCCAGTGGTGTATGACCAGGGAGGGATATTGTTCTTTGGAGGAGGTATGCACTGGAACTGGTACTTTAAAAATGGGCGCAACATTGCTAGGCCACCTGAGCCAATGTTCTCGCCTTGATCCAAGCAATGACTTTATGGTAATTACCTTTGCATAATTACCCAATTACCAGTTCTAGCCTTTTGGGGGTTTTGTTTTAACCTTTTTATTTATCTTTTCTCCCAAAGACACAAAGGCAACCAGAAACTCGTTTCAGAGGTTCCAGTTGGATCTGAACAAGAAACAATGAAATTCCAGAGGAGTTTTTAATGAAATACAGAAAAAGCATAGCAGAGGATTAAACCGTCCACAGCAACCAAGATAGACTTTCCAAACACAAACAATGGTTTCGTATAGCATGCTATCATTTGATTTCTGCTTTCAATATAATGAGTGTTGAATTCTATGGGAAATGCTAACCAGTTTCCTGGGATGGTATCACGGCAGGCTCAGCCCACTGCCTGTCACGAGCAAGGAGTAACGCTGCTGCAAACATCAGCCTCAAAGTTATGGGTATTAGTTTCTTCTAACAGTCACATCTCTGCCAGCAGGACCAGAGTTCTGGCAAAATCAAAAAGAGTTCATGATTACTCTGTGCTTTTCTTTTTTTTTTCACTTGAAAGCTGGTAAAATGAAAAGAATCCCAGCCTTCTGTGCTCGCCACCATCAGCAAAACGCTTGCCTTCTCTGGGGACGTGTAAGGCTGATTTGCGAGATGTGGAAGTGGATGCACAGTCAGATGGACCGCTGGCAAGTTGGGCTGAATTTGCAGATTGTTGAGGGTTTTTTAGTAGGGAAGGAGAGATAGTGAAGATATTTAAACATTGCATTCTTACATTTTGGCAAGTCTCTGAATGCAGACATTTTTATTTCAGTTCTGACCTAAATTTAAAAGAACACAACTGGGGGGAAGGGAGGGTAAGACTTAGAAAATTAAACCTTTCCTTCCAGATTAATTTATAATGATTTTTTTAATCCATCTTTATGTAGCTGTCCAGTTAGAGTTCACCTTCAAGACAAAAAAAATCTGTTACTTGCACTGGAAGTGTTTTGCAAAATTTGCTTTTTTGTGTTTTCCTTGAATAACCACAACATGCATACTGTTCCTTTTTTAATGCCTAGCTGTATTATAGCGTGTTTCATTATCTTCATTAAAAAGTGATTTCTGAACCACTACCTTGTACAGAGTCCTTTTACCAAAAAAAATATTACCATTTGCTTTTGCCTAAATACCAAAGGGTTGGTGAAATCAGTTCTGTATTGTGCGGCCCTCTTTGATAGTGAAATAATTACTGACTTTTGTAGGTTGTTTGGTCTGGTTTTCTAAGGTCTCTAATTCATAAACTACTGGAAAATCATGCTGGTTTCAAAAAGCAAGGACAAACGACCAAATGTAAGGAAAAACTAAATGAGTGAAACTACAGATTTTACATTATAATGGAAAAAAAGTCAAATTGAAAGTAAAGCCTCAGACCATGTATTATGAAGTATAATATTATTCATTATTTATTAGCTGCTGTTTCTGGTGCCGTTGCTGTTGTTTGTAAACAGAGACCACAAACCACAAGCAGAAAATTAGAAAATGAGAACGAGCGATCTTGAATGCTGTAAGTTGAAATACAAACAATTCTGTACAACAGAAAGAAAAAAATCTTGAAAAAAAAAAAAAAAAGCATTGTGAAAGAAGACTGGAGAACGATCATTGGCAACAAACTGGCTGTCCATTGCCAGTGTGCTAACATTAAAAAAAATAATTTTATATATATATATATGTATAAGTGCAACTGCTGTATACACATGTATCAACTGTCTGTGCAACTGATTAGTGGAGAAAGTGGGCAGCAGAATGAGTGATGGTCATTTTGCTTAGGGATGCTGGGACTGACCTGGCCTTTTGGAGGTACAGAAGGTTGTTTTTGTGAACTTTGTTATCCATACAGTGTTAAAAATCTCGAAGCTGCCTCTGCTCTCGTGTCTTTAAGGAAGAGAAAGCCAGATAAAATGGAATCAAAACAGAGTGAATGGGTAACGCAGTGGGGTCCCAGTCCTGGGAGAGGGGAGTTTTGTGGGTCATTAAACCACAAAGTAGCAATGCCTGGTGCGCTGTTGGGCAGCATGTACCGCAGGGAAGTGCTGCGTGCAGGCACAATGACTTGTAAGGGAATGCCAGCAGCACTCGATGCCAGCAGCTCAGGCTGGGAAGGGAATATATGGAACGAATTAGAACTCCAATCCTCCTGAAGAATTTGTATGTTCATCTGAGAATACAGCCAATTTCTATGAATCAGAATTATTTGGCTTAGCCCGTCATAAACAAAGTGGTGGTAAAAACAAACACACACCCACCACCACAAGCTGTTCCTTCTGGTCCATCTCGGTAACTCATCGCAGCGATCCCCAATTCCCTGGGCTGTGCACACACATGTGCACACGCACATACACACACACACACACATATATATTCAGTGGCAACAAAACCACGTCTGCTGGCAGAGCTCTTGTGCGACCAAAGGTCAGGATCAGGGACTTTACCAGAATTTGTGAGCTAAATAACGGAACATACTTATATATTGTACATGTGAGGAGGAACTAAATACTTCAGCATTTACCATTAAAAAAAACAACAAACAAAAAACATAACACCAAGCGGACAGAACGAGTGCTATTGTTTTTCAGTATTTCATCAGCTTAAAAATTCTACATTTGCTAGGATTTCAGCTCAAAGAAGTAAGAACGTGGCACATTATTATGCTGTGATATTAAAATACACATTATTTTAATATAGCCATGCTAGTATGTGATGTTTTTTCTGCTTTCTATGTGTCTTGCAAAGGCCAGAAGTAATTTAAGCATGTTTTTCTCCTCAAATCAACCTTACAGCTCCCTGTGATGGGAGGCTTCTGTGTGCTGCAGGCAAGACATACGGTAGCGCGTACCAACACAGCGGTTCAAGCCCATGAAGCCCACCCAGCTGCTTCACGTTCAGGGTCTCGCTGCTTCACGGCCAGGCAGCAGATGCCAGATGTGCCCTGTGCCCTTGGCCGCGGGCAGGTGCCGCTCAGGGCACTGCGGTGGCACAGAGCAGCCGCACGGACGGAGCCTTTGCCCTTCTGTTTGTTGCGCGCAGAGACGATGTGAATGGTGGTGGGTTTTTTTTGCTGTTGGAATTTGGGGTTTTCTTCTTTTTTGCTGTTGGAATTATTGGTTTTTTTCTTTTTTTTTAATGTTGAAATTGGGGGTTTTTTCTTCTTTTTGCTGTTGGAATTGGGTTTTCTTTTTTAATGTTGGAATTGGGTTTTTTCTCCTTTTCTGCTGTTTTTTGTTTGTTTGTTGGGGTTTTTTAGCAAAGCAGCACTGCCATTGCTAAAACACCTCGCCGGTCAGGCAATAAGCCTTTGTAGAAGGTCAGGCAACAGCTTTATAATTTTTTATTATTATTATTATTAATTTTTTTGCCCTTTGCGTCTGCCTGTGAATGGGAAAAAGGTGCTGCCTGCCCGCACGGGCACCTCTGCCTTCGGCTCCAGGGCCTGCCGCGGCGGTGCCGCTCCGGGGCCCGCGGCAGCACCGGGCGGGGGAGACGGGGGTGCTCCTCGGCCCCGTGTTTCCCGCCCCCGGCCCCGTGTGCCCCCCCCGGCCCGGTGCCTCCCTGCCCGCCCGCCCTGGCTCGTGTCTCCGCGGCCGTGGTCCCCGGCGTGTCCGGGCGAGCCCCCGGGCAGGTGTGAGGGGCCCGGCCGCCAGCTGCTCGCGGGGGACACACGGCCCCGCCGGGCCCCGAACGGGCCGCACCGGCGCGTCCCCGCCGCCCGGTCGCCGCGTCCCCTCAGGCAGGCGGGAGCCGCCGGGCAGCGCCGCCAGCCCCCTCCCCGCCCCTGCGCCCCCCGCCGAGGGACGCGCTGCACCTGCGCGCTCCCGCCGCCCGCAGCAGCCCCGCGGGGCCCCGGCCGGGGGGAGCGCGGGGGTAGGTCGCGGGGCTGGCGGGCCGGCCTCTCCCGCCGCCGCAGCGGGGACCCGGAGCGCTCCGGGGCTGGGGGGGGGGCGCCGAGGGCGGGCCGCGGCGGGGGGCGGAGGAGCGGGGCCGGGGGTCGCCGGGCCGTGGGGTCGCTGGCGGCGGGGCGGCCCCGCATCCCAGCGGGGCCCTGTGCGGCCCCGGCCCTGCCGGTGCCGAACGCGGCCGCGGGCTGGCAGCCGCCGTGCGGTGCCGCGCTGCAGCAGGTTGGGATGTCGGTCTCTATCCTTTCCTGTCACATGGCTGGTAATAGGATCCCTCATCTGCCACTCGGCACCTCGCCGGGGCGCACTCACAGGACACATGCGGTAGGGCCTCCGCTTCCCGCACTTCGCGCTCCTCCCGGCCGGCCGCGACCACCCCAGCCGCGGAGCGCGGGGGCTGCCGCCCATGGGGCCCCCCGCCCTGGCCGCCGCGCTGGCCCTCTCGGGGCTGGCGCTGAGCTGCTGCCGGGAGCCCGCGCTCCCCGGTGAGTGCCGCGCCGCGGGGCGCCGGGCGGGGGGCGCGTTCGGGGCCGCTCCGGGCTGGCCTTGCTGAGCCCCGCGGGCCGGCGGACCCCGCCGCGGAGGGGCCGGGTCACGGCCGCGGCCCTTCCTGCCCGCCAGGTCGCTGCGGGGCTGCGGGGGCGGGGGGGCGAGGGCCGGCTGCGGCGTGCGGGTCCCGGGGGTCCCCCCGTGCGGCAGGCAGCCCGGGCGACAGCGGGAGGCGAGGGCAGGCGAGCGGCACGTTGCGCTGCGGGAGCCGGACCCGCGGCGCGTGCGGAGGTGCGCGGGGCAGCGGCGCGTGGCTGCGGAGCGGAGCGGAGCGTTGGTGGCGGCGTCTGCACGAGCGTCTGCGGGGGGGCGGGGGCGCTGGCCCGGGGCTGGGGGGCTGCTGGCCCGGGGCTGGGGGGCTGCTGGCCCCGGGGCTGGGGGGCTGCTGGCCCGGGGCTGGGGGGCTGCTGGCCCGGGGCTGGGGGGCTGCTGGCCCCGGGGCTGGGGGGCTGCTGGCCCGGGGCTGGGGGGAGCCGGGCCCGGGGCTGGAGGGAGCTGGCCCGGGGCTGGGGGGAGCCGGCCCCGGGGCTGGGGGGAGCCGGCCCCGGGGCTGGGGGGAGCCGGCCCCGGGGCTGGGGGGAGCCGGCCCCGGGGCTGGAGGGAGCTGGCCCCGGGGCTTGGGGGTGCTGGACTGGGGCTGAGGGGTGCTGGCCCGGGGCTGAGGGGTGCTGGCCCAGGTCTGGGGGGCTGCTGGTCCCAGGGCTGGGGGGCACTGGCCCCAGGGCTTGGGGGTGGCCAGCTCGCCTGCTGCAGCACGCTGCCTCAGCTCCCTCTCAGGCACAGGCTCTGCCTTCAGGTTCTTGCTCAGGCGATGAGCGGTGGAAGCCAGAAGCTTTGCTACCTGTTCGTGCTGGGGTTTCACTTACAACTTCTCTGCAGCCTTTTGTGCTCAACTCAGTTCTGTTACTAATGATTTCAAGTCTCACGCTTCTCCTGTGGTCAGTGTTGGCCCTGCCTCATGAGCTCTGAAGCGGCTGTTCTAGATGATCACGGTGTCACAGCTGTCAGATACATGGTCCCTCTGGATATGTTTTGCGTATTCTAATTGTTGTTATTCATTATAATGTAGAATTTGGTCTACCTCCTTTCACCATGAACAGATACTTGCTCATCAAGGTTTTGTAGATGCACTTAATTATATTTGTAAAATACTTACATAGACTTTTTTGCGGGGGCTGGGGGAAGCCTTTTACCAGAAGAGAGAACTCCGCAGGCTAACTACAACTTCTCAGAAGTTGCCTGCAGAGAGTAAAACGTGATAGTATTTTCAGATAAGCATGCAGAGAGCTGCCGAGAGAGGGACTTACCTAGACCATGTCTAACAGTCCATTGCACGTACCATCAGGAGGTGTTCGGTGCACACAGTACGTACCTCTGCCTTTAAGTTGGAAGAACATAGTCTTGTTAGGTTTCTGACCAGAACTGTAGCAGAACACTCCATGTGTGCCCATGTCCCGCACAGCAGGCTGCATGACAGCAAGTGGAAGATATATCCCAGTGTGAATGTTTGGTTCGTAGGCTACTGAGAGGATTCTACCTGTTTACGCACCTGTGCT
This sequence comes from Falco cherrug, assembly GCF_023634085.1. NCBI lineage: Eukaryota > Metazoa > Chordata > Aves > Falconiformes > Falconidae > Falco > Falco cherrug. Next base: position 99,060,588 of record NC_073697.1, read on the forward strand.
TCCATCCTCTAGCCACTTTCTGGCTGCATGCACTGGCAGCCACTAAAGGGGACAGAGATGGCTAAGCACAAGCAGCTGAGGCAGGGGAAGGAGAGAAGAATATATATAATGCCTCTGAGTGAAGGGGTAGCAAAGGAGAATGGATCTAGAAAGCACTGCCACCTGTGTGTCTTCTGATAAAAGAACCTGGCAACAGTGCACATTGACGCTTCAGCGAGGACCTGTAATTTGTGTGGCATGTACATCTGCAGAGTTGCTAATCTGCACAAACCTTGCATTTTGATCCTTGATCCCACACGACCGAAACAGGATCAGCTGGGTCAGGTTGCTGGTTTTAATGCCTATTCCCTTGTTATCAAGTGCATGTCTTAATAAGCTTATTATTGTAAAGTGCAGTCAAAATACAGACTACATCACACCATCGTTTGCCAAGATAGGAGAGAAGCTTTAACTTCTGGAATTGCCTTATGAAAAATGACTCTAATTGTCAGAAATGAGAGCAAGTTAACAATCCTTTTTGCACATAGTACTGTGCTGCTTTTCCCAGAATGTTTCTGCTTTATTGTGTGATGCCCAACAGTTTTTAGTAATCCAAACTCTGACATTTGCAGCATTCAAACTTCAGTCATACCACATTTCTCAAGTGAATCAGAAATAAGAGATGGGTGAATAGATTGCCTAACATTAAAGAACTGTCTGAGTTTGGTGAGTTTTGTATTACAAGGCCAAAGAGATGGAAATGCCTTCAGCAAATCTTACTTTCGGTGATCAAATGTTAGTTTATATACTCAGTGCAGTAAGTTCTCACTTCTAATTTCTGTATTTATAGCGTTCGTTTGATTTCCCCATCAGAAATTTATATGATTATCAACCCCTTTTTCCTTTCTCTGTTTTCTTTCCATTTGGCAATACCGGCTCAACTGTGTCTTTGGTTTTCTTCACAGCTGCATCTTCCCTTTGAGCTGCTGTTTCAGCCTTCTCTCACAAACCTTGTATCTCTTGTCATCTTTTTCTGCCTATGTCTTGCTGATGCGGAGAAGCAGTTCTACTTGATATGCCTTAAGCAATTGTCACAGAAATACTCAAAAAAGCATTTCTAACCAGACAGAAAATGAAATAGTTAGACACTTCAGCATATCATGCTTGTACATGCATGAAGCGTAACTCAAAATCCAGAGTTATGTGAATGGATTTAGGCAGGATGGAGCCAAAGAAGTGGGAGGGAGGCAGGGATTACATGCTGCCAGCTGCAAAATTTGCATTCTTTGTCATATCACACCATAATGGTTGTGCAATTGACCACTCCCTCCATCCACACAGTGGCTATGGCCCATCCTGATAAAATTTCCAAAGGGATTCAGTCTGCCACGCTTGACAATGGAACAGCAGTTTTAAAACTTCACAAAGAGAGAAAACAAATGGGTGTATTAAGGAGCAGAAATTCTTATGGGGCCACATCATGCATTCTTATTTCCAGTGATAAAGGATCACAGGACAAGCAAGTGTGTTTGTGTCTTGAGGCTGAGGACCAGCCAGCAGCTGCAAAGCTGTGGCTAATATAGCATGTTTGTATTGTATGAATAAAAAGAAAAAAGATACAAAATTCATAGTTTTAAGCATCAGAAGTAATGGTGACTGCCTCTCATGCTCATGTCCTAATTTGCCTGCTTCCGACATGTTCCAGAAAGACTCTGGCCAGTCAGATAGCATTTAACTTTTTTAAACAAAAGAAAGAAAAGTGGTGAGAAAATTATTAGATTGAAGGTTAGTATTCAAAGTTTCAAAAGATTAGCAAGTTCACAACAACTCACACACTGCCAGGGAGCACAAGTATGGAATTCCACATGTCTGTACATTTCCAGGAATGTGCATTCTTACAGACAGATGCCTAGGTCAAGGGTTGGTTAAATGTCAGGTGAGTATTCAGTGGCTGCTCTCTGGTTTGGACCAATGCTGGATAAGACTCTAGTTCTGATCAGCAAACATGATTGCATTTGAGGACTTTGAAAAAATTGTATGTGTGTGTCTGTGTGTGTGTGTGCGTGCCTGTGTGGGTATGTAGAACAAGAGATGATTTTTAAAACTACGTGCTGAGTGCCTTTGCGCTGCAAAGGAGAAACCACCAGCCAACCAAGTGCCCTCATAGCATCACATCAGAACTCAACTGGCTGATCTACCACATGGGGAGTTATTTTCTAGCAATTTTGAAAACTGCAATTTTAAACGAAGGTCACGGTTTCCTGAGGTTTTTGCTGTCGTTCGTGTCAGCTCTTGTGTTGTTACAGTACAGGCACCCAAGCCTGATGATTTTGACAAGGTCTTTTGTTACGTGAGTGTTAATCGGGATGGTGTCGTGATGTGAAGGTGCTGCAGCAGTTTCCCTGCCGGAGGCCCGGGGCAGCCTTGGCCTTCCCCAGGACCTTTCTTTTGCGTCATATCGCGATACGGCGTGAGGTTCTGTTGGCCTGGCCAATCATGTAGTGGTATGCAAATGAACGTTCGGTTCAATCGATAAAACTGCATCTTCAAAGAAAACCATTGCACTGCTAAAAATATTTTTAATAATGACCACAGAAGCCATATTTGTCTCTTTGATCTCCTGAAGCTTCTTCTGGTTTTAATCAGTGTTCCCACATGAAGAACTGTGGCAACCTATGATAATAGAATCCCTATTCCATCCGTAGGGGAACAGAAATGTTCTCGTCTGAAGAAGGTAATGTGGTGTTCTGCCCCTTCCACCCGTGGGCCCCTGCCTCCCTTACTGCTGGGGTATCTTGGCATCAGTTAAGTGGTTTCTGTCCTTTCCTCTGTGCATTACTCTTTCATTGAAGTGTTTCTGCTGTCTAATTATACCCTTTCAATCAAATTAGAGACTGCAGCATCTGGTTAGTGCCTGTAACTGTTGCCATCTGCACCTAGATACAGTGCTTTCATTTAAGGAGGAGTGCTTAAATTGCAATCTCAAGCAGGAACCAGAACAGTTTAGGTAGAACGGAGATGACTTGAAAACCCTTCTTCGAACACTGTGCAAGCACACGCATCAAGCAGCTGGTGCCTAGTCGTTACCAGACCCAGCACCTTTGGTTCCATGTCCTTAGGTTCTCCTGAAGTGTTTTTCGGACTCTTCTGCAAGGCTGTAAGAAAAACAAGTGAGAACCGAGCAGTTACAGCATGTGAAGTCAAGGAACCTTTATTTCTTGCTCCAGCCCTACAGAACGTTTAATGTTCTGGCTGTCCACACTGCTGTACTGAAACTCAAGATTTAAATAGCAGCCACTTTCATTTACCTCTCACTAATCTGCAGATTTTTCAAAGAAGACCTTGCTGCTTGCCGGGCAGTAGCCGGTAGGATAGTTTCTGGTTGATAATTGTCGCCAACCTTTAATCTCTCTGGCCACTAGTCAGCACTCCGAGTAGCTTCCAGAAATTAAAGCAAAGAAATACAGCAAGTAAATTCGTTTTTTTCAGTGAAATAGTAACAGCTTTGTCATTCTGAACTATCAGTCTCGAAAGCTACCTACATGCCCCAAACTTAGAAGAGTACTCTAAGAAGGCATTTACACCATCCCGAAACCTCCACCTCTTCAGCTTGCACTTTGTAACGTCACTAAATGCATGTCTTTGGGAAATACGGGTGTTGGAGGATGCTTAGTGTTTGTAAGATTTCCCACTTGTCAGCTAGAAGAGTGTTTGAGCAGGTAGCTGTTTGCTTTGCTTTTCATCCTCGTTTGTACAGAAGAGGCTGCAGGTGAAATTCAGACGTTTGTATTGTTTCTGTCTGTGGCGATGTGGCACGGGATGAGAGTTTCTCATGTTACTGGGCCTCCTGCCATTGAGGACTTCAGAGATTAAACCCAGTATTTGGAAGTGACAATCACTGAAAGCCAGCGCAGACTCTGAAATGTTAGTGTTTTACCGTCAGCGCTTCATTCAGTGAAAAAGTCAGGCTGTTATGTGCTGCACTACCTTAATTTTTCGAATGATCCTGAAGTGGCGGCCATGTGGAGCGCAGGCAGCCATGCCGTCCCAGTGTAACAAAGGCAGAAATGATCATTGTAAGGTCCCTACATCGAAGAAGAAACCAAGACAGATGGAAAAAATTTCTACTACAGCTGCTGTTTGATCTTCCAAATGTTGATCTGGCTCTAATAAAACTAATTGTGAACCTGTATCACACACTGTACTCACTCGTAGTGGACAGCCAACCCCAGGCTCACTCTGCTGTTTCTTCCTAGCAGTTCCCACTCAGTATGTGCTTATCTAGTCTCAGTATTCATTCTTTTTAAAAAGGAGTTATTTTTCTGTCAACCATGGCACCTGATGTGTTGAAAACAAACCAGCCCTGCCAACGCACTGCTGTCTGTTTGCTCGCTGAGGCTCGTAAGCATTATCCTGAACAGGACCTGCTGGAACCTTCCAGCTTTTCATGGCTAGAACCACTGCAGTGGTTCCCTCTCTGATCAATTCTGTTCGCATGCATCCCCACCAAACAGTAGAAGCAGTGGGGTCGTCAGGCAGTTAATAGGGTGAGATCATTGCAGACATTGATTTTCATCATGGGTGTGACACAGGCCTCTGCTTCGCACTGTGACTGAAACCCAGCTAAGAAATCTGAGGTTGGAGACTTCAAGATCTGAATGGTCACCGCTTCCTCTGTGCCCCATTGAAAGCCCTAGTGGTTTAATTAAGGTTTATGGTTTATGGTTGACAGAATGGTTTAAACTGAGCCTTGGGTGCATGAACAGAAGCCACCTGACAGCTCTGTCAGGGACAGTGGGGTTCCGGTGCCTTCTAGAAAGCTGCCAGCTTCAGCCTCCGCAAAGTGCCCGTTCTTCCCTTGCCATCTGTGCCACCGGGAGGGGACTTGGATACAGTGCGAGTTCTGACATAGTTACCACCATCTTTCCAAAACTTCAAGGAATAAGGCTTGCTGAAATGCATAGAACTGGTGTCGGTGTCACTTGAGTCTGCTCTGATGTTAGATTTCAGGCAAAGGGCTGAATAGCCTGAAGTAACACAGAAGCATCAACCGACACAAAGCAGCTGGATCCAGTGGGTCCAGAAGTAAAGGAGAGGAGGTTGCTGATGGTTGGTTTATTTTTTACTCCCTCCCTTCTACGTGATTGTAGTCCTCCAAAGAGAAATCAGATAATTTGAGTAAGCCCAAGAGTTTTCCTGTAGTGTTCAGTCCACTCTTTTCTGACTGTTGCAGTGGCCTCTTATGAATTAGTTTTCTGCAGACAAATCTGCCTGACTTTTTTTTTTAAGCTCATATTTTCATAGAATTATTGTGCTAGTGGTGTAAGACAAAAAGAAGGATGGAGGTTCTACCCTCCTCCCGAATCTCTTGGGACTTTTGTCTTTAAAGTGCAGCCCGTGGATTTGAAATGGAGAGGACAGTGGGCTGTCTGTGATGAAACATTCACTTTGCACCTTCAGCACATTGGGAATATTAATTTCACAATGAGATTGCTAAAGTAGTGTTTTGGCAAAGTGTTGTGCAGCAAAATATGGCAAAATCACTGTGTGTGATACATAGAAGAATTCATCTGTTTACTGCAAAGATAATGGATATGCTGAGAGCTCTCTATCCACATTACTCAGAATTCTAGAGAAAACTGTACAAAATGCATCTCGGCAGCTCTCAGAGCAGATTGTTCAAGGCAAAAGAACGTAGGACTGACGGCCTGATTTTTGAATGCCCATATTTACTTGGAAAGATTGTGCTCCAGTGCTATGGCAAAATTATTATTAATCATTAACATAATGAAAATTTTCTGGCAGATTCCCTGTAACCCAAAAAGGGGTGCATTTCATTTGGTAACAGCTGCTAAATTCCATAACTTGAAAGTTTTCATTTCAGTTTTTCTGGGATAGTCAATGATTTTATGTGGTATTTCACTGCCTCCCCCTTCCACATCTAGGTGCCCACAAAGCCAGGGGAGCTTCACTGCAACTCGGCTGGAGCTCGGTTTTTCCCAAACCTCTTGGTCGTGCAAAAGAACATAAGAGGCACTGTTGCAGCTACCTGTTGTGTGGGGAACAAAAAACGACAGATAAGAGGAACCAAGAGAGCTCTTCCTTTTGTGCCATGCCCTGGGAAGTACCAGTGCAGTGGTTTGAAGAAAGTCTATTAAGAAAAACAAGCTGACATGAAAATGAAAGGCAGTTGCTACTGCAAGTTAAAGCATGGGCCAGTCTTAGCAGATCCTCAAGTGGGCTGATGTTAACTTCAGTTTAGTCTGTGTGCCAGGTTGCGTTCAGGTATTGTAGCATTCCTTGCATTTCTGAGTAGATGTTCATACATACTGCTTCTCATTTAGAAGTGAGAAGCAGAAAAGCAATAGCACTAAGCTGAAGTAGACATCTTTTCTGGATAAGTTTATCACTTCTCACAACTGCTTCTTTATACTGTATGTTATTTTGTTTATCCAATTTAATCACGTTTTCCTCTTTTTCTGCCAAATTCATCACCTTACATCTTTTAGCTATGACATAGAAAAACTTTTACATTAACTGCAAAGCAAGAGAGGTATTGAAGAAAGTTGCAACACTGTGGAGACTTTAAAGTGGGTTTTTTTCATATGTTTATGCAAATATCTGTGGTGGCCTGAATACTGGAAATGCAGATTTGCATTTTCAAGTAAATGTTTGTAACTCACCTCCATGGCTAAGGCACAGGTAAATTGCAGTAAGGAGGAGTATTGGCTTGTTTTTGTTACATTAGATAGCTTTCCGTCCGTGGATGATAGCAGTGTGCATTAATGGCTGTGCAGACACCTCTTCTGTGTGCCTTCAGCAACAAAATTCCATTTAAAAGGAATCCTAACTTGCCTAGGCATGAAAATGCGCAGCGAAGGCAAAAAAACATCGGCTTTCATCTGCTGTGTAATAAAACTGTGAAATAATCATTATAATTGCATCATTTTGATATTTGTGGGCCCAGACTAAACTAATTTCAAAGGCATGGTTTTAATAATACATTTTCCCTTCTCCCACAGTATTTCTAAATACAAAAAAGGTGTAGTGTCAGTGTCAGGATTAAGCTTCCAACTGCAGCCACGCAGTCTCTCTAACCTTGTTTTGTTTGTACGGCATGTCTCGTGAGGGACACCTGAGATGAGCATACCCCCCTTCAGAGCGCTCTCCCTCAGGGCAGTGGGACATCTCTGCAGCTGCCGCGGGTTTCTGCAGAGCAGGCGGTCACATGAAACAGAGCGTTGCACAGCCTGCAGTGAGTGGGAAGCATTCATGACTTCTCTCAGTAATGCTGCTTGGTACAAAGAGATGTTTACAGCAGCGTAACGCAGGAGTTTTAATTCTGTCGTGGACTCTTGTATTGTAATACTGTTTTGAAATAAATGCATGGGTGGTAAATGTTAGCAAGTATTAATTATAAACAAGATGGACTTATTTATGGTACATGAATTGTAGTGGCTGTTTCTGAAAGATGGTCACAGAGTGGCTGAGGTTGGAAGTGACCTCGGGAGGTCATCTGGTTCAGCCCCTCTGCTCGAGCATGGTCACCTAAAGCAGGTTGCCCAGGACCATGCCTGGAAGGCTTTTGAATATCTCCAAGGACAGAGATTCTCAACCGCTCTGGGCAGACTGTTCCTGTGCTCTGTCACCCTCACAGTGCATAATTTAATCAAAAATGTTTTGCATTTTTAATAAAGGTAAAATCGTTCATGTATATGAATATTTATTTGATCGGAAGATGTCATTTATTTAATAAGACACAGCAAAGCCAGGCAGCATGAGATCTGTAGTTAGCTGAGAAGGGGATACTGTATTTAATGACTAGAGAAATCACTCTCTGCTTTGATTTCTAACTTGCTGAGTATTAGGAAGCTAGGAAAATGAATATAAACGAGAGAATATATGAGTAAGCCAGAGAATACCGACTTGTAAGTTTTAATCTGAAAGTATAAATACTTTAGTAGCAAATCACAGCATCATGATTATACTTTACCGAAGAAGGTCCCTTTCTAAGGCAGTTCAGACCAGAGGAAAAAACTGCCTAAAAACTTTTCTAAATCAGGTTGTAAATGTTTGCAAGGTCCACAAATTCTGTCATTTTTATAAAGTACAGATATTCACAACTTTAGTTAAACTGGCATGAGATTCTAGTAGTGTGCTGATAAGTGGCAGACTGATAACATAATCTAATTTCATTTTTGGGAAATTAACAAGTTACAGATTCATCTTAATGAGTGAAACAATAAAAAAATCAGTGAGCTTATTCAGAAAATGCATGTTAATTGTATTAACCACTCTTTAGACCTAACTGTCTTATACATTGCTCAGTAAAGTACTGAATTCATAATCTCTTCAATAGAGACTTGACTCTGAGAGAAAACAAATCCCAGACAGTTAACTTCTGTTGCCTAAACAATACAGGAAAGATGTTAGTGAAAGGAAATGTGGTCTCTTGGGGATGGGCTGGAGGGTGAGGGAAGAGCAACCGAACACTAAACCTACATACATTCTTTCTCTTTTTCCATTTCCATTTCTTCCCAGAATGTTACACAGCAAATGGGGCTGACTATCGAGGCACTCAGAACCAGACCTCCCAATATGCAGGGAAACCTTGTCTTTTTTGGAATGAGACCTTTGAGCATCCTTATAATACTCTGAAATATCCCAATGGGGAGGGAGGGCTTGGAGAGCATAACTACTGCAGGTAAGATATCTCATTGCTACGAACATTGCCTGTATAGCCAGTGTTACTTTATAAACAGTTGACACAAAATTAGGAAACTTCCTGACATACAGCAAAGAATGTCAGAGGCCTGGATATCGAACAGGTTTTGTTTTATTCTGTAATCAGTACCCTGATAGGGTCTGCAAGCACCGTTGGGAGAATAGCTTTTGCAACCCAGCTCTCACTCAAAAGTTCTTATCATATATCCAATCCTTAATTTGGTGTGACAGAGAAAGATTAGAGATTACTTAAATGAAAAGGTTGAGATAATAATTAATAATAATAAAAATCCAAGTCAGAAGTACAGAAGCATAGTGAATGTCTGTAGGAGCCTCTGAAATGTTATGGGCTTTATCCTCACCCACAAGTCTGGTTCTTTTATACGCCATGGTTCCAAGTTTTGTGCCAATGAAAGTTACAGTCACTAAAAACTGAGTGAGCACGAGTTCAGTGACTTAGAGATGTTACCTGAATGCAGAAGCTCGACTGTCAGTGGTTATACCATGGCAGATCCACTTTCGCTTCCCTGCCTTCCAGAGTAGCCCCCCATAACTACGGATAGAACTCAGCATGAAGTTTCAGTAAGAACTTCAGAGTTTAGGAGCCAAATAAGAAGCTAAGTTCAGACATGTTTAGGCTCTGCAGGCTCTTTTCAGCCACCAACGTTTAAGCTCCTGATGCTGTGCATTGGGAAGTTACGTGCCCTTCTGCCTTGGCAGGGCTGACCAGCAAGGTTTGCATGCCCGTCTGTACTTGCTATGGTAACAAGTAGGGAATAACCCGATAGATACATTCCTTAAACAGCGATAATCATCAGCACGTCTAGGATATGTAAAGTTGAGTGGTGTCTCTTCCTCACTGGGTAATGGGGATAGAGATGTTTGAACCAACAAATTAAGAATTGAATTCCCTGGGGCATAGCAAGAAAAGCTCTAATGTCTCCTTTGTGAGAAGGTTCAAACCACACCTCAGCTCTCCTGGGAGATGCTTTTACTTAGCAGGTTACAGGCTTTCTAGGGTAGAGCCTATACACTTGCCACCTTCATGTTGAAATCACTTCACTGTAAGCAGTATAAATCAGGGTAAATGAGGCAAAATTAACACACAGGGGTTCAGCACAATTGTGTCGTGAACATAGGGTCCTGGTTCTTGATCCCAGAACTTTTCCATATTTAATCAGAAATAGACATTCAAGAAAATAGGCCAGAGCCAGCCAGTTAATGGAGAATAAGTAAGAAAGCACAGAATAGAGGTCTTGTGGCATGCAGCAGATGGATGAGAACATTGATGAAAGGAATCAGTGGCATTTCCAGAGTATCTGGTGGCTCAGGAGGATATTTTTTGGTGAAGAACATTGGTGAAGGACAGAGAAGAATAAGACTTATTTGGGATCTTTTCCAGTGGCTGCAGCACTGCTTCAAATTAACACTGTTCAGTGTGTTGCAGCAGTGGACTCTTTAGCCATAGAAGGAGCAAGAGTTATTGCCAAGTTCTGAATTGACTGTCTTTTGAATCAGTTCAGCGTCTTACAGGGGCAAAGAAAAGGGCACCTACAAGAGAAACTCCATAGAAGTTGGGCATTCTCTTTAGAAAATGACCTGGAAACCAAAGAAGCCCACCAAGCTGTCTAGTATCAGATCAGCATGTGAGCACTGGAAGGACTGTCTTCCCATCGAAAACATTTCACACCAATTTCACAGCCTCCGTCAGCCCAACAACACCAAATGCATAACAATTTTTGTGACACGTGGAGAGCTGTATCTCTCAGTACGCATACTAATACAGAGCTATAAAAAGGCCAGTGGCCACAGAATTATCTCTGATGCAAGCAGCAGAATCAAGAATGTAATTTTGCTTGTTGCTGCAGGGCAGTATCCTAGATAGAGTGTATCTACAGGGTCTTTTGTCAGTCAAGTCTGGCTAATGCTTAGGTTAGTAGAAAGCAAGACATGTGCAAGCTATGCAAAAGTGTGCATAAAAAATCTGAATGTTTGTCCATGTATTCAAGTAATCCTTGCTAGAGTCTCACTTTGCTTAGCAAATGAGAATTTGGTGTTACAAGGAGCAAAAGCTTACAATCTGGTATGTAAGCCTGAGAAATAACTCAGTTACCAAATACAGTCTTTTAACCTCAGTCTGCTAGGTGCTAGATCATCCTCTTTGAGATGGAGTTTGACTGGAAGGGTAGCTGTTCCCTTCCTTGTGCTGTATCGTTTGGCCCAGGAATATTCTCACAGGTGCATGGAATGATGGGGCTAACTAACGGATGCTTTTTAACTTCACATTCTCTTGAAAAAAAAAGTCACTGTTTTAAGTCTCTTTCCAAAAGTCTCTGTTTTGAGAGTGTCAGAGGGTATCTTTAGCACGCAAATCTTGCCGATGCCTTGTGAGTGAAGATCCTGCTGTTTTAGCTCTTTCTCTGCCATTCACTTGCTTGGTGACAAGGGACAAGTTGATCTTCCCTTCTCTGAGACAACACATATCTCACCAGGCTTTTTTAAGGCATAATGCATTGCTTTGAGGCTCAATTTCAGGGACATCATTTGAATAATCTAATTTTACACTTAAAGCATTAATCAGAAGCATGTTATCTCTCCATGGGTGGTCCTTACTTGGAATATTTTGTTTACTGCAAGACACCCTGTTAAGATGGAAATGCTTCATAATGTTCCACTAAACCTCATTTCAGCCATAACAAAATTGGACAGACTGAAGTTTTTGGAAACTTTGAAAGACACTCAATTGTTTTCTAACTGTATGCACTTTTGAGGTTCAAGGCAAAGATTCCTAAAGACATTAATGACATTCCTCTGCAGTTTCCTTGTATTTTAAGGTGTTTATATGTGGAGTGCCATTACCATGATCCAGTTACAGACATCTGATTTCTGTTGTGCAGGTGTAAACACAAACTTTCCTGTAACTCTGACAACAAGGAAAATTGTGTTATTGCGAGTACGTGATTTTAGTCTTCTACTTTCTTTAGCCAGTGGAAGCTCTGCTGTTACACCTAAATTCCTAGCACACTGCTCTCAGGCTTTCCTTGTCCACTACATTTACTAGTCTGTTTGAAAGCCTAACTAGCAGCATTTTAATCAGCTAAATTGAACTCAACTCAACAGTTGTATTCAGTGTTCTGTTATTTGACCAAAAAACATCCCCAGCAGTTCTAAAATTGGATCTCCCACGAAGAGTTGTTAATATGCCCAAATGACAATGTGCAGGTGAAGTGACACTTCAGTATAGGGAGTCTCATTAATAGAATTCATGCCCACGTATGTGATGAGAAGATTGCGTTTGGCCCTAGTTACAAGAAAAGGTTGTATTTCAACCTGACTGTCCAAAAAACCAATTTATTCTCTTAAATTGATCTTTTCAATGTGAATAGTTTTTCAAAGTGTACATAGAAAAAACTTTAAATAACCTAACGACTAATTAAGTATGCATTTGTAATGATGCTACATAACAGCAAAGAATAATCACAGACACATAAAGAATTATCCCGTCCATCAATATATCAGATCACTGGAACGGATTTGTTCATCTTTACTGAAGGGGAAGAAAAAACCTCGGTCTTTCCCAGACTTTATCAGGTAAATGTTTTTGTCATCATACGTACAGAAAGTCGGAGTCTGGACTATTTTGTTCCAAGGCAAAAATCAAGTTTAGGAGTCTGAAGGAACCTGCAGGCAGGATGTGGGGCTGAAAATCTTCCTCTCTCTCAGTACTGTCCAGAAATAGCTCTGCACCTTTTAGTCTCAAAGAAAAAAGTTATGGTTTAGACATTACTAACATTTTATGCTTGCTGTGTACTGTAATAACCCAAGTTATCTGAACCTCCTGACTACTTCTGCATTTTTCTTGGTATGTAAGTCCAGCGGGTTAAATATCCAATGGGTGTTAGAGCAGAAATAGTGATGACGCTGAAGCTTAGTAAGATTTACTTTTATGTGGTTTTTGAAAACATTTGATGATTTTTGCTCACTCTCTGTTTTTCTCTTTCAGGAACCCTGATGGAGATGTCAGCCCATGGTGCTACATTGCAGAGCATGAGGATGGAATATATTGGAAATACTGTGAGATTCCATCCTGCCGAAGTAAGAGCACCATGCAGTATTTTTAGTCCTGCATCTCTGTTGAACAGAGGTTGGCAGTTATACAACAGTGGGTAGTGATTTTCAAACAGAAACTAGTAAAAGGCCAATCAGCTTATTTTCATTTGCAGACTAAGCAGTATTCTAAATGGGTCTCTAGAGTTAATGACAAGCTTACTGAATCATTCCTCCATTGCTATCCTTTTCATCTCATCTCAGAATACTCAATTATATTATTTATGAATAATACCAGACAGAGAATCACTCAAAACTTAGGAAGTACTGCTAGTTTTTTCAATCCGTAGAAATATGTCATTCATTTATTAAAATCTAGAGGACAAAAATGAATGGGAGATTTTATTTTTTTTTACAAGATACCTATGTGACAGTCATTTCAGTTAGCTTGGAAAATAGATGCCATTAGTTTAATATGTACAACACATCATACACAGAAATGCTTGGAAGAAATACGGTGTGAGAGGACATAGGGGAAAGGTGGCTGTTTCTTTGGTATATGGGCAAGAATTCTGTTCCTTGCAGGTACATATATTTGGCATTGCTGTGAAACCACAAACTGGACTTTGTTCGATTTTTTTCTTAACCGATAACTCACAAGCTATTCACCTGAAGCTTCCTTCCAGCATTTAATACTTCTAATGTTTTGTATTATTTACCTTATCCAAAACATGGAGGTTTTGTCATGATGGGTGCCAGTATGTCCCAACAATTTTTGTTCCTGAGTGCTCCCAAGAATTACATTCTTTAAAATATGCCTAAATATCAAAAAGATATTCCAGCTTTGCATGTTAACAAGCAACCCTAACTACATCTTTTATGAAGTCTAATCATTAATGCCTTTAATTGCTTTCCTAACTTCTGTGCAAGTACTCTCTGTTTCTTAAGGGTAACTTATTGTGCATACTGTTAAGCATCAGAGCAGTTGTCCTTATGCAGCATACTTCCGATGGGAAGAAGTACCTTTCTTACTTGAAGCTTAGAAAAGCAAACAAAGAAAAATAGATCTAAAGTGGTTTTTTACTTTGTCCACAGTTTTCCTTTTTTATGAATGTGAGCAAGTGATTCACATCTTCAAGCTAGGCAAACAAACACATTAAGTGTGGCCTTAAGTAGGGTGACTTTTACGTAGACTTAAATACAGATTAAGGAGTCTAATTTAAAGAACACAAAATCATTCGGCATGCCGATACTTACTGTTCAGAGGACATCTTACTCTTATTTTTCTAATATACCAGGTCCTATTTAGGAAACATGACCCTCCTAATTAAGAAATTTATCTTGGTCTAAAATGAAAGATTTTGCATTTTCTTTAAAGACCACAGATGTTAACAAATTCTCTGGATATGGCACCAGTAAAAAAGCTGGAAGGCAAATTCTCTCCACTCCATTTGTTCTACACAAAGGATCCTTTTAAAACCAGCCTCACTCATTTTCTCTGTGGTGGGGAGCAGAAGATTTAAGCTTGGACACTTACTTGCACAGATAATCCAGACTTACATTTACAAAATGTCCTTTTGACCAGTAGCAGCTGCTTCAAGCATTGCACTGAAACTGGATACTAGAAAAAGGAATTGCAGCAATTTAGAACAAACTGTACATTGCAAGCCCATCCAAGTCTTAATACAAACCTCATGGTTTATGAAGCTGTGTAAGTGAAAAAACCTTTTATTCTTTACCAGATTTTCTGTTTGCAGTAAGCATGATGCTAAATCATAGGACTATCAAAACCAACTTGTGAAGTGCATAATAAAAAACCAAGTTTTGTGATGGAACACAAAAGCAATTGTGTAAAAATACCCTATTTGAAGTTTTTCGAGAAGTAAAAAAATCGTTTTATATAAGCTTCTTTTCCATAATTATATTTACTACTAGAAAAGACAAGTATCTGGAGCATAATTTACCTATAAACTATACCCACATAATATCACTACAATGCCAACAGCGTGAACTGTCTTGATTGCCTGGAGAGATTTGCATGCAACGATGCACTGTAACAATAATTAAGAACCTACAGTTAAGAATTTTTCATTATGATGATTTCACATGATTATATCATGTGTCTTGATCACTAATATTTATATGTAACACTGAATGTTTCATTCAGAAATGTGTTCTGGCACTCTGCATGTGTAAACATGCTATACAGAGTTCAGCAGTGTTTGATGAGCATGGGTGGGCATAATCACAGAAGACAGTGGTAGCTACGCTGGTCGGAGCTTAGTCCTTCCTTTTCTTCCTCTCCTCTTGGTGGCTTGTCTGCTAAGCAGACTGGAGTGGACACAAACAAAATAGAAGGCAAGGCAGCACTGAGTCCTGAGAGAACACGTGCATCTCGCACAGAGAGTTCATAACTGAATGCTTTAGATGGTTTGTTTGCAATGTTGCAGCTATTCCTGACTTTTTTGGGCTCTTTGTTAATGCGGTTAGATTGAAATTCAAAGGAAATAACAACTTACGTTCCCAGAAGGTGAAAGAAAGTAAGGCTTGCTGTCCCACGTAATTGCATCTCCATGTTTCTGGCCCGCGTGAGTCTTTTAACATAAACAGATTTCATTACTGCTATCGTATTTCCTGTGTGCATGTAGGTCATGTAAAAATTTTGACTGAAGTATTGATGAAGTGTTAAATGGCAGAGCAAGGTAAGTCATACAGAGCTGTATCAATCACTTGCTAAGACTGACCTGTCTGCATTTTAACGCAAGAACAAAGAGAGTAGCTTGTGCAATTTGAGGTGGTGCATGCTACCATTGCAAAAAGCTAGGAGGCTCTTGAAGCCTCAATGAGCATAGCTGGCATGTGGTTTTGAGCTTAAAAGGATGAATTCCGTGTTTTAATACATGTTCCTTAACATGTAATATGCAGAAGCTCTGGTGTTTGCCAGGACCTCATCATGTCGGATGCTGCTTAAAAAGAAAAATAGCATGCTTGCCCAAAAGAGGTGACCTTATAAGCACAGGAGAACAAATAGATACAAATGGGTGAAGACTGTAACAGTAAGACATCACTGATGAGCGCGAACAGTAACTGCAGAACATCTACTGCCTCATTTCCGCAGTGCTTCCGTAGTAGGCTGAACATTAAGAGCAAATTAGGGCAAAAGATTATGTTGGAAATTGTTAAAGGTCAGAGTAACTAAACAGTCACTGCCTGTCTAGGGAATACTTTTGTTTGTTCATTGCTTCATATATATATATGTACAGATATATATATAGTTTTATACATGCACACAGGGTTGTAGGATACCCTGTGTCGGAAGGGACCTCAGGCCGCCATCCCGCCCAGCCCCCTGCACGAGGCAGGGCCACCTCCGGGGTCAGCCCCCATTGCGCCGTTTGCCGACCAGGTTTCTCCGGCCCCAGGGACGCAGCGCGTTCCTCACTGGGCCCCCGCTCCCCGCTGGCTGCCCGCGCGGTGGAAAGATGTTCCTTGTATCCCGCCGGAGCATGGCGTGTTCCAGCCCGAGCCCCTCGCCTCTTGCCCAGGGCGCGTGGCCGTGAGGGCGCTGGCTCCATGCGGTGCCGGGCTCCATGCGGTGCTGGCTCCGTGCGGTGCCGGGCTCCGTGCGGTGCTGGCTCCATGCGGTGCTGGCTCCATGCGGTGCTGGGCTCCATGCGGTGCCGGGCTCCATGCGGTGCTGGCTCCATGCGGTGCTGGGCTCCATGCGGTGCCGGGCTCCATGCGGTGCTGGCTCCATGCGGTGCTGGCTCCATGCGGTGCCGGGCTCCATGCGGTGCTGGGCTCCATGCGGTGCTGGCTCCATGCGGTGCCGGGCTCCATGTGGTGCTGGCTCCATGTGGTGCTGGCTCCATGCGGTGCCGGGCTCCATGCGGTGCTGGCTCCATGTGGTGCCGGGCTCCATGCGGTGCCGGGCTCCATGTGGTGCTGGCTCCGTGCGGTGCCGGGCTCCATGCGGTGCTGGCTCCATGCGGTGCCGGGCTCCATGCGGCTATTGCAGCGCTGCTCGGGGGAGCCCTGATGCCTCGTCTGCTGCAGGCTGAGCGAGCCCCAGCCCTCGGCTGCTTCTCCCCAGGGGCTGGGGGGCTCCAGCCCTCTGGGCATCTTGGCGCTCTGCTGAACTCGCCCCCGTCAGTCAGTGTCTTGTTCTGGGGGCCCCAAAGCTGGACGTAGGAGTCTTGATGTGGTCCTGACAGGGACGGGCTGGAACCATCACTCCCCTTGCTGTCTTGCTGTGCCCAGCTTAGTGCAGACCTGCGGGCGCCTTTGCTGCACAGCACGCTCCTGCCTCACATCCAGCTCCTGCCTCACATCCAGCTCTGTCTGTCGGGACCTCCGGGGCCTTTTTGCAGAGCTGCTCTGCACGCGTGAACATACTGTCTTGGCTTGGGGACATGGTCAGTGGCTCCCTATGCATGCATCCTGATTCGGTTTAATATGGTGTGAATGAGGAGTGTATTGCTCTAATACACTAAAAGTGGTGTTGAAGAGGCAGTAATTAGTGACCACTGTGGATCTGATAGCAGAACAGCGTTTGCCACTTAGAGCTTCTCCAACTCTCCTCTCTGCTGTTAAGCTTATACTACGTCCTCTGGTTACGCTGCAGTAGCCACTCGGTGGTGCCCCAGGCTCAGAGCCAGCCCGTCAGTAGCCGTAGGAAGAACCGGTGTGTCAAAATCATATGCGCATACAGGGGAGTCATTTTTTTGTCTGTGTTGTCCCAGTTCGGAAGAATATTTAATCATATATTTGATGTGGGACTACTAAAGTGCTTTTAGCTGAGCGTATATCCCTGGGCTCGTGTAGTTTGTTGATTTGGTATCCTGGGCACTGGCATGGAAATTACTGTGTGCTGTTGGGCTATATCAATGCTTCCCCTGCTTATTCCCAATCGCATGACACTAATTTTGTTTGCTAGATACAAGAAAGTTAAAATACTGCTGGGACACCAAGGAGACTAATTAGCTTTAGGATTTACCCGAATGGTATGCCTGATTTAGTTACAAAATGTAAGAAATTTTCACATTACTCGGTCTGGTTTCTTAGCATGGAACATA
The DNA here is from genome assembly GCF_023634085.1 of Falco cherrug. NCBI lineage: Eukaryota > Metazoa > Chordata > Aves > Falconiformes > Falconidae > Falco > Falco cherrug. Next base: position 99,078,413 of record NC_073697.1, read on the forward strand.
TTGAAGTATAATCCTCTGGAGACAAGGCTGAAGTGTCTCACCAATAGAGCTACTTTTTTTTAAAAAAAATTAAAATATAAAATATATGTTTTTAGGAAATCCCAGCTCTCCGAGGAAAATGAGCTAAGCTGGTTAACTAGGAAGCTTTTTCAGGGCAGTGAAATCCTTCATGCGCTGTGCAAAAAGCTGAGCTCCCTGCGAGTTCTGTGCTCAGCTGCGCTGCGCCAGGTGCGGCTGCGGATGGGGATTTCCAGAGGTATGCTAAATCAGGCTGCAACTTGACGTCTCAGTACTTATATTCAGGTTGCTGCAGGGCACATCAAAGCCATAACTCTGTGCAAGCGTTTATAATTGAAATTGTATGATTCTTAGAAAACCAAAGTATTTTATGAAGAGAATTTCAAGCAACATTATCTAGTTATTAAAGAAATATACATACTTGAATTATCTTCCCAACTTCATTAATTCTTCTTTATAATACTGTGATCATCCTCCTTAAGAGTATAATCATGTACACACTAGTATATTTGCTGGTCGCTAACAGATGGGTTAACCTCGTTCTTCAAAGTAAGGAGGCTGCCATGGGCAACGTAGCCTGGGAGCTGGTTCTCAGACAGACCTGTTGACTGTTCCAGGTGTCAGGATGATCTATTTAATGGTGAGCTGACATCAGTTTACAAGCTCCTTATCTAATATTCCAGAAGAATAGGGATGAGACCATCTTTGTTAGAATTAGACAAACAAGTTCTGAAATCAGGGCATTATTTCAATGGCTGCTGCACATGGACATGTATAAGAAATCCCAGAAATGGGCCTTCCAGAACCCAGAGCTGTGGAGGTTAGGTGGGCAAAAAAATAATCATTGTCAGCCTGGCACGGGGAGAAAAATCATCTGACCACAAGAGCTGGTAATAGATTTAATTCCAAGTATGTGAGCAGATATGACAAGTAGGCGAGGGATAATTTTATGCCATTCCACAGCACTGTATTGTACCCCACATCCTCTTTCTAGTAGTCATGGGTAAATTCCAGTGCTTTGATGAAAAGTGCAAAACCAAACCAAAACAAAAACAGAGGACAAATTATGCACTGAAGGGGGAAAACTTTTTCTGACCTCCCACAGTGACCAAGGCGCCTTGAAACATTATATTAATACAGTATAAATAGGTGTTCCTTTACAACAGAAATATTGCTCATTTTGAGTCTTTTTGTACGTACCATAAAATATGATACTTTGAATTCATATTGGAATTTTAAGTTTTAAGTATTAGGAAATTCCCCTATATAAGTATATAGTCCCTCCCATAAAACTTTCCACACATCATCCTGAAAGAGTTCCCGTTCCTTTCCTCAAATATCTTGTTTAGAAAACTTCCAGAATGGTTTGAAGGTCAGACGGAAATCACATTGTTTAATTAACATGGTTAGAATATGTACAATCATAGTCAAAAAAAGGCCACAAAACCTCTGAACCCAGTTAATGCCTTTTTTTTTTTTTTTTTCATTGTCTCTATTAGGAGAAATGAACCAAGTATTTATCTTGTCTGTGTTACTGCAGCTTACAGAAACCAACTACAGGGTATTGCAGGTATATTGCTAAGAAGTTACGATTTCACAACCTGTCATTTATCCCTGGGCATGTTTGGAAAATTATTGACAAGGATCTAGCATAGAGTAACATCTCCCATGCTGCGAAATCAAGGCAAGAGCACGTAGAGAGCTGCTTAGGAACCAGGTGGTGCGTGAAGTGGTCTGTGTCCTGGGTGTCTCGGGCACACCTTTAGAGTGACTCTTGTCTGTTACTCCTGCCAGTGCCGGGGAATCTGGGCTGTTACAAGGACCACGGGGAGCCACCACCTTTGACTGGCACCAGCGAGACCTCCAATAAACTTACTATCCAAACGTGCATCAGTTCCTGCCGAAGTCAACAGTTTAAGGTGATTTCTTTGACGTACATTTACAAAACGTTTTCAAGGACAGATGATGGCAATATGCCTGTAGCACACTCCTGTATTTCTGCCCCCTGCCCCTGTTTTATTTTCCTTTAGGAGTTCTAAGGTCTCACTCGTGCTCCGGGGCAGCTAGCCTTCTCTCTGCATCCAGAGCAATCGGGACAAACGACTAATGCCGGGATGCCAGGAGACAGTATGCTTGCTTGCCACAGCTATGAGTGCTAGGCGCCCTGATGGCCCTCCATCCCATCTTTCTCGCTAGTCTTAAGTAGCATCCTGACAGCTCAAACAAAAATAGTTTGTGGTGGGCCCTGTGACCTCTGACTAATCACACTTCTCCAAAACACACATATTCTGCTGCCAGCTTTCTTATTCATAAAACCTCCTGCTGTCACTTGTTTAAATATTATCCCTCCTTTCCTTATGCATCTTTGTTGTCAAAGTTTGCAGGCATGGAATCAGGTTATGCTTGTTTCTGTGGAAATAATCCTGACTACTGGAGATATGGGGAGGCAGCCAGTACGGAATGCAACAGTGTTTGCTTTGGAGACCATACTCAGCCTTGCGGTGGGGATGGCAGAGTCATTCTTTTTGACAGTAAGTATTGAAACAGGCTCAGTTTTTCCCAAAGGAGGGGCCTCAAATGTTCAACAAATTAGGGAAAAGGGTTTAAATGCAATGAGAACTGTTGCACGCGAAACAGCAAAACACCTAAATTCTGTATAAAATCAAGCTGCTTTCCATTTCTGCGTAAAATTCACATCCACTAATGACGTGAAATAGCTCTTCCGAGAAATGATGCCTGCTCAGGCAACTGACTCATGCTCCGAGGATTGTCTTTTACTTCCCCACTGACTTGGCCATCACAGACAGCATGTCACAGAAAGACGCCTTCAGAACTGACCTTACCAGAGAGTAGATATGTGATTAGATGAGGCACCTCAAATAAAATTTCAGTCTACACCATCTTGGTTTTTTTAATTAAACCAGACAAGGCTCGCTATAACCCAGTTAATGCATCACAAAGCAGCGTAGTAGAATGAGGTTGCTATTATGACCATTAATTATTTCATAACTTCTTACCCATAGAAATCCTGCTTTCTGCTCTTCTGTCCAGTGTACCTACCAGTGCCAGCTGCGTAACTTCAGAGATTGAAGCTGTGAGAACCCAGTTCTCTGGCTGCAGTACAGGCTCCCAGTATAGCTGGGAGTACTGGGAGAGTTCACAGTAGGCACTGATATATCGTTGCTTCTCAGATCTCAGCTGCCTCTGATGTAGAAGCTACCTTTTAAGTCAAGTTCTAAACTTTCTGGAACTCAAAGTGGCATCGTTCTCCACTTTCTGAACATGCAACCAAACTTCCCTTCTCCTTACTCTTAAAACTGTGGTTCCCAGCTCATGAGACAGAAAGACATTTCAGCCGAGACAGGAATTAGTCACTCTGCTCACTCCCAGATTCTCCCCAAGATACGAAAAGAAGCACCAGAGTTGCACGTTGCTTTCCAACGCTGAGATAACACATAGCGTCACACTGCAGCATCCGCTGTTCCCTCTTGCTCTTGGTCTCCTAAATCCATGATGGGTAAAGGCTCCCTCGTAGCTTTCCTTTTCTGGAATGACCGAGGGCTCAGCACGATGTTACCCTGAGGACCTGCACTGTCTTTTGTGGTAAACAGCTATGGCCAGGTAAGAGAAGTCATTCTAGTAACTGCCATCCTAGTAACTCTTCTGCTGATGAGCAACACCTGCTCATCTCATTCCTTTTTTCCAGATTATGTCATATGGCCAGAACCTTCACCCGATCCCCGTGCACACACACACCCTCCATTAAGCTGGCGTGTTTTGAGTGCTGCTGTCGTGGGCTAAAGCTATAACACTCAGGCCCACAACACGGAACTCTGCCAGCGCTAGAAGGAAATGAGAGAGGGAAAGCATTCCCATTCCATATGGGGCGATGCTGTACTTTTGTTAGGCATCTGCGGAGCACTAGTCATTGGCATTCTTAGTTAATATTGCCGGTTTGAAGAACATCATGTGACTCGGTAATTACAAACAGCACGGCCAAATGTAACAATACCTGTGAGCCATTTGCAAAGAGGAGGTTTGATATCTGTGACGAGTTTCAGTTCTATCAAGGCAATCTATTGAAACAATTCTATCTATTCTGTTCAATCAGCGGCTCTGGTTCGCCTGGAGCCAAACACAAACCCCTCTGTGGACCTTAGTACCTCTGTGTGGTCTGTCACATTCTTTCTGTTCTTTCATATCCTTTCAGTTCCTCTGTAAGGTCTTTCATAGCATGGCACTGAAGTGTGAGGTTTGCTCAGGCCATGATCAGGCCTTGCTCCAGAGAAAGAGAGAAATGCTTTCACGTGATTTTTCTGGCAGACATATGCTACTTCTTGTTCTTGTTCCCCCAGCTCCCTTTTAATTTGTATTTATTAAAGCCCTTTCTCAGAGGCCTGTGAAAACTGAGACGCTTCAAAACACTTAGCTTCCTTTATTTCCATTCTCACAGGCTTCTGTTACAGGGCTTTAATTAAGCTTTCAGAGAAAATAATTCTACTTCGATTCTTCAGTCCTTCAGCCTATGATATGAGGGAGCAGTAACTCTGATCCAAACAGTTTTGCCGTTAAATAAGTTATTGTGTAATACATATATAATACCGTGTATATAGGGGATATATATAAAGACATATACATGCATATATACCTGTATACAATACATTTTTTAAATTACATATGTGTACATATAGATCATATATATATATGCATCAAGTCAGTTGACTGGCATTTGAGTTTCTCTCTGGATTCATTGGTAAATAAGTTTGCACTGGGAATCTGGGTAGGTGTCAAGGAATATAAGGATTTCCTGGGCATGTGCTTGTTTTGAGTATAAAAGGTAGCAAGAAACCTGAAAGGTTTTCTTTTGACTTTGTAACGGGATCTTTTTCAAGTGACTTAGCGAAAGGTAAGGTCAAACATTAACTGGACAAGATCAAAAGACAGGACGCTTAAAAAGCTCGTATCAGTGGCCCCAGAGGTGATCAAGGGATTACAGCGTCACTCATACAGGGGGAGGCTGAGAGATCCTGGGTCGTTCAGCCTTGAGAAAAGGAGGCTCAGGGGGGATCTTTTCATGTTGTATAAATAACTGATGGGAGGGTGTGAGGAGGAAGCCAGACTCTCCTCATTGTCACCTCGTGAACAGACAAGAGGCAACAGGCACAAATGGAAATGCAGGAAAATCCGTGTAAACCTAAGGAAGAAGTTATTTTATGGTGAGGGTGACACTGGAACAGGTTGCCTGGAGAGGTTGTGGAGGCTGAAGACACAACTAGACAACGTCTCCTGCTTGGAGCAGAGGGGTTGGGCTGCGCAATGTCCCGGGGTGCCTTCCACCTCAGCTGCGCTGTGAGGATTTGGTTTTTCAGTTTGGCAGTGTTGTGAAGGGATTTCAGGAATTCAGCAGTGGGACTTACAGTCACTAATGCACCTGCCTGCCCGGCAGGGATCGAATCCAAGTCCCGAAATCAGTGATGTAGCTTTTGTCCTGTGCCTGCAAGGATGCGGGAAGGGGTACGTGCTTGCATACAAAGAGAAAGGAGAGTTGCAGTGTTCAGTATTGATACGTAGGTCTCAGAGTAATGAGACAGAATGTGTCCCCAACAAATGCAATATGGTAGCCATGCCCCCGGTGCTGTGGGAGGTAAGGAATACTGGTGTGAGAGCTGGTGCATCCTGCCGGGGTAGGAAGGCTGCACCTTCCAGTCACGTTTGGGTATTAGAATCTACAGAGTGCTGAAGCTGTGCATAATGAACATATAATCTCTTCCCCTCACTTCCATTTTTCTTGTTCTCTTCTTTTCACAGCCCTTATTGGTGCCTGTGGAGGGAATTACACTTCTGCCACAGCTGTGATCTATTCCCCAGATTTTCCTGACACATACGGCACAGGCAAAGTCTGTTACTGGACGATACAAGTTCCAGGAGCATCTCAAATCCACTTCAGCTTTGCCCTTTTTGAAATCAAAGATGCCACAGATATGGTGGAATTGCTGGACGGCTATACCTATCATGTTCTAGCCCGTTTTAACGGCAAGAACCGGCCTCCCCACACCTTTAACATCTCTTTGGATTTTGTCATTTTGTACTTTTTCTCAGATGAAGTCAATCAAGCCCAGGGATTTGCTATCAGATACAGAGGTAAGAGGCTAATGTTACTGTTTCTACCTTTCAGTGAGCCATTAAAGCATTTAATTCACAGAGTTGTCTGAAGTGGCAGAAAAAGGGCAAATATTTTAACTCTTGTGTTTACAGGTGTTTCATCTATCTTGTTGCCACTGCTCAGTGGGTAAAAGCTTCATTAAAATTTCTCTAAATTTGGAACATTCTAGTCAACTGTTGTAAATAGCAGAATTAAAATTTTCAAAAATTCAATCCTATACATACCTGCCTGTCAAAACAGATTGGAAAATGACAAAGCTGAAACAAAACAAAAAAACCCAGGAGCCCATCTGCATCTTGGTTCATCTTGGCTCTTTCCAACAGTCTGTTCCACTCAGATTGAAAGTCATCAGGAGAAAACATTTTATTCCTTGAGTTGTACCTGCTGTTATGGTGAACAATTAGCTTCCAGAAAAATTCTGAGAACCCCAGCTTGGTCAAGTACAGCCTTGTTCTTGCATCAGACATACTTTGATTATTTGAGTTCTGTAAGTAAACCGGAGCGCAGCACATGCCTGTTCACAAGCGCAAAGAAAAGTCGTCACAGCTGTTAAGAAATCGTTATTGTAATTGTACTCTTGTGTTTTCAGCTGTGAAGGACAACGTGCATCAAAACAAGATTCCAGTGAATCAGAGCCTTTCAGAGAAGATAAATGAACAAGCAAATCTCAGCATCAATGCAGCCCGGTCATCAAAGATACTCTATGTCATCACAACCAGCCCAAGTCACCCTAGTAGCTCCATGCCTGGTAATGTTACAAGAAAATGTGGAAACAGAAAAACATTTTGCCCAGGCACAAGTAGAGCCACTCTTTCCTTTGCCTTCTCCTCCACATTATCTGATCCACTGTGCCTCTTACTAATAAATTAATTTTCATTTAGTCTAATTGCCACTAACTGCTGCTCTCATTACTTTTCAAAACTCACTCCTGAGCATAAATCAGTTGGAAATAGCATGGAGGTGGTGAATCCTTGAGAATGAAAGCACGTAAGAGTAAGATGTGAGTCGGAGCAGCCTTCTTACTAGCACCAGCTTCGAGGACCGGTGCGTACCTTAGAGGTGGCAAAGGGTGCTGAAAAAAGAGCAAGCTTTGGTAGAGTCTGGGATGGCCTGCATGCTGGATGTCTCCCAGTTACCCCAGTACACAAAAGCTACAGCAGTCATACAGAGAGGGCTATAGGAGGATGAAGTAAGTTAATGGGGGAGATGCAGCTGAGAACTGTCTTGTGTCTAGAACTCGCCTTCAAGACATCACTTCATTCAGGAAATTGTTGAGTTGTAGATAAGTGGAGGCTGGAAATGGATTCGTGGTGAATACCACCGTTGGTCTTTCCTGTCTATAAACTACCCTGGGCACCTGCTGTTACGTGTTGCTGAAGCTGGGCCTTGCTCACACTAAGGACCCTCATGGCTGTGTAGTCCTGCAGCTGTCTGCATCCCCGACCTGAAGTGTAAGACCACGCGGGCACGTGAGCCCCGTCTGCCCTCAGCAGTCAGGCTGCAGCACTGCCCAGGGCTGGGGCAGGTGCGCTGGTGCTGGGCCCTGACGTACTGCAGCTGCGCTTCAGCTGCCTGGTGTTAAACTGGCTTGGGTACACCGGCCGGAGGTGAAGCTGCACCCTTGGGTTTTGTGTGGTTGTGAAAATACTACTAAAATCGTCATGAACTGTCAGTGTCTTGAGGAGGGGGCACCGGGTAGGAGGGAACTTAGGCTTCCTTTTGTTCCTCCTTTGAGCTTCAGGACTTGAGAGTGATGGCCTTTCTTCAGTTGTTTATAATAATTCAAGGTCCTTGCAAGGCAGTTCAGTTAGATTTAGTTTAGCTAAATACGTTAGAGTTACATTCGAGTGCCATCCTTTTCCCACCTCAACATTCTGTAGCCTCCCACAGCAAGATTATTCAAGTCCAAATTAAAAGATGATTTAATTATTTAGAAATCTGCTCCTTTTGAGCCCCTATCTCTTAAATTGTTCAAATGTCACAATCTACCAAGCTGTTCTTTAAGTCTTGCCTCTTTGACTTAAAAGAGCCAAACCAGAACGAAATTGAAATGTAACCTACAATGACCAAGAGCCTTCAGTGTAAGGTGATAAAATAACAGACCACAAACACTGATCACCTGTCTCAGCAGACTCTAGAAAGGGAAAATAAACTCCATTAGTGATTACTTATGTAATTACTGATACAAAACTAGTCCATCTCCTTGGAAATACAGAGTTACTACTGGTAGCATATATTCTAGTATGTTGTTTAATCTGCTTTTAAATTTTCCTCTGAGTGACTTTTGATTCCTTTCCTGGATACTAGTTAGATAATTTTACTGGCATATGCTTTGGACTTTCCCAGCTCTCAATTTTATAGGGAACATTCCTGCATGGGAAAAAAACGGTTCTGACTGAGAGTTACATGTTCCTACCAGTCTTTGCAGAAGATACTGTTTTAAGGTTTAAGGCATCTTCAAATTAGTTTTGAATAAAGCATCAGAATGTTATGTGTTTCTTCTGTGCAATATTCTTACTTTCTCCTCCCCTCTCCGTCCTCTTCTCTCTTACAGAGTGGACAATATATAGTCTCACAGCACTGCTCATCCTAAGTGTTACAGCCATAACAGCAAAGATATTTCTCCACATTACCATGAGGTGAGTATGGAGCAAAACTGTCCCTGGAGAACTGACATCTCAGCTCTGCACCAAACCTGGTACACTTCTGCCTTCTGATACTGTCAGACTGGCCATATGCAAATCCTCATAAAAGATACAAATATGTAATAAGCACATTTTTTAACTTCCCAGTCTGTTACAGTAACATTTACTGCTAGAATATCTCTTTTGGTCTTGTTTTGACAAGATTTGTGTATAAGGAATAAAAAGGTTTCTTATACTGAGTGACATTACGTAACGAGGCAGATGTAATTAGACATTTGGCATTGGTGGGAAGGGGTCAGATTAAGATACTGCTTTGTGGGGAAAAAAAATTGAAACTTCATCCCAGATTGGGGGATTGGGGAAAAAAGTTAGATGTAGGCTAGATTCTTTTACTGAAATACTGAAAATGGTTCAAAAAAGAATCACAAAAATGAAAATCTGTATTATAGTGTGACTCTTACATGTTATAGGGTTTTTTGGCTATTGGAAACAACATAGTTTTGTTACTATATTTCTGTACACTTACAGCAAGTGATTTTTGTGTCCTCTAGATGGACACTCATTGAATGACATGATGGGGGATGCTGAATATTATATTTGCATATCACAAACAGGCTTAAATAGACAAGGAAATAAATTTATATTAACAACAATTAGTAACAGAATATGTACAGGCTTCTTAGCTCAACGTCACTGCTTTCATTAGGGTAGCAAGTGTTCTAGCAACAGAACGCCTGACTTTGCATTTGGTCAAGAAACAACCAACAAAATGCTCCAAAAACCTCCATAACTGCAGGAGGTGATGGAAAGAAAAGGTGTCACGGCTGCCATGGAAGCTGCTGGCATTACCAGTGTAGCAGTAACACAGACACACTGGTACCAGCAGCTTCCCAAGCACCTTAACACTTGCAGTGAATTAATGCTTGTTTCCTAGATCCCATCAGACACCATCTGCAACTGAAACAGAAGATTCCAGTGAGGTTACGACTGCTGGCGAGATCTGGAGTATATTTTACCAGCCATCCACATCGATATCCATCTTCAAGAAAAAGCTTCGAAGCCAACAAGATGATTGCAACCCGCTAGTGGGAAATTGAAGTGTCTTTGATTTTACAAGAATCAATCTCCTTAAAATCCAGGTGACTGGATTTTTTTTTCTCCCAATCTCATACTCGTTTTCAAAAAAGTCCATTTCCAAAGGCCTTCAAGTGACTTTACCTATCTGCTGTTCTCTTGGGTATAGTAGTGACAACAGATTTAATTGTGGCAATAACTTTGGAATATCTGGTGCTCATCAGATCTGTAGTGCTGTTAATAACTGCCTTTAAACCAATGCACTTAAGATATATGTAAAAACCTGTAAAGTTAAAAATCCCCTGTGCCCCTGCCAAAGGTAGTTGAATGAGTATCTGCAGGTTGAGGACTTTTCGTGTCCTTCTCCCTGCACCGCTGTGCTGTGCCAGGCGTCTGGAGCCCCTTTGGTCTCGGGGCTGAAGGCAGAGGTAGGTACAGATAACCCATCAGCTGCCACAGCAACCGGAGCTTATTGCCTTAATGTAAACATGTCTAAACGGTGCTGTACAATAACGTGGGAGTCAAAGACTTGGAGAAACCATCAGCCTGGTTGCCCAGTGCTCTGCTGTTTCTACATTTGCTGTTTCTACAAGCAGAGATGCACAAATAAAAATCAAATCAAATTCAGGACGCAAACACTCTGTGGAGTTCCAGCTGCAAAGGTGAGCTTTGATGGGGTAATGCTCACCAGGTAAAGGGCTGCTCAAGCAATGAAGACTTCTAAATGACTGTGTCTGACCCATAATTTGCTGAGGATTATGATAATTTTGTTCACAGAAAACCATCATGCTCCTGTCTGAAGTCCTGCATTTGTTCTGGGCATAAGCTTAGGGCTTCTTTAAGGATTATCCAAAGAAATTGTAAATCCACTGGATTTTTGAAAAGTGTGGCTAGCACAGATTCTTACTCTGAAGTTAAAGATACTGATCTGAGCAGCCTAAACTATTACAAAGTTGTAGCCTGCTATCAACAGCTCACCTATGCCAGGCTGTGCAGCTGGACAGGTACCCAGTTGCCTTGATGCTCAACTTCTGAGAAGGGAAAGTGTCGTCTTGCCTGCAAAATTAAAACGGAACTGCATTTTAAGATTAATGCCTTTACCTGTCAAAGAACTAGAACATCAGTGAGGATCTGATCTGTGAAATCGTTTCTCTTTGATTGTAACAGACAGCATTAACTGTTTTTTCTCTTTGGTAGCGTATCTGTTCACCCACAATGCTCAGACTCCTCATCCCACTACTGGGGACCCACAGTGAGTCTCTCAGTCTCAGCAAGTCCAGACCAGCAGATATTTGGGAAAGCAAGATATTTAGGAAAAACTGACAATACAGAAGTCAGATAAATTGACTGGAAAAGTTCTGTGAGTGAGCAGCTCCTCCAACTAAGCTAGAGGAAGTTCAGCGAGAGCCCTTACAGTACAGTAATTCTGGTTAAGACAAAAGGAATTAATATCAGTTTAAACATACACCAGTGTATACCAGGCCTGTGGTCAGAGAACAACCATTAAATGCACCTGCAAAAGTCAACTAAGAATAGTAAGAAAAGCGTCACTGAGTTTAAATTCATTGTAGCATCTGCCCTTCTGTTTTTAACATGTAACTCCATCCCCTTCATGAGGTCTATAGATTTACTTGAAAACACAGGGCATCTAAGAATTAAACAGTGAAATTTGTGCCTTACTTGCCATTGTAGGTCTAGTCTTTTACCTGGATTGAATTAATTCCAGCTCCATTTATGTACCACAGGTAAGTGCCAGAGACAGCTGAACAGTACCGCAATAAATGCTTAATAGAAACAAGACTTTACTGAGCCAGCACTTATGGAGTTGTTCACGAATCAAAAACGGAATATCATAGGAATATCTAGTACTTTCTTGCATGAGCTGCTGGAAAGAGTACAGGAAAAGATAATTATAGTATCGCCTAAAATCAAGACAGAACGAGTTGTAAAATGTGCTGGTTATCTCTTACGTGTCATCAGGTTGGACCAAAAAGCACTGTCTGTTTCAGACCCAACAAAAATGTCTAAATTGCCTTTTTAGCAGTCAGGTTTTGCATCGTGCTGTGCAGGGAAGGAGTCCACCTCACAGATTTGTAGCAAAACAGATTAGTTTGCTTCCTAAGTGTGCTTAGTATGGTTCACTAATGGAGAACCAGGAGGAGTGAGTGAGAGTGTAAACCTGGACCCTTACGTTACGAGTGCATTGTATGAAGCTTTGTCTGCTTGCCTTCTGGAATGTTCTTGAGCAGTTAAAGATACGTAGGCAAAGGGATGTTCATAAAGCAGTTAGCTAATGTTATAAACTGAAGAGACGTCAGGAGCACCCTATGACTGATTTCTGCCTCATGCAGAAGGAAAAAATACAGAACTGCTAAGCTTCTCTTCTTCACTAAAGAATTTGACTATAAAATTAGAGAAAGCCCGTTACAAACAACAAAGACAGACTGATGCTACTAATGCAAAATTGGGAAAATTTACAAACTGAGTTTTTACATCGGTCCCTTAGCTCCTCAACAATTTTTTAACTGATAAAATCGTATTTTGAGGGTCTTTCTTATGGAATGTTTATCTGATTTCTGTATGAAAGACCCATAAAACCAGCAGTAAGAGCAGATTAACTGGCCACCGCAACAATGATCATGACTAAGCATAAGGTATTGGGACAGTGCACAGGTAAACACTGAGAAAAGCAGAGAGGACATTGTTATGTTCCCCCCAAATCTTTCAGATTGTCTGATTCTAGATACCTCTGTGATACTAGGAAACAGACCAACAGGTAGAAATGCACAGATGGGGTCCGTCCCTTAAGTAGCACTTCTTACTCTATGGGCCTGGGGCCACCAAGAGCACGTAGGTCTCTGCTGTAGGTTTCTTCAAAGTGTGGTCACTCGCACTCCCGGTGCAAACACTCCAGGGGCATGGTGGTACGTGGCCAACACAGCCGGTATCCATTAATGTAGCACTTTCTGATCTTTGCTATTAAGGGTTTGGGGAGAGAAGGAAGAAAAGTCTGACATGCACAACTGTTGTAATCCCACATGGTTCAGCATGCAGAAACGCCCCTGCGACACTAGCAGCTGAGTGCTGACAGCTGGAGGGTGCAGACACCGCGGGATGTTCGTGTTTACAGCATTTTCTGCAACAAATTGAAAATAACTGCAGAAGAATTTGTTTGGAATTGTATCCAAATGGCCTTCTGACCTCCTACCTAGCAGTTCCAACAGGCTGGACAGGCTGCAAACGTGGCATTGGCCACAATTTCAAAAGCGACCATTTTGACAGCAAAACTGTTACAAGGCGCTGCCTTCTCATGCAGGGGCGTCCGGCCCCGGCTGCGGCCCCCTCCTCCCTGGGGTGTTGGTGTGACCGGCTGTGTGGTGGTGCAATAAATTGATCAGGTTAAAAATTACCATCGCTTTCTCTTCCCTGAGTTACTTCTCACAGAGACAAGCTCTCTGATCTTGTTTCTGGGGTGGCTGCAGAGCGAGCTGAGCTGACCCACCGCAGTGGACCGTAAGCCACAGGAAAAAGCCAGTTCCCGGCCCCAGAAGCACCGAGCGCTCGCGCTGGCCCTGCCTGTAGCAGCGTGGCAGGCTGCCTCCCTGCCAAAGCCACACAGCATCACTTACAGCAGCCTACAGTGCGTGTGGACCTCAGGTGGAAGGGGGCCAGCGGGACAAGTGGCCCCTCTCGTTCAAAATCTACATTTAAAACTAGTTTAGTGTTAACTGAATGATTTTCTATGTACTTTTGTCTTAATATTGTTATGTTGGGGGGGGGGGAATAGAGACTGTGTTATTTAAAAATATGTGTGATATGTTATCATAGTAATATATATATTTATATATGTATAGGAAATGCGTTATTTAATACAGCATATTATGCTTGTATCTTGCTAACATTTTATAGGAAGAAAAGATGTTAGTTTACACTCTGGGAAAAATAAATTTTCTATACACTGTAACCATAGAAGAAAATCAAAGATAATTCATTGGTCTCTATGCTAGAAGAGTGCTGAGAAGAGGGTAACTCGGACTCAGTTTTGTGGCAGATGCCGATTCAGATGAAACAGCTGCTTTAAGATGCGCTTTCCTCCTTTGGGTCTCATTTCTAGCTTGTAATTGTATTGGGCTGTTCATCAGATTCTGCAAATTCATGTGCATATACTCCCTGGACCGTTTTAACATCAAACATGTCATCGGCTTTTTCGGTCAAGCATCAATATCATCTTTTTGGGGGCTTGTTTCTGTCAGATTTCCTACAGCCAGTGCAATGCGGAGGGGCTTCTGCCCCATCGCTCACACAGCCACACCAGTGGTATTGCAGAATTCGTGCCTCGCTATTCCCAGCTCCCCAGCGATGGGATAAATGGGAGATTTTTCCTGATAGCCCTGGAAACTACTGAATCTGCAGCCCGCATGACTACAGGCCAAACACATCAGCGGAGACTGGGCTGCCAGTGGGTGAGCATGACTCGTTATTCCAGTTTCGGCTCCTGGTTAATAACGCTTCCTGGGCGGTGGGAAGACCGACAGATTGTTCTAGCGCGCCGCTTTGCCTGAAGGGTGAACTACAAAACAACTCCTGACTAATACTTGTCCAGCTAGTTCTCGATACCTTGAAGCAATGATATTTCACAATCTTCCAATGAAATACAGTCCAGCAGCAGTTTCACCTGAATATTTAGACATTTATGAGCAGCCTTATCATTCTGCTACCTTAAGATCTTGAGATTAAAAAAAAAAAAGAAGCAGCCTTCAAAGCATACCGGTTTTGCTGTAACAACACACCCCCTGACACACATACATCTCATGCAGCTCGTACTTGCTCAACTTTACTGAGCACCTGTGCTTTGGGATGAAAGCCGGCATTCTGAATTTCAGTCCCAGGACAATTTACTGTAAATCCAAACTATCACATGAACCAAAGACGACCGACAAAAGAGAACAGAATGAATCAAACCTCAAATATCTCACCGCTGACACACGTGCTGTGTTTGTATGTGGCCATGCTGCGGTCAGCAAATGGGTGTAGGTAATAATTATAAAAAATAAATAGAGTGAGTGTCAGCAGGAGTTGTGTTAGCGTTGCTAAAGCCTGGGCAAGTGCCGAGCGCGGGAGGCAGACGCTCTGCAGTGCCCCAGCCGCCTCCAGCGGTGCCTCCGCCTTGTGGGGTGGGGAGAACGTTTGGGCTGCAGGCGCTGAGGGTGGTACGTGCGGAGCATGCGGCACCACAGTGGGAAGCGATTTCGGCGGTAACAGCAAAGTGAAGTTTTCCATTTACGTGTTTTCAGACCGTTGGCAGCGACCATAACGATTCTTCCAGTGTTTTCTCTACAGATCGCAGCAACACGTAACGCTGCTTCCCCGCCTTCGAGATTCACCTGTTCTTTCATTAACTCCTGACCAAAGCAGCACGATGCTCTCCCAAAGAAACCCTCAGCTACATTTTATGTGAACACCTGAACAGCAGTGTCAGACACCAAAACTGTCCCTCCAGCTTTTTGTGTCCCGACTCAAACTCTCATTTTCTTTCAGAGGCACGGCGGCCGCGGGGGACCAGCCTCCCCGGCTCGGGGGTCCCGTGCCCCCCTCCTGCCGATCGGGTCACCGGGCTCCTCTTACACTTGTGTCCATCTGGGAACCGCTGCCTTTTTTCGGTTGTTTCCTAAGCAACGGTTTCATTCCCCGTGAGGGACATGTATTCTTTATTCGGAAAGAGACACTTTTCTGTGCAGCGTTTCAGCAGCAGGAGCGTGGCTCCATGGCAGGGGAAAATCCCGGGATTTGTGTCGCTGTGTTCTCCCAGACGGAGGCTCGGCCTGGGCTGGTTCCCGGCCTTGTAAGGACACTTCTCTTCATGCTGCCCAAGTAACAGCCCCTGTTACCCAACAGCTGTCACAGGATCTGACAGATGCACCCAGTATTGCTACAGCAAAAGTGAGGTAGTGTTACAGAAACACCAAGTGTCCCCGTAACGCAGGGGCTCCTGCAGCCCAGGCTGTCCTGCTCGCCGCGTTCCCCATGGAGGCTCCACGCGGGTTTATGGTGCTCGCAGGGTTCCCCCATGCCTGAAATACCAAACCTCAGCACTGAAATGAACC
This sequence comes from Falco cherrug, assembly GCF_023634085.1. NCBI lineage: Eukaryota > Metazoa > Chordata > Aves > Falconiformes > Falconidae > Falco > Falco cherrug. The sequence continues at coordinate 99,094,417 of NC_073697.1, forward strand.
TCCCCCGTCAAATATGAAAAGATTCATGTTTTTTATAGAAAATGTTTACATTTAGACATTAAAAAAAAAAAAAAGACACTATCATGAGGAAAAGACAGAACGCATCCACCAGCACCCCCAGCACCACATTCGGGTCCCGGCTGCAGCCCGCAGCCGCGGGGAGCGGGGCTCTGGGCTCCCCCCCAGGTTGGTGGGCCAGCAGGGGAGGGCATGGCACGGTCCTACAGGCACCATCACCTCACCGGTTTCTCCAGAACAAGACTTGGTAAAACAATCCACCAGTCAGCAACAGCAAACTGGGGGGGCCTGGAGGGAAGGGAACACCAGTGTGACACAGGCATTACCAGCCCGGTGCATATGGTGAGCGTTACGGTATTTTTTTAAGAACAGTTGCTTAATGAACTGATTTTCAAATGAAATGAGCATCTACAATCATCGGCAATTGCCAGGATTCTGTTGGCCAAGCACAAAAAGGGCCCCTGCTCTGCTTGGGAAGCACCTGCTGGTGCTGCTCAACATCCTCCACTGCGGCTCCCCCACTCCTGCGCCCCCGCCCCCCCGGCTCCCACAGCGCGGGGGCCACAACGGAGCCGCACGCGAGAAGGAACCCCCAGACAGTGACACTGCCCAGCTCGGGGGGCTGCCAGACCCAGCAGCCCCCTCCCCCCAGTGATACCCCCCAGCTGAGAGGGATGCCAGCCCCAGGACCCCCCCCCAGTGATATGCCCCAGCTCGGGGGGATGCCAGCCCCAGGAGCCCCCCCACAGCGATACGCCCCAGCTCGGGGGGCTGCAGCCCTGCCGGGGAGCTCCCAGACGGGACAGGGAGCTGGAGGCAGCGGGGCTCAGTTCTTGGCTGACTTCTGGGGTGACCGAGTTACAGCGACGTGAACACAGAGGAGCGGCGGGGTGTCCAGGGGATTACCAGGGACAATCTTTGGGAGAAGGAAGGAAGTGGGGGAGACTGGAAAGGCTTGTTGGGTGTGTATCGCTGGATGGGACATACGTAATGCACGGAGGCAAACCGCCTACCCAAAAACACAAACACACTTTACATCAATCCATATGTACACGCGCGGGCTGCCAGCCACATGCCTCCAAGCCCCTCTCGCTGCCTGCATAAACATCCTCGGTCAAATTTTGCCCTCTGCTGACCGACGAGAGCAGCAAAGCACCAATTTCCACCAGTGGCACCAGTGCCGTCACCCCCCCTTGCCTGCCCCAGCCAGGAGTCACCCACCCGTGTCCCCCCAGGTCGTGCTGGCTCGGGTCTCGAAGCAGTTTTATTTCAGGACTATACGTTATTTATAGCTGAAATTAAACTAGAAATAAAGGTTCCACACAAAAATAAGGATGCCTTCCAGCTGATGTGTCACTCCTCACGTGCCTGGAGGCCTCAGGGGCTTGCAAGACCGCCCCCCCCCCCCCCCCCCCCCCCCAATCCCAGCACACCACACCACACCACAGCCCAAGTGCTGCCGTTACAGCTGCTCACCTGCTTCCCCTGGCGCAGCCCTTCACCCCATCTCTTCACCGTGTACCCTGGTGCGCTGCCCCCACGCCGCCTTCACCTGCCTTCCCACGGCACCTTTGCTGTCCTGCTTCCCCCTCCACAGCAACACCGGCCGGCGTGAGTGGGGACACCGGGGACATCAGGGACACCCTCACAACACCGGCGCTGGGCGAGGTGACCGGGGGACACTCCCAGGAAGGCAGCTAAAACTGGCAAGTACTGGGCAGACACTGCACACAGTACCGCGTTAAAAAAAAATAAATAGTTTTTAAAAATAAATTAGTCAATATCTACAAATTTCTGGTGGATACACAGCTGTGGTGCTTGTTGAACATTGAATGGTCCTAAGAACATCATGGGTTGCCTCCAGAAAAAACACACTTTCGAACTTTTTATCATGGTCATTTGTGTTAGGATCTGTACGTGTGTGTGTATGTATATACATACCCACCTATTATTTAAAAAAAGGAAAAAATACGTATTACACTTCACCTCAGTACATCTAGGACTATACTTTGAGGACCACAGCTATCCCTGTCCTTTCCCCCAAAACAAGAAGGACAACTTCCACATGTATATGCAATAAAACTGTATTTTTGTGTGGTTTTGCCTTTTTTTTTTTTTTTTTTTAATACAGACATTTGTACACTTTCTTACAAAACTGCAGGTAACTACAACTTTTCTTAAATCATTTTTGGTCGGCAAGTACTGTAAAATCTTTGTGTGCAATTATCATGTATTTACAGGGCCTCATGTTAGTGATTTTCAATGATTATTACAATAATGTCACACACTCTCAACATAAGACATGGCTTAAGATAAATATATTAGTAAATAAATATTCTGAGAACATATTTCCATAAATGAAATGTGCTGCTATACATATACAGAATATATACAAGATGTTTTCTAGCTTTTAAAACATTTTAAAAAATGGTAATGAAGGAGAAAGAGCCCTTTGACCATATTACAAATCTTTACAGCAAATTTTATACAAAACAATTTTAAGTGCTATAAGATAACTTTAATTAAAAACATTTTAAATAGTGCCTCATGAGCCAAACACAATGACAACTGTTCATGTAAGTAGTAGAAAGGCATTTTTTGTTATAAAAACCATCTATCACGGCCAGCTAGCCTGTAAGTCTGTACAGACAGACAGGTAGCGGGGAATTAACTAAACATCGAATATAAAACCAAACACAGAAACCAGGTGTAGGTACCTCTGTGGTAAGGCCTGCAGAGACTGTTGTACTGGCTGAGATTTCCACAACACGTGAATGAGACCAGTACATCCAGGAACACCATGAGCCAGAATATTCCAATTTCTTTTTTATAACCACATTTTACCACAACATGCTGTGTAGTTACAGAGTACAATGCAACTTAGGTGGCCTCAGTGCCTCACAAAACACCAAGCAGAATAACCAAGGTAGTATACCAGAGCTTCTACAACGCATTTCTTTTGAGTGGAGCAAGGAGAAAGGTAAGACTTAAAAAAAACAACCAAAAAAAACAAAAAAACCCAAACCTTTAGTTTATTCTCCCGACACATACCACTTACTTCAGTCATTCAGAGAATGAGTAAGTTTTCAATAAGCTTTATACACAGAAAATGTGTTTATTGGGATTTTTATTTTAAAGTTATACCCAGATACTGCCTTGAATTAATTCTCGGAACAGCTGGATTTTGGTGTTTGTTCATTTAAAAAGATTTAACGTGAATTCCTTTAAATATAATTATTTTTTCCTAACATATTCAGTACAGAAAGTAACAGTAAACAGATGAATGTATTCATTATTTCTTAGATGTCTGCTTCTTTCAAAATATTTCATTTGGGACTATAAAGCAAACAAGTTAACCTGGCTGGTTCTCACAATTAGCCCAGTGCTGTCAAGGACATTACTTTGGCAGAAAACGTAACATGAAGCGTACATCTCTTTTTCATGTCTCTTAAGTATCTCCAAAGCGTACTGAACTTCAGACAAATCTTTTCGGAAGACTGGCACTGTGGGCATTAAATAATTATTTTCCCTTTAGGAGAATTCCTGCTGTGAATACACCAGACAGGATGACACTGTGTCCTCAGGCACATGCAGCATGACAGGCAATTTAAACCATGCTATGGTAGCCTCTTACTCAGAAGCTGCTGTTTCCACAGGAAACAATTGCTATCAGAAGTGACGACATGCATTATCTCACGATAACAAATATCCTCACTAGTACAAGCACAAGAACAAAAGTATGTGCCCAGGCTAACGGGTACAGAGAGCACTCTGTACACAAGACAAAAATGAAGCACAGCTGGCTGGGCCCCACAAAACCTTTAAAACAGATCTATCTATGGAAGCTACATCAACCACAGCAAAGAAGAAAATCATGGTTAAACCAAGTCCCTCACTTTCCCCCGTGCACCAAAGGTGACAAGCACCGCTGCCCTCAGGCATGCTCGCAGTCGGTAAGGAAACAAGACCCGTTCCCAAACTGAGCCAGCCAAGCTGCAAGCACCCTGCAAGCTCCGTTTTCCTGCGCATGCCAGCATTCCTCACAGCTGGAACAGGGGCTACAGGTGCCTGAAAATCTTCCTATGGAAGGCAAGGTTCGTTACCTACAAAGGGATCATCACCCCTTCTAAGCACTTTCTTCCAGCATCTGTTTGAGGGAGGGGTCCCCAGCATTCTAACCAGTCAGAAGATACAATGAGGTCCATGGTTTAGCAGGAAGTGAGGATGAGAACGTTCTGAGCTACCAGATTCCCTACCCCCACTCTGTTAAAACTAATCCTAATGGCAGGAGGCCCTTCCTAGCCAAATCTTCAGAGCAGCATGAAAGGGGGAGGAGGGGAGAGGAGAAAGGAGACGGTCCGATGCTTCACCTCCCTCAAAATTGCTCATATAACTTGCTGGCTTCTAGGATCTGCTACTAGGATTAGTCGGTATCTGAGCATCCATTCAGCAGCTGTATCCCTCTGGACTACTATATTTCAAGGTGCTATCTGGTTTCTAAGGCAGGTGTAGCCCTGAGCTTATAGAAGGCTGGACTCCTTTCAGTAGGAGATAACAGCATCTACACAAAGCCTGGCTTATTTAACACACCGTGTTACCCCTCAGCAAGAGCTGACATGGTCACTTCTAAAAAGAAAATATAAATAACACTTTGTCATTAATATAGAAATGGCACTAGAGCTCAGAAATGCTCCACGCCACATCCCACATGGGCTTTGCACACAAATGGAGGCCTGAAGGCTTCAGGCAAGAGGGACAAAGGAGACAATCAAGCTGATGCGGACACAGAGGAAGAGGAAGTGGGGGAGGGACTTCTCCACATTACCACTTTTGTGTGTTTGTCAAAGCTTAAAAAAAATTGAAGTCCAAGAGAATCTGGAGTTTCTGATAAGCTCTGCTTCTCCATCTGGGATCATCTGGACAGGCCTAGTCACCGATTTGGCTTCTCTCCAGGGGATGAGATCCAGCACCTGAAAGATAAAGAAAACTAAGGATCATTGCACCTACAATATTGCATCCAGCTTTGGGGCCCCCAGAACAAGACACTGACTGACGGGGGCGAGTTCAGCAGAGCGCCAAGATGCCCAGAGGGCTGGAGCCCCCCGGCCCCTGGGGAGAAGCGGCCGAGGGCTGGGGCTCGCTCAGCCTGCAGCAGACGAGGCATCAGGGCTCCCCCAAGCAGCGCTGCAATAGCCGCATGGAGCCAGCACCGCATGGAGCCCAGCACCGCATGGAGCCAGCACCGCATGGAGCCAGCACCGCATGGAGCCTGGCACCGCATGGAGCCCGGCACCGCATGGAGCCAGCGCCCTCATGGCCACGCGCCCTGGGCAAGAGGCGAGGGGCTCGGGCTGGAACACGCCATGCTCCGGCGGGATACAAGGAACATCTTTCCACCGCGCGGGCAGCCAGCGGGGAGCGGGGGCCCAGTGAGGAACGCGCTGCGTCCCTGGGGCCGGAGAAACCTGGTCGGCAAACGGCGCAATGGGGGCTGACCCCGGAGGTGGCCCTGCCTCGTGCAGGGGGCTGGGCGGGATGGCGGCCTGAGGTCCCTTCCGACACAGGGTATCCTGTGACGCCATGAACACCCTCAAAACCAGCCCTGGCAAGGCAGGTAAGGAACATCCCCTTCGTTCCACAAGTGGCTCTTTTTGCCCCTTGTGTATGTCCACAGCTAAGACTTTCCCACGTATTCTTCTACAGTAATTCCAAGCTTTTCACTCTTTTTTTATTATCCTTCAGCTTGTCTGTCCCCTCCCAGCACTGTGGCCTTGTCTACTTCAGCATCTCACCACAGCTGCCATGACTGGCACGGTGTTCCCAGCTGTGGGAGCTCCAACAGGGGCCGGGTACTAGCAGTCACTTTTTTCCCCTCCCCACAAAGGACGAGTATGAAAGCTCTTACAGGGTTAAATAGCAAACGAATACCTTCTGTTCCTCTAGCTAGGACCAAATAAGCACAGGTTATGAGAGAGTAACACTTTTGGGCAAAGCATGAGTCAATAACCTGCTCTTACACAAAGGATGGCAGCAACCTTTATGGCTGCAGGTAACGAGGAAGCTGGAAGCCTTTCATATGCTATGACAGAGTGGTAGCGAGTAATCAAAAAAAGCACAGAAATTACCTGTGGCCTTTGTGGTTGTCATCAGCTTCTGGGCGTTCAGAGGGGGACTGGGAAAGAGCATTCCCGCTTCTTCCTCCTGAGAGGAGTAGTTCTGCCGCAGGAATGATGTTGCCTCGTAGCACACCTCCCTCTCGTCCTGTACCTCTCCCATCCCTTGGCAGTGCAGGTAAGTATCCAGCTCAGGTGTTCCATCCCAGGAACTACAGCCGCCCGTGTGGGTCCCTTGGCACTCTGTAGGTAGGATCATCTCACAGTCTCTGTCTTCAGGAATTATGGGAATGCGTTGACCCAGATCACATACACCCTTACAGCAGCTTGGCAAGGTGTCATCGGGAAGCGTGTACTGCACATTCACTGCATAGTCTTCTGTATAGCAGCCACCACCTCCACTGCCACTGTTGCTACTACAGGCTACCTGCTTCTCTTCATAGAAGCAGCAGGGCAACCCCTCATATTTTACCCCATCTGTCCTATGCAAGTGGTCTGAGTTAATACTGTACAAGCCCGGGGTGTTCCCTGCCTGTGGTTCTATTCCTGGGCCACACGTCCCCCACAGCGGAGAGCCAAGGAAGAGTGCACTACAGTCAGCCGTCCCACTGCTAGGCTCCAGGGCAGAGTGCTGGAGTTCAAAGCAGCATGCACATGCTTGCTCCAGAAGTGGCCCTGCTATCTCTGGATTCTTCCAGTTCCTTTTAACATCCAATGCAGCACCAGGAGTGGCCTCATGTCCTCCCTCTGAGGTAGTGCCATTTGGATCCCTGTGCTCTAGTGAGGAATTACTGCTATAGTTCATATCCATGCTGCAGTTAGACAGTTGGTCCCCTGAGGAAGAAGCTGGCACAGGCCGGCAGTCAGCACCCACCAGGCCGTGACCATGAGCTGGAAGCTCATCCTGGTGGGGGCCCTCCAAGAGAACAATTGCACCCCTGTTTGCACCACCAACCTCACCGACTCGGCAAGGGCTCTTACTGCGGTAAACGTACGGGTCATAGTCACTGCTCAGAGAGCTGCGAAAGGTGGAGCAGCTCCCATAAACGCCTTGGTTGCTGACCTCAGTGCAGTCAACCATGGAGTCGCTAGAGGAGCAGTGGCACTGACCAGAACTGCTGCTGCTGCTGTCACTCCCAGGGCAGTCAGCCAAATATCCACTGCACACCGAACGGTGACCGTGATAGCAGCTAAAGCTGGAGGTACTGCCACTCTCCAAGCGGGATGAGGGCACTACATGTACCACGGGAGGGAAAAGCATGCTGCTACCAGGCTGAAAGGCACGGGAAGGACCCTTTGAGGAAATGCCAGCTGGAAGCTGTCCATCTTGCTCAGGGTAACTAAGGCCTTGGAAGTAGTAGTGCTGATACATGGTCTCATATTGGGAAAAGCACGCTGCTTTGGAAAAGTTGCGTCCACTAAACTTGGGTCTTCGGAAGTTGTGAGCTGGAGAGTAAGCCCTGTGTTCCAGGCTACAGTGATGCGTGTTTAAAGCATGGTCCAAATGAATAGGCTGGTAACTTCGGATATAGGCTGGGGACGGCGCTTGGTAGAGGCTCTGTTCACCGTGTCGCTCAACCGTGAGTACTGTGATAGGGTTTCCGTGAGGGTCCATGCTTGTCCGAGTGGGATACGCTGTTATCTGGTTTGCTCTGTGCACTCGGCCTGGGTAATGGACAGGCAGAATCACCCTCTGCTGCCGGCTGCGTGCTGGGTTGATGGATTCCAGACAGACTGGGCCTGCATTTCCCTTCTTCTGTTCTGAATAAGAGAAATAAGAGTGGAGAAGTAGAAGTAGGGGGCAATAAAAAGGAATATACTTCATGCAAGACAGAAGGATATTTTGTTCTGAATTTCATTATGTTACACATACAACAGAGTTAAACAAAAAAAAACAAACAAAACCCCCCCCCAAAAAAACCCAACCACAAAACCAGATAACTTTTTACACAGAAGGAATAATAACAAAACAAAGAAGATAAGTCAAGAGCATCTGCCTGGAAGCCTTTGAAACATTCAATTGTATTTGCTTAAAAAGAAGTGATGTCAGATACTGTTCTCATATATGCAAAACCTTCTCCTTACACAGGATTCCTGACCTTGCACGTTAAGAGCAAGGCTGGCAGTCACTGCTTGAGTTTTCACTTTACACATTTATATAAATGGGTATTAATAGAAAACTTGTTTCAAGACGGAGAAATGGAAGGGGGAGAGGGCAAATAAGGGAAACCACATTCCAAGTTACAACACCACGGAAAAATAAAAACCATCGTCTTTTCTTTATAATTACCAAGACAAAACATACCCATCCATTTTATCTACCTGTCCTCCCTGCATTCAGAGGCTGACCAACACTCTGCTGGGCATCGCACCCGGAACAAGCAAAAACCTGGTATGTGACCTGTTATTCCAGGGCATGCAGTCATTTCCAAAGAACTTAATCCCAACTGTATTTCTAGGGTTGCATTACAATAAAGACTATGAGCTCTACGGAGACTTACAAACAGGCACAATTTCTGTTTCATCTTGTAAACTGTTAAATCCAAAATGGACGATACAACAGACATCCGTACTGCAGCACTTACCTATGATATTATGGCGGCAGTGAGGGCAGGTATGATGCTGCAGTAGCCAAGGATCCACACATTTCTTGTGAAAGCGGTGAGTGCAGGGAATGACACGCAGTTCCTACAGGAACAGATGAAGGAACATGAAAAAGTACTCCTTCCTAACGAGTGAATTTTTCACAGCTTATTCCTAGTTTTTTCAACCTAGCTACTAAACAAATCAATTCTTAGTCTCAAAGTGGTACGAAAGAAAAAAATGCCCTCTGTTCCAACACAGCCAAAAGTACAACAGCTAGTGAGCAGCTGTCACTAACAGAGTAGTCTGCAGGCACGTTAGAACTCCATGTAGGTATACTACATTTCTTTAGGACACCTTTTCCTGCGTGTCCCTGTGACCTAACACCTTGAAGGAGCCAATCATTAAAGTTTTCCTTAATAAATTAAATTAACTTAAAAAACAATAGCGTCCATTTAAAGATACATCTTGCCTACAACTTATAGCAATGGAAAACATTCAGGGAAAAGAAAAACAACAGAGGGTATACAATACTTTTTCCCTGGCCCAGCACTCTCATCCTTCAGCTATTATCTGTTTATAGGATTTCCTGAGCCTGCTGGATATCTACCGGTATCAGAAACCTGCAACAGATCTTTCTTCCAAGTACTGCTCAATTCTCCCCATGAGCTCAGGTTTTGAATTTGTATCATGCTTCAGCAAGAAGTTCCACAGGGCTACTACCTGCTGGGGGGTGAACCACCACACTTTGATTCAGACTGGGGCCTAGCAGTTTCATTTAATTGCATCCAACCTTGTATTGGAAAAAAATTAACTTCTGATTCCTGTTCATGCTCTCCATTCCCACTTTTGTACTCCTTCCACCCACAGGTAATCTAGAACTAAACAGTCCTAGCCCACTCAGTCAATTTTTTGTACAGAAACCATTCCAAATCATTGATTACTTTGTGACTGCCCGTTTCTGAAGCACCTTCATTTCCAACGTATCTTTTGTGAAACGAGATCAAAGTGCACACAGTACTCAATGTGAGAGCATGACTGAACTTAGACTGTGACATAATTATGTTTCCTGCTCGGTTCTTTTCCCCATCTCATATCTGATTTGCCTTTTGGACTGCCACAAAGCACTGATCTGCTTTCAGAGCTAAAACAGCTTCAAGATTTGCTCCTGAGCAGTAATGCTCGCCCCACAACCCACCACTAATGCACGTGAAGCTCTTACCTACATATATCACTTCGTGCTGAAGTTCATGCATCAATTCCCTGTCTTCTGTACAGCCCTTCTGAAGTTCTTTTCTGCCTTCATCCTTGGTACTCTGAATAATTTCCCATCAGCTAACTCCATTAAACTTCTATTTCTAGCACTATTTGTAACTTGCAGCACTCAAATACTGAGGCTGGTATTTTATATGGTCTTAAAAATTAAGAATCTTTTATGAATAATTTCAAAATAAAATGTCTTCAAATAGGAAGTTTAAAGCTGTTGACTATTGACTGCCTCTATTCTAAGGAGCCTATTTTCTATCCCATCCTTTCGCTGCTTCCTCTGCATAGAACTGTGTCACAGAAGGCAAGCACTGACATAAACACAGCAATGGTGAGGAGTCAAAACATGGTTCCTCAGCCTTCTGGCATCTCCTCCCTCTCTTCCTCTGGTTTCCCAGCAGTGCTGTGTACCTGACATTTTAAAGACAAGGTGCCATCAAAGCTTGATTAACAAAACACAAAATGTATCCTTTATGTCCAACAAACAGAGCTTGCGCATCACCTTGGGATTTGTTAAAAATACCCAAAGAACTAAATGGTGAGGCGACCCTGATTTCTTTACGAGTTCTTCCTCAGACGAGCAACTTGATGGAGGCAGCAGCTTGCAGAATGCAGCTGAGGCTGTGTTGGCTACTCAACGCAATCAGTCTGGCAAGTGGCACGGCCCCTGTACACAATGGGCCCAAGAGCCAGCCACGTACCACAGTGCTAAAATAAACCAGCGACATTCTCAGCCCGTGTTGAAGAAACCATTTATGCTTTACCTCCCCATCAATGTACTTCTCCAAGCAGATGGCACAGTCAGAAGTGGAGCTGCTACTGAGTGTGTCCAGCGCTCCACAGCTACCTTCCCGGAGTCCCTTACTCTTGGACTTAAACTTCCTGGTCTCCATTTTTTCCAGTGCTTGCACTGCAAGCCTGTTCATGGAATTCTACAACAGAAGACGAAGAAAAAAAAAAAAAAAAAAGAAAAAAGAAAAAAAGGCAATGCTGCAGCATATGGGACTACAGTGTAGTAGCAGAGAAACACCCCCATGTTCAAATTAATGTACCTTACCAAATCACATCAGGCCCAGACTAATGTACAGTTTCATAAATTAAGCACTGAAAAGGCTAATTAGAATTTAGATCAGAAGCCTCCTGAACAGAATGTACACCACACACAGCAGTGAGAATGGTAAGCTACTTCGAATTGAAACAAGGTGAAGGTGCTGACAATTGGGATACACCACAACTGCTCAGCTGATGGGCAGCAAGAATTCAAGGCAACATGCAAGACTTGGCCGTGAACTTTTTTTGAACTGTCAGTATTGACTGTAATGCCCCATTATGCTGTTACCACCATATTACCAGAAGCAATACTTGAAGAGAGGGATTAAAATGAAATGTTACTAAATGAGCTGTACCATTTCCCCTCCCCTCAAATTTATTTACTAGTAGACGCTTAGGAAGGCAGTGGGTTGTTTACACTGTACTGCAGAATTTATCATCCCCCTTTTTAACACTGCTGCTGGCCCATAACATCTTTGGATTCCTACTCAGTACGTCCAAAGCATCTTCAGTGCTTTGCGTTCCTTTTACTTGCACACACTGGACTGAACTACAAACTTCAGAGTCCATTAGCTTCCATATGCTTTCCCTTTCACATTTGTCAGGACAAACTCAGAGTTATCTCACCTAGGATTTCTTCTAACCAAACTTTTTACTTGGCAAACCTCTCCCATTAAAAATCAACGGATGTTATTCTATTGAAAGGAGTTGCAATTTATTTTCAGTCCAGACATTCTCCCCACAGCACAGCACAGCAACAAGAGCTTGGACTTCTTCAGAGGTACATCAGTGCTACTGATAACCAACCCCTGAATAACCAGAAACGTTCTTCCTTCCCAATGGCTAAATGGACTGCAATGAAATGAAAGAAGCAAAAATGCTCTTTCATTTTGGGATTTAACTGAATGAACATCACAGGTCAATGCAGATCTCCACTGAAGACATTTCCAAATTTTTCCAAAGGCCTACAGCCATGGATAAAGCCCTTTTCACAAAGATGGCTATTCTAAGTCAGTGTCCAGCATTTCCAAAACTAGTTAGCAACCTCTAGGACAAAGTAAGAGAAACTAACTTTCCGCACTCACTGAATACTGCATTACTGCTCTTACCTGACTACGTCGTTGTTTCAGTTTGATCTTGACAAGAAGAATGAGGCAAACAAGAGACACAACCACAAAGAAAGCCAGGAAAATTCCCATATCAAAGTACTCCGTGGGTTGCTTAAAAATTAAAACAAAAATATTATTTTTTCTTTCTTTGGATCATATCCAAATCTATTGTTCCTTTCTCTGTTCTACTTTCTCAGTGGTCATTGTCAAATGTAGACAGTCACAATGGCAAAAGTACACTGTTCTGTTGGTTAAATGGAATTCTATGAGACACAACCTGGGTTTTGTATGTCACTGCAAGTGGATGAAATACATAGAATGCCTGTCACGAGATCTCATATTTACAGTATCTCTGAACTGATCCCACAAAACCCAGTTTTTTTTAACTGAGTGAATCACACTAACACAAACTTTCATTATTTATTTGGGGTTTTTTTTGCTTGTATACTTAAGTGACTGAAAATCAACATTTGAATTTTCAGTGAACGGCTCACTTCTCAGACATATTTCTTAAGAGAAGAAGTCCATAAAAATACAACAAAACCAAAGTGGTAACTGGGACATGGTTGATCTCCAGCTTTGTTCTTCTTCTGTAAACTATGTGTAAAAAGCACTAAAAAAAACCTCTAGAAAAAATATTTTCTATTACAATTACAAATATCAGATATCAAATAATTAATCCATGTTTAAAATACTACACAGAATTGTTAATTAACACAGGGCAGACTACCTTACAAATCTGAACTACCAGATGTACAAAATAATTAAGTTATTTAATTAAGAAGGAAAACATCTATTACATAAAATTCTTAGCCATTTATATATTCAAAAGAATCCTTCTGAAAGACAGCAGATGCCACATTGTGGATTCTATACTTACATCAAGTGTAGCTGCTTGTCCACAGTGCAGTTGCTCAATTTATTTAGGTCAACAGAATTTCACACGTATTAATGCACATGAGGAGCATCAAAACATCTTCACACTCAGTGCAGTTAGCAACCACCGCATGAAGTAACAGCAGTGTAAGATCTAGATAAAGTTTCTTAAAAGTCTCACCCGTGGGGGGCGATGCTGAATCCTGGCTCGTGCCACTTTCTGCTTGTTAACTATGTTCATTAGCTTGACAGCATCAGCACCCTTCACATACACCACTGGTCTCTTCAGAGGGTCCTCTGAGCCCTGGTTCAGCTGGAATAAAAAAATAATCTACTCAAAAGGCACGTTTCAGTAAAACACCTCTCTTCTGGACAATGGAGAGAAAAGGAATATAAATGTGGAATTGATTCAAGCGCCAACTGTTCTCTTCTAGCACAGACCTTCACTTAAGTATTCCACAGAGTTAAACCCAAACTAAACTTCTGACTTAAGCTGCTTTTTTTCCAACTGACTAAAACTAAGATTAAGGATAAACAAATGTTATTTCTGAACAGCAGCTTTAACTTAACTGCATTATGTGCCAGTGTATGTATTAATAGTGTAGCAAGTTAAACCTCATAATGAAGAATACAAATCTGCACATTCCCAAAAAATTGGCCTTGCAAAATTTTCTGAACCTTTTGTTATTTCAGCTTTGGAGATATACTATTCACATACAGATTCCATCTCTATTTTCTGTAATTTCTGCAGTTTAACTCAGCAAACTCATTCAAACAGTTACTTGGGTTCTAGCAACCACTAGAGCTACTGATTACAGGATGGAGGCCTCAAAGAGTAAGGCATGAGTAGATAGCTTAGTTCACCCTGAAACTTCCTTCCAGGTCCAGCTATGTTTTTTTGGAAGGCCAAATCACAGAACTAGAAAATAATGTGGGCAGGAAGGCACCTCACAAGTCCAACCTCCTGGTCAAGGCAGGGTCAACTATGGTATCAGACCAGGTATTATCCAGTTGAAAGCCTTCACACGTAGAGACTGCGTAACTTCTGTGGCCAACAAAACCAGAAAAACAATCTACTGAACTATATACCAGAGAAGTGAGTAACAAGACAAGCAAATTGTTCCGTTACAAAATGGCACCATCATGATAAATTCATATAGCTTATTCTGACCCACAAAAAAAATCCCCGTATAAAGGCTGGTTGGTATAAAACCAGCAAGGCACTGACAAGCAGATGGAAGTGGTACCCTTGGAATGAGATGACAGGAGTGTGAGCAAATTGAACAAGAGTAGCGTATGGCAGAGATACCACATCTACATTGTTGGTATCTTACCTGTTATTTCTGGCTAAACCATGTACGGATCACTAACAGACTGGCCTACCATCCTTTTTACAAAGTATTCTACTTAATCTGTCCAGACAATGGTGACAGATTTCACTGAGACTTTAAAACAGATTCTTCCTAGTATCTGACTGGACTTCTGAGAACACTGATCAAACTATTTTTAGGACAGACGTCTTTTGAAGAGCTAAAAACTAGCACTTGAATCCAAACCAGGGATCCCATGTGTCTAGAAGGCTTGCTGGCCTAAGGCCAAATCCAATCACTGTCCAAATGATCCCAGACACACACTTTCTCTAAAGCTTTCTTGTCCAAGAAAGAATTCACCTGATTCCTCAGTAGCTTTTGCACACTGCTAACCATGATGCTCTGAGTGCTATTACTCCTCTTCAAACTATGTAAAAGTAAAACTAAGAAACAAATTAGACTTCACAGAGCATTTCTAAAGATCAAAACTTCATTCTTAGTCTATAGCAGAAGACACTCAGACCAATGGGAATAAAACCCACAAAATCTGTACATAAAGCCTTTTCATTTGGTAGCACTTCTGCTACCAAACTGTCTGAAGACAATTCTCCTGGTGAGGCCTGCTTCCTATTTCTGTTCACAGACTGGCAGGAAGGATCATCTTTCATAATACTCTACTCCTCCTTTTCAAAGCACTCTCCCTTAGTTGTTCTAACGAGAGAGCTGTTTGTTGTTTGATAACACGCGTACCTGGGAAAGCTTCCTAAACAGCTCCCCTCTGTCTTAGGATACTTCCATTTGGATCAAAGATACTCCATACCAACTCATGCCATTTTTTTGTCCGTTGTCAACCTATCTGCCATTGTTTTCCACAATTCCATTGTGAGTGCTAAAACAGTATTTATTTAAAAGACAAATTAACTAGCTCAACCTCAAGGGCTCTGAAGACTTCAGCTGAGAATCAAAATGCATGAAACACAAGTATCCAGAGCAGCATGAGAAGGGAGCCAATCAAGTAATCCAAGTTTAGAACGTGAAAGCTAGGTCTAGTTATTCCTCTCCTGTTTGTGTTTGCATAGGCTGCTGCTCTGTCCTCTAAAGAGCCTACTTTGAAAGCTACTGCACTAAGCCACTAACCTACTTCCATGTTATTGGTACACCCAAAATATTCAATCATTCGCTAGACTAGTTTCCCAGCTATTGAGGACAGCTGCACCCAGTTGATTATCAAGAATCAAGAAGGAAAACTGTTGCTGGTAGAGGGAAGAGAGCAAGGGGCAGTAGCTCAGCTTTGCAAGTTCAGAGCAGTGTGGCTGAAAGTAACTGGAAGTTGTAATACAGAGAAAAAATTTGGAAAAGACAGATTACATCTTCGTGCACACAATTTTTCTGTGCATAAAAGCAGAAAAAATATCCCTGAGAACATTTGCAAGATCAAGGCTGTAGCCTTGATGCACATGCAGAGCGCAGTTCTCAAGGCATCCATTGCACAGGGTCTGCATTCCTTTGCCCAACAGATGCTCATTTCAGAATTAAAGCCAGCTTTTAAAATGTAAACACTGATGGTCTCTCTTTTCCCCAAGAAATTCAGGCTGCACTTTAAAAGCATTCAGCTTCACTTGCTTCTGCTGTAGCAGAAGCGCACTTTTGTTTCAAGACAGAACAAACCGAAACCAAATGCAGACTATTTTTGTGCTCGTTATGTTTCTTCTCTCTCCTCAGATAACTCAGAATGGAAGGATCTTGTCAAAGCATTTCAGAGATACCACCTCACCCACTTCAAATGAAAGATGGAAATTGTACCAAGACCCCCAAAAAAGAAAAAAAGCTGCTTGTCCACAAAATATGTAGGCCAGAAATCAGCAGCTGTAAACAAGAAATAAATGTTTATAAGTTTTGTAAGAAACTTGTTCAGAACCAGATTTGAAAGCCATTTTGCAACCTCAAAAATAGCTGCTGCTCAACAACACTATCGATCACAGGCTGGGTAAGGTCAAACACCCTTTGTTTTGTACACAGACCTGGGCAAAGAAAACCTCCTAGACTAGATACTGAGCCACAAAAAGTTTGCCTCCATCCTTTCTCAAACCCTCAGTCCCTGACCTGGATTCTGGATTCTAGCAAAAGCTAGAAGAATGTAAGTCCCCAGCCTCTTCTCTTTCTACCACATTCTCAACACCTCCATTGATTCCTGCCTGCCAGAAGATGAGCAAGAAAACCACAGCACCATGTTACCGTGGGTCAGTAGCTGCATATCTTAAGGCAGGTGTGCTCTGAGACCTGTATACTCTCAGGCCTTGCCTCAGCAACCCTAAAAGAACCCAACAGAAGCTGTAGTACAACTAGGCTCCCTTCTTCGTACCTGATCAATGGCATCTGGGTTTTCAGAAACATCAAAGATGACCGCTGTGGCTCCTCGCTGTACTGCTCGTTTTGCCTGCAATAAGAAAGACAGCATCCTCAGTCCTACCCCAAAAGGTGACTTCTTACCTCAAAAATTACTCCCTCTCCCCATCTCCAGATAGAAAACTTAACATTTTGCATTTCTGTGTAGTTAAAATAGAGTAATTACAAATACAGGAGTTCCTGAACCGGCATGGAATGTAGTTAAACTTCACTGTCCTCTCTGTCCCTTCCTTCTCAAACTCCTCCTTCAACAAGCTTTTAAGGAAATTCAAATGTGATTTTGATCTCTAAAGACTTTAAACATAAGAATTTTTAAAAATTAAATTATGGGGTTTTTTCTCCATGTTACTTGGAAGTGCCATTAAAGAAGCCATCAAGAACCATTCTCCCCGTGATTTGGGGTGGAGAGACAAGCTCGCTAGTGTAGAAAATAAGGGTGGACCAGGTTCGTGACACCTTTTCAGTGGCATTCTCATAGTCATTTCAAACTAGCATAGCACAGTCCTCGCAAAAAGTGCCTCCGAGTACTGTTCGTTCTGACCATTAGAGGTCAGAACTGCTGCACACACCGCCTCTTCTGCAGATAAGACCAGACCTATTTAAGAGCATGGCTTTTCATCAAATAGGCAGTCCTAACCTGGGCTACCAACAGCACAGAGGAGATACTGGAACATACTCAAATCCTCTGGGCCAGAGGAAACAGTATTTTAACCACGGAGGCCAAGAAAGGCTAAGAAATTTTTAAGTTCCTGTCACTGTGCCTCTCTCTGTACATTCTGTTCAAATGTTGCTCCACAGAGCAAACATTCCCAGTAACTTTTCAAAGCTGTTACTGCCTTTGTTGGGTGCAGAATGCAAGTAACTATTTCTCCAAGCGATGACAGGTATCACCATCACAGTACTAAACACGAAGTCACTGGCTCTTCATAGAGACTGGCAGAACCCAAACTTCAATTGAGATACAGAAGAAAGATACGAAAGTGATAAATCATGAAACGTCACTCCGTGTTTTCCAAGAATGTCAGCCAGTACAGAGATGTTAGTTTGAACTCCTACAGGTCACTTTCTTTGCTTTATTACTTTGTTTTCACTGTAAATCAACCAAGCCCATCAGACAGCACACAAGGGAAACCAACTCCCAAATGGGGTCTCTTTCTCAGCCCAGCAGGTATTTGTCCCCTTTGAAGTCAGCACACCTGGCTAATCACTAATAGCTCTTGGGGAGGAAAAGTTAAAAGGAATCTGCTACACATTCTCCATTGCAGTGGCCCCAAGGTGAAAGCTCATCCAGGTTTCCCTAGGAGGCACCTTTCACAGACATGAAGCGCTTGTGGAACTGTTCAGGCCGTTCAGATTGCTCCTTTCAGGACGGTCAGTCAACAAGCAAAGCACTTTGATCTCTGAAGGGGATTTCTAAAGTGATTTTACAGGTTGGTTCAGGAGGAAACCCTTAATTTTGTGAACACACTGAGCAGGATACAGCGCAGCAATTCATTAAGTTTCCACCAGCCCTGTTGTAATCTGCATTCCTGACTTTGTACTGCAAAATCAAGATGTTAAAGAGATGAGAAGAACCAACTGACTTCAAACATGGTGCTGGAGAAGGCAGCAGCAAATGGGGTGAAGCGTCTGCCCCCTCCCCCGTCCAGCTGGCCTGCTAAGCTGTGTAACCCCGGCCAAGGGCGGCCGCAGCCCCTGCCAGGCCCCAGGCGTGGGCAGCCCCCCCGCGGCCTTCTGCACCCCGCCGGCCGGCACAGAGGGGGTCAGGGGCGACAGGGGGCACAAGCGCTGGGCTCTGCGCGGCCTGGCGCAGCCCCCCGCCCGACACGGCCGCCCCGTCCCCGGAAGTGACGCGAGGCCCGGCCGCGGGGCGGCTCGGCGGGGCCGCGGTGCTAGGCCGCGGTTCGAGGCCCGGCTCCGAGGGGAGCAGCGGCGCGGCCCCTGGCCGTGAGGCGCTGCGGAGCCCGCCCCGCGGAGGCCCCGGGTGCTGGAGGCCCCGGGTGGCACAAGGGGGCCGGGGGGCAGGGAGGCAGGTGCTGCGGAGCCGCTCCAGCGCTGCCGGGGCTCCGGCTCCGCGGCTTGGCGTCAGCCAGGCTGACCTTCCAGGTTTCGCTGGCAGGAGATCAGAGAGCAGCCGCTAGCACACCACAGCCCGCCGCTCCCCTTCCTCCTCCCTCCTCCCCGAGCTCCTTCCTAAAACCACGGCGCTGCCGAGCAGCGAGCGAGTGCGAGCAGGCCCCTGAGCGCCGCCGCCCCCCCGCTGCCCTCGGCCCAAGATGGCAGCCGAGCCCCGCACCCGGCCCGGCCCGGCCGCCTAATTCACACCAAAACCCCTTGGGAAATAACCCTGCCCGCTGCTCGGGCCAGCTCGGAATAACAGCGGTGCAAGTCCCGCTTCAGCTCATGCCCATCTATAACAAGCATGTGACTGCTCCGTTTTGGCCTATCCAGCATTTACAGACTGCCCCGAAACCATTTTTCCAAGCAGAGTGGCCGCAACCTAGATCAAAAATAAGGGCACACATTGGATGAGGAGGAAGAAAAAACCAGTTGTACTGGTACATGCTTTAAGTTTTTGATATCCGCAGCAAGCAAACGGGCACTGCCCAACTCAATTCCCATGCAAAGGTGCCAGGCATATCCTTTTTTGAGATTATCTGCATTCCCTGGTTTAAAATAAACAACTATCACTACATAGAAGTATTCTTCCTTTTTTTATAGCGTGTAATAAAACCTAAAACACATCAACAACTGCAGTTTCAGTAATTCCAATGATCACTTCACAGTGACAAGCACCTCCCAGTCCTCTGCATGTGCAGCCTGGAAGCCCACACCGCAGCTGGCCCATCCGCTCCGCATGGCTGCTGCATGCAAGCACCACCGTCACAACTGCCACTTGTCCTGTAAAGTTCTCCCACATCCCTGTTTGAGCTCCAGGGAATTTATACATATAGATCACAAGCCAACTGCCTGCCCGATGTGTAGTAACACAGGGCTCAACTGTGCAAAAACGCGGATGAAGAAAGTACTAAGTGGGCCTTGGTCCTAGAAGCAGGACTGGAAGGAACAACAATCTTCAGCAAGCCCTGTATTGGCCATTCGAAAATTATTTTGTCCTTAATTATAAATACAATAAAACAGAAAATACAGGTTAGATAGAAGTAGGTCTTTATAGGATAGAGAAGTCACCTGGCATCTGACGTGTAAAATCATAGAATCCTTTAGGCTGGAAAAGACCTTTAAGATCACCAAGTCCAACCCTTACCCCAGCACTGCCCAGCCCACCACTAAACCATGTCCCCAAACGCCACATCTACACATCTTTTTAAATACCCTCGGGGATGGTGACTCCACCACCTCCCTGGGCAGCCTGTTCCAATGCCTGACCACCCTTTCGGTGAGGAAATGTTTCTGAAGACCCAACCTAACCCGCCCCTGGTGCAGCTTCAGGCTGTTTCCCCTTGTCCTGGCCCTTGTCACTTGGGAGCAGAGACCGACCCCCGCGGCCTACAGCCCCTGTCGGGCAGCTGTAGGGAGCCATCGGCCCCCCCAGAGCCCCCTCCTCCCCAGGCTGAACCCCCCCGGCTCCCCCCGCCACCCCCCACAGGGCTTGTGCCCAGCCCCTGCCCCAGCCCCTGCCCGTCCCTGGACACGCTCCAGCCCCTCGGCGTCTGTCCTGTACCAGGGCCCGAACCTGAGCCCAGGGCTCGAGCTGCGGCCCCCCCAGTGCCCAGCGCAGGGGGACGGTCACTGCCCCGGCCCTGCTGGCCACGCTGTTTCGGACACAAGCCAGGGGGCTGCTGGCCCCCTTGGCCACCTGGGCACATGGGGGGCTCATGCCCAGCCGGCTCTGACCAGCCCCCCCGGCCCTTTCCCGCCGGGCAGCCCCCAGCCCCCCGCCCGCAGCTCCTGGGGCTGGTGTGACCCCCGGGCAGGGCCCAGCCTGCCCAGCCCCCCTGCAGCCCCTGCCCCCCGGCACGGCAACGCTCCCCCAGCTGGGCGTCCTCTCAGACTCACTGAGGGGGCACTCGATCCCCTCACCCAGATCATCGATAAAGACATTAAACAGTACCTGTACTTGCCTGTACCATAAAATATAGAGAATATGCACCTTGACTATAACTATCGTTAAGAGCTTCAGCCCCTTTAGGAAGCTTTCCAAGTGACACCTTAGAGACCTGCCATCGGCTAGACTTCACTCAACAGCTGGTAGACACTGGACCACCTTCCCTAGTTGGATGCTGGATGTAGGTGCCTCTAAAGTAACGACCTAAAGTGACCATGGATACAGAAGCCACCTTTGAATTTGCCCTTCCTCAGTTCTGTAAACATCACCAGCCTAGGGCTCTACCAGAAGCCCTCTACTGAAGAACGCATTTGGCTACTTGATACTCAAAGAAAAATGTGAACAGAAGGATACAGAGCATTGATTACACATTTTAAAAGGATTTTTATTATAAATACATAATACCGTCTTCATCCATGTTTCTGTAGTGTTTTCATTTGCACAGAAATTGTCATAGTTCATGGAGAAGGCTGACAAAAAGTTACTTTAGAGTGTATTTTAGACAGCTGTTTTTTACAAACTCACTGTTGATAACCATTACCAGCAAGATGCATATTAAATACTCTCTCAGATTAAAATGTGGAAGAATTTACTAGACCCTGCAATCTAGATAAGATGAGAGGAAACGCATATGACAGAAGTATGGGGAAAGTATCTCCTCACATCTCCGGGCCTGAGGAAATTTTAGTCATTACCTCAAAGAAAACCAAAGATGTGAAGAGCCCTGCACTCCCTCCCTGGGGGCCAGGCTAACACAATCAGGAAGCAACAACTTCCTTGATGAGACAAACTTTCAACCCGAGGGACCTGACGATTATTAAGCAGGTGCACTGCTTCCTCTCATTCATTCTAATCAGGTAGGACAGCAACAATCGGAACAGTAAGAAGGTCAGCCACTTGCTGACATCTAGAAGGACCTTTATACGCTTGCAGATACGAACATTGCAAGCATCCCCTCTGCTTTTTAGTATGGCCTCATTCCAATCACTATGTCAGTTATTATGCAACAGTGGAGAAACCAACTTAAGAAGAAAAGTTGCTTAAGAAAGTCCCCGTTTAACAAAAAAATCATGCAACAACATTAGCCTTTATTCCTTATATGCACTTCTTCGCCAGAGTTAGAATTCCCTCACAATATACAGCTCTACCTACATATGAGGACATGATGCTCTTAATGGGTTGCAGAGACTGAATAACTTACAGATGAGAGAAGGACTGAGGCTTGGAACCATACGTGGGGAAATCAAAGTTCATTAATCACTCTTGGCTCTGTCATTTACATCAACATAGTAAGGTATTACACATTTATTAAGATAGTAACTCAATACCTTCTGTTGGAAATGGCTATTGGTAGACCCATATTACTCTTTATAAATACACTTTCCTTTTTTTTAAGATAGCATCCTAGATAAAACCGATGAACTAATGGGAGAAAAAGATGCTTTACAAGTATTGGCTGCCTCTGTAAGCCCATGGATACATCCTGCTGTTCTAATGCAATGTTCTCACAAATGCCCTTGCATTAAGAACTATCTGTCTTCCTGGGGTTAGCCTTCTGGATTAGTTGGATCATTCATCCAACTCTAGGAACTCTCCTCTTGGAACTTAGTGCACTGTAAATAACAAATACTAATTCTAACTATGGTATGTGGTACATGAGAGAGTTGATTTATTCTCTGGGTTCAGAAAATGATAAAGATGGGGAGAGGAAGATTGGGCAATAGTTTAGGTGGTAACCAGTACAGATGCCAGTAAACTGCTTTTAGCAAATTCTCCCAACTCTATTCCAGCAGCTTCCAGCATGTACTATTAGCTGGTCCTCCAAAATGAACCAGGCAGGAAGCAGATATACACAGCATGCAGAGAACAGTCCTATGGATCCCAAAAGCAAAACCGTGTTCCCAGTCAGTGCTGAGGGAAACAGCACAGGTCCAAGAGGTGTAACTGTGACTTTTTTCCCTTCCCTCTTCTTTTCCATTTTTTTTCAATACATCTCATGCTCTTTGGGGCAGAAAATATGATAACTGGGTTGCTCTAACTCTATGCAAAGATTGTTGAACAGAGCAGTCAAGAGAATTGGTTTATACATCCTTATTTAGATAAGAACTGAGCCAGCCTAACCAAACTTGCATTCCCTCTGTCAGTTTTTGAGGTTTCCCCCCTCAATTTCTCTATGAACTAAAAATCATTGAACATGAGGCATATTTTCTGTTTAACTCAGCCCATCAGATCCAATATTCTGTCAGAACTCTCCACGCTGTGGAGTTAGTGGTCATTAATCTGCCAGAAGAGTGGGGTTATGCCAGTGGTGTGAAGGTAAGTCTTTTTTATAGCAAATTCTTTCATCAGCTGTCTTTGGTCCTCTGAAATAAGCAGTCAGCCTCTCACACAGCATATTGGTAACATGTAAGCAACACTCAGCAGCAAGCAACAACAACACGATTTCAATGAAAAGGTCCAGTGTCTTGCTTTACTGGTCTGGAAAGGCAGGTCAAGGATTTCAACAATCTTGACTGCTAGGGAATACAGCTGAACGGATGAGGTTTCCATCAGCAATATTTCACCAAAATAAATGATGAATATAGGAATATAGCAGTCATGGTTTTTTTCTTGAGCAGACTCAAACGCAGCAAAATCTGTTCCAACAATTTTTAGCACTCACAAAGCAACTGATCTGCACCTGTTTTCTCCATATCAAGAAGTGAGGCCACAAAGACATAGACAATATTACCAGAGCTACAACACAGAAAATGCAGTCAGTACCAGGTTCTGGAATATTGGCTTTTCTAGTTGCCTTCCACAGACCTGTCCTCATTTGATTTTGTTCTATTAGCAGAGGACAACTTTGGTGCTAAAATAAGCATTGGGAGCCTACATTATCAGGGTTTAACTTCTGCAGAGACTCTTGAGTTTAAAGGAGTTTTCAGTTAAGTATGGGCAAACCCAGGAAATTCTATAGATGAGAAAGAGACCACTGGTTCTTACATAAAATGCATGATGAATCTGCAGGTCTGGACAAGCAGATGTTGCCATTGCCAGTTTGCCATTTCAGTCAGCTGAATGGTGGTCTGACCCTCATGCTCTCAAAGCCTTTCCTCAGAAAAGAGGTATAGCTTAAAGAACTCTTAAACCGAGCAGTGGGTACGAGCTGCACCCTCATTCCACGGAAGGCAGCATTAGATTTTCAATATGACACAAATGCCATCACACGAAGCTAGGCAATAAAATCCAAACCTGTGTTTTGACATGACTGAGACTTCTGCTTGGTATAAAGGTTCTGTCTTCAAGCCAAGTGTACTCTCCTATCAGGACCAAGACACACATGGATTTCAGGAAGGTCTTTCCACCTTGATTCCGTATCACAGCCCAGCAGGCTTTAAAGCACTATACTTACTAGTGCAAAAAGGAAAGTACTGTTCACTGCAATACTTTAGATGCTCCTCCCCATAACTGGGCCCAAAAGAGACATCCCATTAAGGAGGAGGAAAAAAAGCCCCCAAAACAGCTCAGCAAAATCTGTCAGTACGTTTAAGAACACGACTACATTGGCTGCTAAAACATCAACTACAAGTGGCTACTACTATTCAGATGATTTTGAAAATACATCTGGACCCCTATCTCCTAAAGCAAGGATGGTGTTTCCTATCAACATCTGACTACCCACAACATATTCAGTTAGCAGCAGCTACCGTTGGCAAAAAGAAAATATAACGTTATCTCAGCAGAATAAAACCCATTTCTGTGGCAGACTCAAAATTGTACTTGCAAAAGCATGGAAGATCAGCCACAGGCAAAGACACTGGAGTGAAACAGTCTGCTGCACCCCACCTGCCACTGAGAATCTTGCACAAACCCCACAGCATTATGTCAAATACACTTTTTCATTACAATTGTCAAACCGCAAACCCTCTTCTTCTCTCAGAGCTACAGAGAATACAGACAACATCTGCACAACAGAGGCATCCCCCCTCTCCCCCCTGCACTGCTATCAGGCTCAGTCAACCACCAAAAATACCTTGCCCCTTGAACCACCACTGGAGCTAAAAATGCAGGCCACAGGGCAATCCTGCAGGGCAGAGGAGGAAGGAGAAAAGGACATCATCTACTTTGCAAACAGCACGTTACAAATTAACCAACTGATGCCTCAGCCCTGTTAATGTACAATTCCCCAGTAATTCCAGAATCTACCTTAAGCCAAGCATAAGCAGGATGCCATTTCAAATCTTTCCTGAGATAACAAAAATAGGAACTTTCAGATTTCTGTCTGAAAGCAAAGGCAGAATATCACAACGAGATAGTCAAATCCCTAGCGTAAAACCCCGTCCTGACTGGAACAGTCAACTCAACTTCCCTGGCACTTTGGGATATGTTTTATTCATGTGCCTATAGATACTTCATTATATGGCATTATGACAGTTGCTTTATTGATTAAGAAGTATAAAGACAGAAAGCATGAAGCAATATTTTTAAATTTGAAAACAATCACAATTAAAAACCAATGTACTTTTCTGTAAAAAAATTTAAAACTTTACAAACTATGTACTTCAGTTTAAGAAAAACATCACCTCGTGCAATACGTAATCACATTAAGACACACACCAATGTGATCCATGCTACTCGGCACTGAGAGGCTATCAAATAGTTAAAATGAGGAAGGAAAAAAACCAGAAGTATCTCTCTTTTCTGGGATTAGGGAGAAACATTGTGATCAGTTCTGAGTCTAGACCAAGTGAAAAAAACATGAAAAAGACATTTATTTAATCCTGGACAGGGGGAAGCCTGATGGTTGTAAATCTCTTGTGACACATTTCAGAGCCACGGGACACGGCTCCCCAAACCCACCTCTGCCATCACAGCCCACTCCGCGGGCCAGCAGGCTTGCTGCCGTCGGAAGGCACGGTCCCAGAGAGAAGGGTGAGTGCTAGAAAAGGGCGAAGGAGGGGACTGAGGTCTTGAAGTAGGTAACATATTCGCAGAGAACCTCGCAGACTCAGCAAGAACGGCATGGATGCAATCATGACAACTGACGGTATTACACAGATATCCCGTTACGTTTTTTAAACCTTCAGGCTTTTTCAGGGCAACACAATTCCTGTATAAAGTTACCTCCTAAATATAATTCTCACAAAATGAGTATATTTTGGAAATTACATATTAAAGAATCACATACTAGATAATATCACTGCAGCCAACCCAGATAACTCTTACCTTTGCATTGAAGGTGTACTGAAAGTAGGTGAACTAGAAACAGCAAACTGGACCCAAGATAATTACATAAACATACATACAAGCATGCTGTGGTGCTGAGAGAAGCCATTAAAAAATGGAGATATGGGAAACTGTTGGAGGAGTTGTAAATTAAAGGAACTATTAACCTAGACTACTGGAAGAAGCCATCCCTCTAGTACCAAAGCTGTGTCAATAGTTTGCGTGTACCAAAGCTCCTCCTATCTCAGATAAACAAGGCATGCGCTCTAACAGAACACTACCTTAATATTATAGATTGGCACATATATACATCCAAAGGGAAAACAAAGAATTGCAGGAATTATGTCTTGCATTTAGAACAGGAGATGGCAAAACTTTCAAAAATTCTAAGTCCTGCAGGAATTCCATCCCGATCAGTCAATTCAATGGGGAAGTTCAATCCTCCTGAGAAACAAGCCTCACCTTACCGCAGAAAGGTCTTTTCAACCAAACAGCAGTTTTGGGCCATGGTTCCCAGCTCGCAGCTTCAGGTAAATATTTTAGGAAAGAGGAGAAATTTCAAACAGATTCAGCCTTTGTGAAATGATGTAAAGAACAGAACAAATCCGAGGCATTTACAGTAGTCTATCCAAGATGTACCGACATGTCTAAATTAACCAAAAGTCATTTGAAAGGCTGAAGAGCTTTGCACTTATTAATATCACACTGCTATCCTCTATCTGGAAAGTATGACAAGATCTGAGTATGAAGAAGTGTACGGAGAAGAAATGAAAGCAAGCATAACCAAGCATGAAAAGTTAGTAGTGATTCGGAACAATCTTGGATATATACCTATTTTCAAATGTAAAAACTGATAGGAATTCACAGTGTCTTCTGCTTAGTATCATCTGCCTTGCTTAGCCTCATTCTCAAGTAGCTGGCCTTCATCCATAGGTTGATATCCACCGTAAACAATGACATTTTGGAGATAACACAGTCATCATCTGCAGTGATGAAACAGTCGATCCAAGTCTCAATAGTGACAGAAAATGCCGTGCTCTTTGCAGTGTTACTGGGTGCCTGCCCGCGGTCTGGGAGAGTATGTTCTGACCGACATCACACATAGCAAGGTGAGCTGTCAAGCAGCAAATGTATTTTTACTTCTACACACATCAGAGTTAAAAATGCTGTTGCACATTCCCCTGGATGTTCTGTCCTCTCGGTCAGGGATAAGCATCTGCATCCAAGACTACAAAATATGTATGTAACTCCCAGTTAAGGGACTTCAATCTTTCTGAGTGAACGAAGGCCTGTAAAATCCCCTTGGAATTCAGTAGAATACTACTGGTTCAGTGAGATCATCCCTCTCCCTCTTGACTAGAAGAATCAGCTTGGGTAGGGAGTTCAGCAGTAAAAAGATGCATGGTGGGCCAGTATTCCAGTTTATCTAGCAACGTTCCATGGGCTGGCTAATACAGGATGACATGGACTTGCTTTCAAACAGTGATCCTTGGTTTTAGATTAGATTAGTTTCGAGGTCCCAAACTGTGGTGGGCCCTTATTATTAGCTGTTGATTCTTTTTTTTTAAAAAAAAAAAAAAGGGGGGGGGGGGGAAGAATAAAAAAGGTGGAGGATTTTTGTTACAAAGGGAAACTGGAAACTTCTCTCCACACAAGCAGAGACATGGCTGTATTGCAGAGGCCTCAGGGTAAGGATTAAAGAAAAACAAAATAGAAACCCTTCCATCTCTAATTAGGGTCTTCATTTGCCAAAGAGCCATTCCACAGCAGGAGGAATTACATTCAGGCCGTTGCTTGGATAACGTCTCCCAGCAGGTTGGCTCCTCAGAGCAGGCTACTCCGAGCCAACAATTTCTGGTTACTTGGAGGCAAGCAGCCTGCATATTGTTTTAACTGGCCTGGCTTTTGCAGCCAGTTTTGCTGAAGAACAATCTTCTATTCAGAATGCAGAGATAAAAGCTCCACTTGGTTTGAATTTGTCCCCAGTTTCTTTCTCCCTTTCTTTTTTTAAACATGGGAATTATAGGTTCTGGAGTTTGCATTATTTCTCTTGTAGACATCAATGTTTTTCCCCCTCTAGCCACTTGATTCTTTGCCAGTGAAGGCTGCTGTCTGGAGTCCAGCCATTCATCAGCCCCTACCTCATCATTAACACTGTGGTGCTGGCGGTCACAGCTCATTGCTGGCGACAGGAAATCCTAACTTGCAAGAGGTTAACCACAGCCCATAAACAGCCAGGCTGGCTCATTAGTCCCTTGCAGTCAGCTGAAGGGACCCTCTGGGAGTTTCAACACTGTTCATGGACTCGGGAGCCTACGTGTTCTATGCTCTTCACAAATGCCCCCCAGCCCCTCATAATTTGGACCCTTGGCACTAAGGTCCATCCTTCTTCCTATCCAAAGATGACCAAGTTCTTTGAGCATTTTGAAAAATTAGATGTCTGTGATATATTCTCTTGGCTTACCAACCAAACAAAACACCAATGGGCCAACAACTGGGACATTAATGCACTAGAATACATACATGCTTCTGATTTTTCGTGAGTTTCATATGCATGTTGAGCAATTCTAAGGCAAGAGCTATGCAAATGTTGATAATATATACCTAATTTGTCTAGAGAATTCATACCACGGACATGTCCAGCTCTAATCTTCAGGAAATAACCTGCCAGAATTGCAACTGGCTTGGTCAGTGCTCCCTACATTGACCAAAAAGCCCACTTCATACTCATTTTGAGTTCACAGTATGATCACTTGATTCATTTGGAGTTGATTCCTTCAAACATTTAATCATCACATCATCCAAACAAACACCTCTAGATAATGTCCACCTGGCCATCATGAACACAAAATGCTTAGAACAGAAAATCAGCTTCTGTCAAATTATCTCAACAGAGTAGGATATGAGGCACAATTTGTGTCCTATTAAGTTTTTCTCTTTCCTCCCTTTCAATCCTGTGAAAATCACTGCAAAACACTCCCACTTAATGTCTGCAATTTCTTATGATCCACTGTTTTCTACCACAGCTGACTGTATCTGCCTATCTTTTACAGTGAATATTGGAGTCCTTCTGATGTAGCTCTGGTTACATTCCCCAGTTCTCCAATTTCTTTCAAAGCTTTCTGCCTCTTAGTGCACCAAAATTAGGCGTGTCACTCATCTATGAAGTCCTTAATAATTCCATTCCCTGCCTCCATATCTGCTTCTTATTTTCTTCACTTTCTGATCCATTTATCTGATCCTGCTTGCCAGCCTTCTTTTGTGCTCATTTCTATTCTCCAGCATAGCTGCGCTTACATGCCCACTCACTTTTCTGCTTCAAATTCCATTTCTGTAGTTCTTCCAACATGGCTGCCACTGGGCATTTCTCGTGTTAGAGAAACAGGTAGATTCTGCACATAAAATAAAAATATCTCCCAATGTTTGAGGGGCTTACAAGGCACATAGAATCATGAGGGTCAAAAAACTTATGAGATATAAAAATACTTATGATGATGATGATGATGGTTGTTGTTATTATTATCATCATCATTATTATCATTATTATTATCATGTGCAACGTAACATAACGAATTGTTCCTCAGTCTTTACTCAGCCTGGACTTCCCTGAATCTCAGAGTTCTGACTGAGCAAAGACTCCGGTAACACATGTGCAACAACAGCTGCTTCTTTAGCTTAAAGGGAGAAGCAGCTGTGTTCCACAGTTGGTTGGGAAGGGGTGAAGATGGCGGTGGGGACTGCTAAGGACTCAGCTCTAAAAGTGGACATTTATTTAAAGTAATCAATCCAACAATAGCAAATCTAAGGAGTGCCCAGAGGGAGAACCGTAAGAGACAGCCTTTCTTCACAAATAGCTGTTGGTTTTCCTAACTGAGCAGTGAACACAAAAAGGAAGTTAGTAAAATAATACAGTAACAGATTGCTGGCACTCGTTGCCAGCGGAAGGGGCCCGCCAGCACCCATGAATTAAAACCTGATAGATCTGCTTCTTCTGAACTGCATAACCTGATTCAGCCCTTGTTTGTCCATTCCTTTGAGCGCTCCCCTCCCTGGCTTTGGTCCAGCTCCTTTCTTCCCTTTTACATCTTTTACCGTATGATCCGTACACTCCTCTGCCTCCAGAATTTAATTGCCTTGCTTCGCAGCTCTCTTACCTGTGCTCAGCTTTTCCCTTCTCTCCTCGAAGGGCCTGCTGAAATTAAGGTGGCAAGTAGTCACAGACCAGAAGGATGTAAAAAGGTACAAACGAACTCAAGACTCAACTACAGTGATGAGACCGCCGCTTCACACTTCAGCCACACACTTGTACGTGCAACATTTCTTCCTCTTTCTTTCCCCATCTTTATTCTGTTAAAATAGGCTTGTTTTTAAAGAGTATGGTCTATGGGGCATGGAAGAAGAGACAAAGAGATGGGAAACAGAAATACACTGAGCTTTTGGCAAAAGCATTTCACTTTAAGTGATTTTTCATCTTCTTTTTGTTCAAAAATACATACTCATCCCCACCCAGAAGGTTATGAGGACTATTTCTGTCTGTCATTACAAAAATCCAGCTTCTTCCTGAAAAACAACATATCATCCCCTCTTCTGACCTCATCTACACAATTTTCTTAGAAACGGTTATGCGTATATGCTGTGGAGGTCTGATCACAGTGCTAGCACTGGGGAATTAAGAAACAAGAGAATGTCAGAAGAAAGATAAATGACAGCAAAAACATTTGCACAAGGAACAGTATCGCTTCAAATATCATTTTTTAAAGACGTCTTATGGGTTGTTTAAAATGGATGTTAACATTTCAGGTGTCCTGGACATTATAAATTATAATGAAGTGAGGAATAAAAAGAAACAACCAGCACAACACTGCAGCACCTACACTCTTCTTTGGTGCTTCAGAAAAATGATAATTCTGTTTCTCAAAATATTCTTTAGAACAAATACAGTGAGAAAAACATGCGCATGGCAGGGATTACAATTACATATACTACTTCTTTTCACAGCTAACTCTAATTTTAGGCAGTGCTATGACAACAGACCATGGAAATGAAAAATTTAAATGCAAAGTTAGTGGAGATTCTTCAAGAACATGACTGATTAAGAAGGTCAGTCTCTTTAACACTAGCCAGGATGCTACTTCCCCCCTCAAAACACACTCTTTTTTTCATTACAGAACAATGGGATTGATAAACAACGTAGTTTGTGGTTTGATCAGTTTCGGCACCTATCAACTAGTCCACAACCAAGGGAGTCTAGTCTCATTCAAGAAACTTCTGCTTCATATCAACTTCCTCCTTAACACAGAACGCCTGAGAGTTCAAAGCAACCAATATTAAGTTCCCAGCACTGAACAACTTTTCTCAGTCTCCGTCTTACTTGCGCTTAGGCCAGCACTGCCATCAGAAAGAGCAGTTCTTTTAGACTCCTTCTCTTACTTGTTCCTTCCTCCACCGGACACTACGCTGCCGACACAAACCTTCATGTAGTCACACAGTGAAACAAACCAGCCAACCCACCAACAAACCAACCAACCAGCTTAAAAGTCACTCATACTATTACTTTTCAGTCGGACCAATTAAACTTTGCTGTAAATTTTGAGACTACAGCCTCAAAATGAAGTCCAAATGCTTTTTAGATGCTGTTTACAAAGAAACACGGGCTGAGAAACAGAAGGCAGAAAAGGTCCCCGAACCGTGGAACAGATACCACAGGTGGAATGGGTGCAAGAAGTTTTCCGTCCATCCACCATAAATGGGTGCAAGAAGTTTTCCATCCATCCACCATAAATGGATGCAAGAAGTTTTCCGAAAGCGACAGTACCTTCTACCGCATGTGGCACAGACGCATCACAGTGTGGGTTGCTGCAGCTGTCCCTACCAGCTGGAAGTATCTGAACAAGCAAAGTTTTGGAAACATTGATCAATGTTTTTGGACATGTCTCTCAGTAATTTTAGATCTTTATCTCCTGCATGGCTCATTCCTAATTTCTGAGTAAGTTCAGCATGGGAAAGCATTTGCCTAAATTCTGTATGCACTTCTACAACTGAACTGAATCCGTTTCTACAGGAAATTATCTAACCCGTATATAAAATTATTAATGTTATACAGAAACAAAAGGTATGTTTATATAGTCACTGTAATTCTAACTTGTACACATACCTGCATGCTTAATTTAGGCTATTACTATAAAGGTGTAAGTTGATTTTGTTCAATTTGCCTTCTTTTTTTATTACTTTCAGTAACTCCAAAAGAGAAGGATTAAAACTGACTCCCCGCAGGCTCTCTTGTTTCTCAAGTCTTAGAACAGATCGCTCTTTATTCAGGAACTAAACTACCAACATAGCCCCATGATTTCTCATTTAACTACCTTGTAAGAATTTTTATACTTAAACTAAACTGTTAAAAAGTTAGGAATCACAGCTGGGCTGTTTAATGCAGACTCAAGTTATGATGATTTTGGCCCCAGCCTCAGTAGTATAATTGTAGTGATGACATGGCAAAACAAGAAATTCTTCCAGTTAGTATTTGTGTCAGTGTTTTTGTAAATGAACTCTTAAAAGAGAAAAAAGAAGTGAATGGATGCTGGAAGAACTGTCAGGAATTTCCTCATATTACAGATTCCTTTGATCTGAAGAAAACAGGAAGCTGTAGTAGCAGGGACATCCTCTCTTTGTTAGCTTCTACTCGGATGCATATCCTCAACTACACACATCCTACTAACACAAAAGAAGAGTCCCTTCAGCAGTCCCTGGAAAACAAACAAGAACAAAATCCTTCCCTGTGGACTTTCGAGCCTGCAGAAAGGGAAGAAGTGCTACTTCTAAGCAAATCGTCAGCATCTTCTTGCGATCCTACGCTGCAATAAAAAATCACTGGCACTGCTGGGTTGTATCTGACTGCCTTGACAGATGTCATTTGCTCAAAAATCGACCGGGGTGGGAGAAGAAGAAAGTGCTGCGTATTGGAGCGTGTGGGACCCATGCAGGTACTGCCACCCCAGTGCCGTGGATGCAGCACGCAACAGGTACTGCAGGCAACGCCGCTCTTCCCTTCCATCCCGAGCAAAGCCGCAGTGCTGGAGCACAAGAACGCGTGCACTGGCAGGCAAAGGAGAAGGAGCCTCATTGTGCTGTGTGCAGAGGAGCAGGAATTCCAGGAGGGGAAAGGTTCCCTTTGAAGCACATGGCACGAAGAGCTTCCCAGTGACCATGGCAACAGCTCAGTGGGTTCCCAGCCTGAGAACCGAGTTACTACAGCCATGCCTCAAAAACAAAAAAAGTCTGAAAGACTGAAAGGGAAGAGAGAGGGGGAGGTGGGGTCGGGGGTGTGGGGGAGAGAAGTTGGGGCAGAATTAGCCTGGCAGAAACTGAGCGGCTCCCTGGTAGGCAAATCCAGCCAATAATGCTGGCCGGGTTCACAGGGTTTCCTTTTCATTTTCAAAGCTTTCTTCTTCCTCTGTCATTCCCCTTCTAGCCCTATTCAGGAGCTCATGAGATCAGTAAAACCCAGGCCTTTGCTTTGCCTGCATGCAGCATCGCCTCAAACAGGGCTGCACTGTGATCAAAGGCAACGCTAAATCACAGCTGCCACACACACCCCTTTCCCAACCAGGGCCCAGTTTTCACAGGCACTCTTAACAGGAGATACATTTTTTAAACTCTTTCATTTCCATTACACCGTATAAATCTGACTAAGAAGGATGAGCAATTAAAAAATCAGTATGGAAATGGACACATTAAATTCTGTACAGCTATCGGTCCCATTTAGCACAGAGATAAACAAGTGTCGTGAAGCTTCTGAAAACAAAGACCAGGGTTTTACTAAAAACAAAATAAAAAACCCTAAACAAAACAAAACAAAAAAACCCAAAAACCAAAACACCCCAAATCAAAAAAGACCACAACAACCAAAAACAACAATAAGAATAAAACCATGCATCTTCATACCAGATTGGTGTGCCATGGAATTTAGCTCTACAAACAGTTTTTAAGTAGTCTCTATGCTCTGCTTCACAATATTCCAAGCTTCCTACAGTATCATGTTTATTCTCCTTCTTTTCCTTTACTATTAAACAAAACCTCATGATTTATTCCTTCATATATATGCATGCATTCCATCATACAGACACAGGCAATAACCTCTTTGCTTCTGCTACTGTATTGCTCAACACAAATGTTCACAAGTTTTAGTGAAAAAAAGATTAAATTGGCTCCTTTAAAATAGGACTTACAAACTCTTTCATGGTCTGAGTTAGTCTGAGCTTTTAAACACATTAATTTATGCTAGGCTTAAGCTGACAAGTTTATCCATTCCTTACGTACGTAAGAAAGGTGGACAAAGTAACTGTCACCTGAGCCAGGTAACCCTCCATGTGTATCCTCTTGATTCATTGCAAAGATGAGGATATCCAAACTAGATTTCTCAGTGAGAAGTGTCAAAATGAAACAGAATTGCCCACATGTGCCATGAGCTGGAAAGGGACAGACAGACAGCTGCCCTGGCAGGGTGTTTAGATTTTGCCCTAAATTGCTAAGGCAGGCTTTCAATCATGCCCACAGCAGTTCTAAAAGAAAGCAAGTCCCGAACTCTTCTCACCTTCCTGGCACCAACTTTATTCCTACTACCAAATCAATTGGTCATATTGATCCAACCACGTCACACCACACCACAACCACTAATGTACACAATTTGGCTTGCACATCACAGAATGGCTTCTAATGCAATGAAGATCTAAGAACGGATACTAGAAGATCCCAAAGGCAATTTCAGCAATAGGAACTGAAAAGGGGGGATGGATATACCTGCTTCCAGCAGGAGGTACAGCTGACCACATAGTCACACTTCACTACACAAAGCAGAACGTTCAGTTGCCCCATACAGTCGGTTTTATGCACTCAACTACCCCTGTTAAGGCGGTAAGATTATTCACACTCAGTGAAGTCTTTGTGTTGCCCACCTGAGCCACTCATGCAGATGTGTGTGTAACAAGGGCTTGCTTTGCCATTTATCTCACTTGCATAATATATGGATACCAGCAACACCAGCAAAGCTGAAATACAACTTTTCACCTACCCAAGAGGCCAGCACGTTTCTGAAATGTTGCATCAGCCAGCCTCGCATCCTGCAACATGCACACTACCTCCACGATAGGTGTTGCAGCTGGGCAGGCCTGCTTCACAGAATTTTGGAAAAGCAAGAGCTTGCCACAACTCTACCGAAAGGCAAACACAGTATTCGTCTGGAAGATCAGATAGGCAGGACTAGCCACTTTGGGGGCAGGATAAATCAGACTAAATGAGGAGCAAACAGTAGGCTTGCACTCCTGGATTTCCTCCTCCTTTTCTACATGGAAGAAGTTTAATTTCCCATTGCTGTTCAAGGCCACCCCTCCTCATTTTATTTTCTTGTCCTTTGCTTTTTCCTTTCCCCTCTCCTTTCCTTTCCCCTTTCCTTTCTCCTTTCCTTGTCTTTTCTTTTTCCTCTTCATTCCATTTCCCCCCTCCCCTCCCTCTCTCCCCTCCCTTGCCCTCTCTCCCCTACTCGCCCTTCCCCTCTCCCTTTCCCTTTCATGTTTTCTTTTAAGTCAAGCAGCTGCCAAATCCTAAAAACAACCAGAAGACGACTCATATACACATGCAGCAGGTTTGATACTGACCCAGGCAAAACAGTTTACAGGCCAAACTGAATACTTACATAGCCATTTGCACCAAATCACACTGAAACCAAACCTTTCAGAGACCCAGACAATTGCAATGCAATTTGTTCCCGCTGGTAAGATAACCAGGCTGACTTAACTGACAGACCTGCAAGAAGCTCATGGCTGATGCTCCTGCTGCTATCTGCACTCAACAATATTTCAAGAATTCTGAGAAGTCCTTCTAAATCAGGCCGTAACTTGAGCATAGGGAGGACTGAGCAGAAGGGCTGCAGAGAAAAGATGGGAGAAGAGAAACTACAGCAGCAAGTATGAAACAGGGAACAAATATTCCAGGAAGAGAAGGATAAATGATGATAAATAAAAATACAGAACGAGGAGCTGCATTGCAATTACTGAGAAGGAAGTATTGTCTAGAACATTGGACAGTCTTTTTTCACCTGATGTTGCTGCACATAAACTGATGCTCAGGAAACATTGTGCCCAAACTCTCCAGATACACGCTGTGCAGGACGCAGGGGCCACATCACCAACGCTATGCATCAAAGTAGATGCTACAGAGCTCCTGAAGCAAAGCCAGGGTCTGCTGTTCAGCAGGCCAAGCCTCAGGAAGCTCAGATCAGCAGATACTGAGGTGCACCCACTCTAGAGATCGGTGTGGCTTCAGGGACATGGGGAGTATAGAGGACACAGTGGGATTTGGGTACCTAACAGCGTCACTGTGTTAGAAAATACTTATAACATTGTTTGTGCAGGGTATCTATGCTTTCCCCTTTCTTCATCCATTTTGCACACCTACTTCCTCACATGCTTTTCAGAGCTTGACAGATGTGACTGAACAAATACCTCCCTTAAATGGCTTTCCCCAAGACTCAATTTACTCCTGGAGTTTACTTATGGATTACTACGAATCTCTCAGTACCCAGTCTTCTCTAATTCCCATCCTCATGAGACCGTATTCTCAGATTTTACCCCCTAAGAGCAAAGAAACATCAGCTGGAATTTCTGTGAAACAAAACCAGTGTTCCAAGTTAGAAAAAAAAGTTGTATTATGCCAAAATTCAATAGAAAGGGCACTCACTTCTTAAAGAGATGTTTCTCACCATGTACAAGCTAAACTCCCAGTGGATTTTAGACAAGCAGATGATTTCCCATTTCCTCTGAAATATAGGGGTTTTAGAAGTTTTGTTTATAAATACACAGAGACAAGTTTTACCTACAAAATGTCAACCTAGGTTTTTATTTTCTGCCCGATATACTACATTTTCCCTGCTCACCTGAAGTCACCAACACTATACTACCAAAGACTCAGCAACCTCAGCCAGCTGGATTTTAGAATGAACCCCAGAGATTTTAAGCATTTTCAACTACTCAGTTACTGGTAGAACTTGTGGCCTATGCTATTTCACACACTTCCAACTACTCTAGACTTCAAATATCAACACATAATAACCTCAATCCTCAAAAACTCTAAGCTATTAAAAATAAAGATTGCTTCTAATAAAAAAATAAAACACACAAATAGGACAGCTTTCTGGTTTTCTTTTTAACTTACCTGACAGCAGTAATGACATCTTAAAGACTTCAGCTCATAAAACAAAGGGAAATGTTTTGCAAGGAATTTAGATTCCAGAAGCTGTATTCCACAGGGAGATTCCAGCAAGAAGAAAAATTCTATTTCTTTGACCAACCAATACAGTAAGATTCACTTGTTATTAGAGATACCTATCCTGCAATTAAAGCAAAGAGATCTCTCCCAGGATTGAAGACTTCTCTTCCCCCAAAAAAGGAAATTAATGTGTGTCTTCTGAGAAAGCTGTACCCAAGGAAAACCACTAAGATGCTTTTATTTTGACTGCTTTTGGTTAGAAGTTTCCTTTGATTGAGGTAGCATCACACCTGCAGTTCACCCTATTTCTACTCCAATACTGCTTCTGCTAAACTGATTTTTCCAGAAGTCTTTGTTAGGCTCCTACGGAGCTCAGAAAGGGAACGTGTGCGCTCAGCTCCCCATCGCTGTCCCTGTCAAGTGAGTTACAACATTATCTTTCCCTGAAGCATCTAGTGTGAAAACAGGCAACATGGGAGTATTTAGAGGAGTAAAGGGAGTTTTCTCTTGGTTTTTCTTGCTGATTTTTCTCAGAAAGGAACTGACCCTTCCAAGAAACAGTTCCATGCAGCATTTACCCCAAACCGCCCCCTTACCTTTCCTAAGACAGTGAGGCATGGCTTAGGCTCCAACTCTGGCTGTTCCAGTTTCACCACTCCTACCCAGCCGTATTCATATAGGTCTTCCTCGTCATTGCTATTACACAGCCCGAGTGGATGCATCTGAAACAGAATCAGAAAGAAACCTTTAGCCAATCAGTAGCATTCAAAAAACATACAGATTGCTTTCAAGGACCTTGGTTTATAACAAATACACTTTTACATATTAAGATACACCAGAAAAACTGAAACAGAAGGCTGCTTATATGAAGGATTCAGTATGTTTCTGAAGCATGCTATCAGCACATCACCTTGGTTATTACCCTTCATGAGGGTAATATCTTTGTGTATAAACTAGGGTGTGAAACATTTAAATCCTTACACTATTTACTATGTTCTCCTTGTTCTCTTTTTCCTTCAGCTAAAATCTCAGATTTTTCACAGTGAAGACTCTTGCCTAAGAGCTGCCCAGGCTCTAACATATACACAGAAAAAGTTCTTTGCAAAAAAAGTCTGTCCTTATCCAGCTTCATGCCTTTCCTTAAAGCTCACTTCTGCCAAACAATCTAAAGAAAACCACAAACTGTTACCAACACTATGACAATTTTGTTTTCTGGTAGCTGATAATAGTAGGAGATTATACTGCTCAGTAATTTACATATCTCTCTCTCACTAATCCATGCAAAGTAGCACCATGTAATGGTTACTAATCCTGCCATCTCTCCTGCATCACCAGCTTGTCGTTTTGTCCTTTTCTCCCATCTCTTGTACCTTGACTTTCATTTTGCAAGTCATTCAACACAAGGAGAGCTATTTATATTATCTTGTGGGGCCCTGACTTTCCGAATAACTCAAGTGTGACTCAGAATAACTACTGTGAAATATGGGAAACACGGCGGTGATCTGACATAATACAGAGGTTCTCCTACCACTCATTTTTCAGAATTCATCACCAATCCACCTGTATTTTGAGAAAAAAACTGGCCACCGCAATACCAGAGTAGAATCCTCTGCCCAACTCCTAATTCATCCTTCCTCTTTTTTTTTTTTCTTATGAGTTACTATTACACACTACTGCCTACAGCCTCGCACGGACGAGCAGTTCAACCCACTCTAAAACCTTGGGACAAGTCTATCACTGGAGGATGAATCATCTCCTTACACGCAGCATGGGATGGATGAACTGTTCAGCTGAGAGATATGACAGGGCAGGGAGTCAGGCAGAGCTCTCTCTCCAAAACTGCCAGGGCATATATTCCAACATAATTAACCCCAAAAGGAGTCCGTGGGATCCTTTAAATAAACACAAAACTTTAATCTGTATTAAGTATCTTCAGAAACAGAGAACCATTCCCTTGATGTAATTCCCTTGACGTACACTGTATCAATTAAGCTTTGAAACCATAACACATATCTAAGAAGTTTCTAGTTCAAAATCCTTGAAATGTGCTGGGGCACTTTCCACATGCCTGAAAGGGCAAAACTGAAACCACGGCTCAGGTGCTTTTATCCAAGGTTACAAAATCTGTATGCATTGCTGAGGGTTTAAAATAACTTCAAAAAGAGCCGCACAAATTTTAAGTGGGTTAGTGTTACAGAGCAGGCAAACAGTAAACTAACAGAGGAGGAACATTTCACTCTGTAACCCTATCACCTCAAAAAAGTCCTGATGATTAAAAGAAAACTTCCACCCTTTTTTCCTTTTCTTTCTGTCTGCCAGGACACGGCATTACGCTGTGACAAACCACCGTATGAACCACTCAGGATCCTTCTATACACTGTCATGAGATGAAGTATTGGTCTCTTTTTCCCAACCATACAAAAAACACTGTCTCTACCCACTTTAGTCCAGAAAACATCTTGGAAGAAGGCCAAGAATAACAGAAAATTCTTTCCACAGCTGCTTTCCTCCAGAATACTGTTATTCCGTAACAGCTCCCAAGCGTGAACAGCCCTTCAGATCACAGTCACCAAAGCCATCCCGCAGTTATGTCCCTGGAAATCAGGAGAAGCTCAAAGTTGAAAGAGCTTCTTCTCCTCCTCTTACAGTGCCTGTGCCTCCCCACCTTTAGAAAGAAATTGG
The DNA here is from genome assembly GCF_023634085.1 of Falco cherrug. Taxonomy (NCBI): domain Eukaryota; kingdom Metazoa; phylum Chordata; class Aves; order Falconiformes; family Falconidae; genus Falco; species Falco cherrug. The sequence continues at coordinate 99,134,363 of NC_073697.1, forward strand.
TGATTCTGTCCCTTCTCGGTGACAACACTGGCGGACACCCTGCCTCCAACAGCAATGCCCCAAACACCTGACAAGACAGCCTTCCCATTTAAAGGCAAAAAAGCTGTGAATTACACACAACTCCAAAGGCAAGTATCTGCAGTGTCGAATATTACAGGTTTCTGAGTGGGGTTTTCAAGACAGTCAGGAATGTGCAGCAGTCAAGCACCTGGCATGCCCTACCTCAAGCATCTCATCTCCATACACCTGGGTGTCTCCTACATGGCATGGAGCACCCAGGAAGATAGCAAAATCAAAGCTGCATTTCTGAACATTCCTGTCTTCTTCAAAAAGCCAGGTGGCCTGGAAAGGGACCTATGCACAGCTTAGCAGACAAAACTCATAGGCCTGGAAGCAGCAGAGCTCTCAAAACTCAAATAACCTCCATACGTCTATCGAGAACTGACACATCACTTCAAAAATAAAAAGCTTTGCTAGACCTTTGGGGTGCCACAGCTATCAGTCCCTTATGATTTTAGACTTTACTGAATACAAAAAAAAAAAAAAAAAAAAAGAGCTTTTCAACCACGATACAAATAAATACTAACTTGATGTATTTTAAGAGGGGAAGAGCAAGGCACAGGATTTAGCACTCCAAAGCAGTTATCAGCAAACTACTGTTTATAGGGCTTAGGTGACCTTCATGGTTAGACCCCCATGGAAAGACTGTAACTGCCCAGAATAAATTCTCTTTCCTGTCACAAGTAGCACGACCAGAAGAGACGTGAGAACTAGTCAAGCGAGGAAGATGGTGAAACAAAATCCCCATTTTTAGAAAGGGAAAAAAGGATGACCTGGGTAATTACAGGCCAGTCAGTCTCAACTCTTTGCTTGGTAGTATGATGGAGCAGATATTCCTCAAAACTATGATAACGCTCACAGGAAACAGAGGTGGCTAAATCTAAGCCAAGATTTAAGGGCAAATCTAAGGGCAAGACTAAGGGCAAATTGTGCTTGACAAAAATAGTGTCCTTCCGTGATGAGGTTACAGTGCTGGTGGACAAGGGAAGAGCGACTGACACCATCAACCCCAACTTCTGCAAAGCGCGTGACATGGTCCCACACAACATCCTTGTCTGTAAAATGGAGAGACACGGATTTGAGGGCTGGACCACTTGGTGGAAAAGGAATGCGCTGGGTGGTCACGCTCAAGGAGTTGTGGTCAACGGCTCGACGTCCGGGTGGAGATCAGGGACATCAGGGGTCCATACGGGGACCAGTATTACTGAACATCGTTCCTGGGGACACGGACAGTGGGACTGAGCACATCCCCAGCAGGTTCCGGGTGACACCAAGCTCAATGGGGTGGCTGACACTCCACAGGGACCTGGACAGGATGGAGACATGGGCCCCTGCAAACCTCATCCAGTCCAACGAGGCCAAGTGCAAGGTCCTGCACCTGGGTCAGGGCGGTCTTGGGAACATGGACACGGGCTGGCGAGGAGCGCGCTGAGAGCAGCCCCGCAGAGAAGGACCTGCTGGTACTGCGGGATGAGAAGCTCAACACGGCCCAGCAACGTGCGCTCACAGCCCAGAAAGCCACCCCAGCCCTGGGCTGCATCCCCAGCAGCGTGGCCAGCAGGGCGAGGGAGGAGGCTCTGCCCCTCTGCTGGGACCCCCCCCCAGCGCCGCCTCCAGCTCGGGGGTCACCAGCAGAAGGACACGGACCTGTTGGAGCGAGTCCAGAGGAGGCCACGGAGATGGTCAGGGGCTGGAGCCCCCCTGCTGTGGGGACAGGCTGGGAGAGCTGGGGCTGTTCAGCTGGAGGAGAGAAGGATCGGGGAGACCTTACGGCACCTCCCAGTGCCTGACGGGCTGGCAGGAAAGCCGGGAGGGACTCTTTATCGGGGCCTGTAGTGACAGGATGGCGGGTAACAGTTTTTAAACTGGAAGAGGGAAGGTTTAGATTAGAAATTCTTTACTGTGAAGGTGCTGAGACACTGGCACAGGCTGTGGGTGCCCCATCCCTGGCTGGGCTCAAGGCCAGGCTGGACGGGGCTGGGAGCAGCCTGGGCTGGTGGAAGGTGTCCCTGCCCGTGGCGGGGGCTTGAACTGGGTTGTCTTTAAGGTCCCTTCCAACCCAAACCATTTGAGATTCTATGATTAGCAGCAAAAAAACAGAGCAGTCAGGGACGCAAACCAGCCTGTGGCTCCTGTCAACTCATTCCAGGTTCCCATCACACACCAGCAGCAGAGTCTTGCTGAAATTAAGGCTGTCACATCATCTGATTCCTGCTTCCAGCAGACCATAAGCCAGCAGAAGCTGCAGAGGCTGAAATTACCAGATCATTTTGACTCTAGCTTCAACCCAGATGGATTAATGAGACCCCCAAAGGCACTCAGCTCTTTCTGACAAACCGGTAACCACAGTTGTTGTCTCTCTGGTTCTCCATGATAGAACCACAGGTCTCTGCCCCCTCTTGTATGAAAAAACTGATATGCAGCTTCCAAGATCATAAAGGATGGCCACTCCTGCAGCATAGCTTTGCAGAGCTCCTACCTTCCAACCAGAAGAAGGTAAGAACAGGCTGCATATCGAGTACGTTCTCCCTTCCAGCAGAGGAATACGCTGTGCAAAGACTAGAGGAAAATCTTAAGAGAAAACCCTCTCATCTCACTTTACCAGATCAGCCAAGAAACAAGAAAGTGCATCCATTAAGAAGGATTTCAGAGAGCATCATGTGCTTACAGCTGCCTTGGACAAAACATGCATGACAATATTCGCCAGTTGCACCTGAGGCATGTGTATCATGCTGTAGGTACCAGTAGGTATCAGGCACTAAGTCTGAAATCCAGAGACTGAATCTTGGAACACGCACTAAACCCAAGACCAATATTTGTAACTAAATGAGCTGTTTATTTTAAAAGCTGCACAAGACTTCAAACTGAATGGGGGGTATGAAGCTGGACTGCAGAACAGGTAAGAATGAAGCACTGTATGAGATCTGAAAAATACCAATTATTTTTCTGGCAAGAGGTGACTTCTGCTCAGCATTTACTGGTCGCTATATGGCATTTTGAAACTCCTTTTCCAAATACCAGCAGCCCCTTCTTCTTGAACTTAGTGCAGAGAACTGAGTTTCCTGGGAAGTCTCTGAACTCTATCCTGATGCAAAAACCTAAAAAAGGAATTCCTGGCAAGTTTGTCAATAAAGGGGGAAAAACTGAAGCAGGAACTCATCTCCTCAGTACAGAACTCACGCCACTCACACAGTTGTATTCACCCTGAAAGCAAGAAATTTTCAAATTCTTGTCCAAAGCCGTAAATTGAACGCACTTGGAACACACATTTTTACTCACAAACTATAGCAAGGCTGTATCATGACCTAGTAAACAGAAGGTGGCTGTGCTCTGACTAGCAAACGAAACCCAACAGCTGTCACAGAAGAATTCTCCTCCAGCATGGCCATGCTGGCCATCATTGCTGTGCAAGGAGAAACGTGACTCCAGCAACTGGATTCCATGCTGTAGTCCAGCGACTCAGGCGCAGGATGTCTACCTTACATTTCCTCCGGTGCATAGGTGACTGAAGCAGGGAGAAGACTGAAATTTATTAAACCACCACACAATGGCACAATGATCTTGCACATGAGAAACCTCAAACCCAAATGCAAACCCCAGTGTAAGCAGTAAGCAAAACAAATAGGGTGCCGCAGGCTCTGTGCTGGCAAATGTAGAGAACTTACTAGGTACATCTGCAGGCTACAAACTCCTGAGGATTTTGTTGCATCACACTGGAATCTCACCAGAGTAATTAACGAAACAAATTATATTATGCCAGCAGTACTCCCTCAAAGTCTGTATGCTTCAGGAAGGGTCAATTGACAAAAACATTGCACTGTTCAATTAAAAACATGTGCATTGCAAAGCCAAACTCTTCCTAGACTACTTGTTCCAGTAACTCTGAAGATCTACAGGGCCAACACAAATACTCCGCTAAGGGATGTTAGACACATTAGTCATCAGCTTTGTGTAACCATTAACATATCAAGGGAACTCATATCCAAGTACCCAGTGTCAGCTCTTTTAATAAAATGGCATCATGAAGCCAATGACAGGTTGTACAATCCACCGATTTACTGATCTTAGCAGGATCAGAACATGGGGAGCACGCCTGTCCCCACTCTCCAGCACCTTCTCTGGGTTCCTCGTGGATTTCTGTGACAGTCCTCCTCTCACATGCTCCCCGGGTGCTCTCACCTGTCCACGTCATTCAGATTTCAGGTTTTTACTGCAGATTGTTTAAAACTCCACTGAAGCCAGCTTCTCCATCAACCTCGTCCTGATCTCACACCTCACGGATAAATTACCAATGGCAATCTCATCACCTTCCTCAAAATCCTGTCCCTACCCCACCTGCCAAGAGAAGACATTCACTTCCCCCACCTCAAACAAACATCTGGGGTTTTGATAACATTTTCACAACTCTTCCAAAAATCTCTCATTGTGTTTGTTTCCAGAGGGAACGCACATCTCTTCTTTATACATCAACTCACCAATTTTGACCTTACCTACTAAAACTTCCCTCCCCCTGAACACACCAAGCCCTGCAGTAACCTTTCTGACCAGCATCATACTCATTGTGCATCACTCTGAGCGTGTAGTTTATGCAGGAATCTCTTCTCTGCATAAATTCCTCTCTGGCTTCACATCCCAGCCAACAGGATTTCATTCATGCTAACAGCAAAGCCAGCTTCAGTGGTCCAGTCATAGGGTTATTTGGTGTGTTATTTGGTTTGGGTTTTTTCAATTTACACTACAATTAAGGATCCCAAAGGACCTAAACAAACAAACAGAAAAAAAATAATACAAAGGCTATATTCACACCATGTGGAGATCACAAGTGAGGTTCAACCTTCAAGCCATTAAATCCACATGGTGTATCATGCCACCAGATGTTTATTGGCTTGGGTGGGGCAGCAGGACAGTCATCTCCACACACATCAGGGTGATCCCCTTATATTGCTTTGGAGCCTGTGCTAGCCTGGACAAACCAGGCTGGCATTTCTGTGTCTTACACAGTTCCAGCAGTTTGCAGAGAGACAGAGCATGTCAGCACTATAAACAGATTTCCTAACTTCAGTTCCACTGAAAACAGAACAACGCAACCCTAACAGCTCCCAACTCTTCCCCTTCCCTGCCAAGACATCCGTTCTAATGAATACAAGCCAGGTCTGGATAACGAGACCTGGACGGTCTTAAAAACTTCCATAACACGCCTTTGAGATGGAGCATTACCTTCCCAAACTTTCTTCTGGTTGATTTCTTCATTATAAATTCAATTCTTTCGATCCCACAAGCCACAAAACATCGTTCTTTCTCCTCCACCCTTTGGGCAAAAAACACAGCTGAAAGATTGCCCGTGTTACAGGCGTCCTGCACGGAGCAGCTGCGCAGCGCTAGCGGCGTGAGCCCCGCTCCTCTTACAGACTCCCCGCAGGCACGCAGCAAGGCACACACGGCGCTCAGAACATGTGCTCTGGCCACAGCAACACGAGATCCACAACAGTCCAGTTAAACAAGAATCTCTTCACTAAAATTACCTATTTATTCTTCCCATTCTTTTCCTAGTTATATTTTGTCTTCCTCCAAACTGGGCTGCCAATGTCCCCCCCTGTGCTTAACCCCTTATAATTAATCAGGTGTTTTATCTCCTGACAAATAACAAGTGAAGAGATACAAAGCGCATATATTTTTCATTCATTTTGGGGTTTTGATCCTGTATTTGAGGTTGACTTGATTATTAAAAAAAAAAAAGCAAAGCATCTCTTGGATTTACTAAGTCTCCCAGACACCTTTTGCTTATTCGCCTTGTTCCACTAAGGGCACCACGAAAGGCAGTCAGCCCATCTCACACGCAACATGCACCAACAGAACCTGTGGCTGACTTTTATTCGTAATTGAACATACAATGAATAAAAGTATCTCTGAAAAGCCAGGTAAAGATTTACATGTATGTCAGAGGGCCAAAGTAACTGCGTCGATCTGGAGCCTCGGTCGGTAATGCTGCTGTAAGGACTTTTGTGCTTTCTGTGGCAGAGGATGAACGTGCCGAGAACGTTACATACAGTTCTCAGTTCATGAAACAAAGGCCAGGGTAGCAAGGCACCCTCTTCTGAAAAACTGTAGCATGACTTCTGCATGGTCACGAAGGAGTATGGGCTATAAAATTCTATAAAATCTAGCAGAACCGGACTCGATACTGCTTGTTTGAATGAAAATCACACCCCGCCCTGAGCAGTATCTCTACTCTTTTAAGGCTTTCCGGCCTCTAACGTACCCGCACATTCTGAAATACAAAACTAAAGTATTTCCCCCTTTGTTTCCTGTTTGGGACAGAAAGATTTGGATGACCCAGGTATAACAAAATCTCATGGTTTTGCAACAGTAACCAGAACTGATGCTGCTGCAAGGGCAAGGACTGGGTGGGGGGCTGACCTTACCCTGAGCACCCAGGTCCCATCCTCTGGGCAACCACCATCCCTCCAAGCATGCAGAACCGATTTACTTGCAGAAGCAAAAATTTACCCAGCAGGAGAAGAAAGGGCAAAAGTAAAAAGAGATTTAAAAATGGCTCACAGATCCACGCCAGGAGCAGATAAGAGTGAAATATACTTTTGTAGCAGCAAAGTTAGTACAAATTCTAGACCACCTGAGACCTCAAAATAACACTGAAGGGCTTTGGGGACCTACCCCTGTCCTGAAGACCATAAATGAGGAGGATAAGACAGGCAGGGCAGGCTTTTGCCTGCATTCCCAAATAAAAAGCAACGTTATGCTCAAGGTGCATATCACAAGTGTCAACACAGTAGCATAATTCTGAAAAACACATCTTCAAGACACATAAAAATCCAGAGAGTCAGCACCAGGGCCAGTAAGAATGGGCTGCACCGACAGAAACCTCTTCTGTCCACAAAAGCACTCCACCACATCAAGCCAGAAGTAGTCAGTGGATTCTGCTCGGATTCCACAGGCTCACACTGCAGCGGCCTCAGCAGATCACAACAGACAGCACGTATTGCAATTTTCCAAAAGAGGAGTATCAACCAAAAGTGCAATTTGAGCTAGCGAATTGAAGAATTCAAGCTTGAAACACTGGTGTAACTTCTGCTGATCAGGAGCCTGGATGGGGCAAACCACCCCCACCACCCCCCCGCTGCTGGGGCAGGTGGTGCTTACACAGGGCCCCCAGTGTCTGTCACATCCTCGCGCTGCTTTACCAGTGAATTAACCCCGACCCTCCAGCAAAGCAGTGGCTTTCTGACTCTCCACCTTGGGAAGATGTCTGTGCAATAAATGCCAATAGGATCCGCTGTCTGACCGGACTTCACTGCCCGGCTAGAGAAGTGTTAGGATGGATGATGGCACTGTGGCATGAGGACTTAGGCCACCAAAATGAACAGAAAATCAAAATTAAAACCCGTGCTGAAATACTAAGGATTTTTTCTAGCATGAACTTCCAGAAAGCAACATCTAGAACTGGAATAACTGTGTGGAACTTTAATGTTTGAATGGAGTTTTTCAGCTTGATAGAAAGTGGTGGTTTGGTTTGGTTTGACGTGAAGAGAATGCCATGGCTCTGGCACTGAACTGCACCGTAAACATCTGACCCAACTCTGCAGCAGGTTCTCCAGGAGGCAGGAGGCATCTCAATGCACCTGTGTGCTGGGAAAAGAGGGAATTGAGACCTTGCTCAAGGGTCCGTGTGGGCTGTACTTAAGCACTCCCCTACATATGTACCAGGTTACAAATCAAAAATTACAATTATCAAATAGGAACAGCAGCCCTGACCCTCCTCTACAAACATCATTCCACTATCAAAGCTCAATTCTGTCCTTCCCACCCGACACAAGTCAATCGATTTGGTAGCTTATTCTGTTTTAAAGCCAAAGAAATTCTACGGAGATCAACATATTACCTTAATAAAAGATTGGGAAGGAGCTGAGTAGAGAAGAGCATCATTCCCCAAGGAACCCTTCCATATCCCAGGACACTTAAGGTGGCCATACGGACCCAGACTCCTGCCTCGCAGGCAGCTCACGCGAAGAGTCAGGCTCTGCCAGGCTCGCTAGTGAAGTTGAGCTCCAGTTGGGAAGTCAAGCTCCGCAAATACCAACTTGAGTGCCAGTTCCAAGTGTCGGTCTTGCCGTACTTAAAATTGCCGTAACTAAAAATCCCTCCCTTCCAGTTTAAATGCTTCCCTGCCCCTTCACATACAAAAGGTCAGAGAATCCCCTCCCCTGCACTGTCCTTAGGCGGCTGTCCTGGTGTAACCCCGACCGGCGACCGAGCCCCACGCAGCCGCTCGCTCGCTCCCCCCCCAGCGGGATGGGGGAGGGGGTCAGAAGGGTAAAAGGGAGAAAACTCCTGGGTTGAGCTAAAGACAGTTTAATGGGTAAAGCAAAAACTGCGCACGCCAGCAAAGCAAAACCAAGGAATTTATCCACCACCCCCCACCGCAGGCAGGTGCTCAGCTGTGCCCAGCACAGCAGGGCTCCATCCCACCTAACCACCATCACTTGCAATGCCCCCTCCTTCCTTCTTCTTCCCCAGTTCTACGTGCTGGGCATGATGCCATGTGGTCTGGGATATCCCTCGGGTCAGTTGGGGTCAGCTGTCCCAGCTGTGTGTCCCCCCCAGCTCTCACTGTGGGTGGGGTGAGGGGCAGAGAAGCCCCTGGTGCTGTGCAAGCACTGCTCGGCAATGACTAAAACATCCCTGTGTTATCCAGCACAAATCCAAAACTCCCCATGCTGGCTCCTGTGAAGAAAATGAAGCCCACCCCAGCCAAAGGCAGCACCGCAGCTGTGGTGTGACAGACAGGGACAGCACGGCAACACCGGCAACACGTGTCTTCTCGGGGGAGAAACCTGCTTGGGAGCAGTGGCCAGCACCTCCCCGGCCCCCGCCGCAGAGGTGTGCTGGAGGCACCGCTGTATAAATTAAGACAAAGTCAAAAGAAAAGGCACCGACTTCATTTTCATTTTCACAAGACTAAAAGGTGAAGGGACGCTGACTTTTTCAAAAAAGCTGGGGAAGCACCTCTGCACCCCACAGCGATGCGGCACCCCAGGCTGGAGCTCCTCACCTTGCCCCGGAAAGGAGAGAGCCGAGGGGCCGGGGCGCGGGGCCACGACGTCACACAGGTTGAAGCCTCTCCCCACATTAAAGCCTAAACAGATCACAGGACATGAAAGGATAAGGCTGAATGAAAATATCTAGACCAAAATTCAGGCTCGGGGTGGATACAGAGTGTTTCTGGATCACAGACACATTTCACTTCAGACACACTAAACAAAACATATCATGGACAAACTACGAAGGCAACAATAAAACCAATTATTTTCTATGATCAATAGTTTCAAATAATTGCAGCAAAAAGCAAATTGAACACACTGCGCTGCACAAAGCCTCTAAAATGGAGCAGAACTATTGAGTCTTTTTGTGAAGACTTGAATTCCTTATTGCTCTAGGGCCTGAAACAACAGATCTACCATACGGCTTTCCCACCCGGAATGCACTTGGCGTGGGTTTGTCTCCCTCCACACGAATTCACATTCCTTCACCAGACAGGCTTTTGAAGTAAAATGTATGAGGTTTTGCAGCATCGAAAAAAAAAATTTAAAAAAAATCAACAAACGAAAACCCCAAAACCAAACCAACCTGAACGGGAAGCCTATCATCAGGGACATGCAGTTTCTTCCCAAAGCTGTCCCCAGACCTGGCGTGTGTGGGAGCAGCTGGTACCTGCAGGGCAGCGAGCTCAGGGAGCTGCACCCTGGCCCCCTGCCCACCCCAGGGTGCGGGCGCAGGGCCAGCTAACTCGGGTGCTTCCGTCACCCACCCCCCGCTGTCCAGCCAGCACTGCCGAGGCTCTAGGTCTCGCTTCCTTTCTCCAGCTCCGTCGTCTGTGGAAGCTCTCTAAGAGACGGATCCAAAGCCTGGAGTATATCAAGGCTCAAGTGAAATAAGGCAACCAAACAGCCCAACTTTTACAGGGAGGAGAAAAAACCTGGGTATGCTTCTGCTGGGACTCGTGTCCTAAGTATCTCCCCTGTCAAACCAGGCTTACTCCACACAAGAAGTGGACTGAGCGTACATGTTTTCTTCAAAATGCAAAAAACCTAGGTCACCAAGCAGATTTTGAACAAAGAACAGCTTCTTCACTCACCACTGAAACACCAGAGGATGTGGCGTGCCTGATTCAGAGACAATCCAGGATGCCGCTGCTAGAATCTCCACAAGTTGGATGGGAAGGAGCAATGGGAAGAGGGGCACGCTCCTGAAGACGATACGGAAATATTGCTCAGAGATGCACAGATGCATTTAGGAAAGCATTCATTTCAGCTGGAGCTCCAACTGGCCACAGCTGTCAAGACTAGTAAGTTTACTAACAGCAAGAAGAATTGCAAGCAATATATGTCTGCTACCGAACGGGGCTGGCACAAGGCAATAGGAAAGCAAGCAACAAACAACTGGTAGTAAAGGAGGGTGGAACTGCGGTCATCGATGCAAACAAGGCACACAGGTGTCTGTGGGACCTGAGAGGATGCATCCAGGCGTCCCATGAAGGAGATGTGGCTGTCATAATTGCAGAGCCATTCTCTACTACCTTTCAAAGGTCACGGAGATCACAGGGGAAGGCCCCTGATGACTGAAAAAGGGCAAAATACTGCACTTCTCTGCAAAAATGCAAGAAGACAGACCTGGGAAAACCCCAGAGCAGTTGGCCTCACTTCAGTGCCTGATAAAATTACGGAACATATTGTTATGGAAGCTCTTTCCAGGCACATGGAGGACAAGATGGTGACTGAAAAAGCCAGTTTGGATTTACCAAGGATAAATCATGGTTGACCAATCTCAGTACCTTTTCTGATGAAGCAACTTGCTCCATGAATGAGGTGAGCTATGGATGTCATCCACCTTGAGTTCAGTGAAGCGTTTGATACTTCAGCATCCTTGCGGACAAGCTGCTAAAATATAGACTAGAGAGCTGGACCATAAGATGGTAGAAAACTGGCTAAACTGGCTCAGAGTCTGCAGTTACCTCAGAGTGGTGGTTAATGGCTCAAAGCGGCAGCTGGGCACAAGTGGAGTTCCTCCAGAGTCAATACGAGGTCTGATACCATTCAATATCATTATAAACAACCCAGACGAGAGGACCAAATGCACTCTCAGTGAAGCCTGCGGTTGACAACACACTGGGAGGGGTAGCAGATAGGCCCGGAGGAAGGGCCATGGGACACAGCCACTGTGGCAGGCTGCAAGCCTGGGCCCCCAAGAACTGCATTAGGTTGAATGAAGATAAAATGTAAGTCCTACATGTGGGATAGAGTGGTACTGAGCAGCAGTACAGGCTGCATATGGTCTGACTGGCTGCAGCGTAGCTCTGCTGGAAAAGAGATGAGGCTGCTGACAGACAGCGAACCACGCGCGAGTAAACAGCTGAGGCTGCACCTGGAGCACGTGTACAGCTGGCAGATCAAGGAACGCAATTATTCCACCATACTTGGCACTTGTTAGACCACACCTGGAATAATGTGTCCAGTTTTGGTTGGAGAAGGTCCAGCAAAAGGCCATCAAGATGATAAAAGGGTTGGAGAACTTGACATATGAAAAAGGTCAAAAGAATTCCATTCATTCAGCCCAGAGAAGTGAAGGCTTGAGGAGATCCAATCAGCCTTACAGGCAGCTGCAGAGAAGACAAGAGGTTGTCTTTTCATGAGGGTGCATGATGACCAGACAGGAAGAAACATGCACAAGGATACCTCAGAGAAAATTCTGTCCAGATCCATGGAAACAGTTCTTCACCCTAAGAGCAATAAAACAGTGGAACAGGTTGCCCTGAGAAGTGGTGGAACATCCCCCACTGGAAATGTTCAAGATTTGGCTTGACAAGGCCCTGGATAACAACGATGCTAAGGATGTGCTTCCAATGGAAAGCTGGATCAGATGACGTCCAGAAATCCCTCTCAGCCTAGACTTCTCTATCGTTCTTTGATTCTAAGTTCCATCCTCCAAATCAAGGTAAAAACAATTTGCAAAAGCTAGACTTGCCATGTTGCAACTTCAGCAAGCTGTTGTCACATTCCTGAAATGGTTCAATGCACATAGCCCATTAGACATGCAACTGGTTTATGACTAAGCATCCCACTAAATAAAATTCTATTTGTATTAAAGCTGGACTTGTTGGACTAGCAGACTAAGCAGCTGTATAGAAGGAAAACTCAGTAGGGTAGAAAGGTCCAACGCTCTGCAGAGCTTCAATCCTCATTCACTGCCAATGGGAAGGACCACATTAAGCATCATAAAAGTGACAGGGTCAGGAGTGAGACCGAGTAAGAAAGTTCTGAATATTAAACTCAGCTTCAGCAACAACCAAATTGTAAAGGCAGGAAAAAGAAAATCTGAGTGAACACAACTGCCGCTATCTGGTGTCTGCCCCTTGCTGGTGCTGGCCGGCTTCACCCACGTACTGGGCTGCAAACAACTGTCCAACTCCATCCAGCTGCTGGGTGTGCTGCGGGGCAGGGAGAGCACTGGTGCTGGCTCAGTCACACTATTGATACAGCTGTCACAATGAGCTGAAAAAACATACCCTCGGATTTCAAAAGTTTTCTGCAAGTCTTGCTTCCACAGGACACTTACAAGAACTTTGCAGTGAAAGTGGTGGATTTCAAGTTTCCTTGGAAGATTCTGCTCTCGATTTTACCTTTCACTGGAGTGATAATGTTTTCTTAGCAGCAACAGCGCATTACTGTGTTGGGTATCATACTGCTAAACTTCTTTCTACACCTAACGGAACAGCTAATCTCTGCTCTGATTTTCCTCATCTATAGCCTTGGATGTACAAGATGTGTGTTTAAGAATGCCAGAAATTACTCATCCGCATGAAAAATGTTTCTGATAGCCCCAAAGCAAGGTCTAACCCTAACTGAACCAGACATGCCAGTAAAGGCAAAGACAGACACACTGGAATACTGGCTGGCCAAAAACGCAGACTTTATGGAACTACAAAAAACAGTTGCCTGAGCAAACAAAAAAGGTTATGACAATGCATTCACTTTGTCCTGCCTTCTGTTCCTACAGAACTAAACCTCTCCTGAAGAAGACCTTTCTCCCCAATCAGATTGCCCCAAATTACTGGCTTTTATACAACATTTTTTATTTAGTGCTTGGCTCTAATCTGAATCTTTCAGTGCCCTCAGATGAGGAATCTGTGGGATATCATGCACGTAGTGATGCTTGAAGTAGAAATAAAGTAGGAACTTGTGGCAAGTTACCAGTTTCCCACTCAAAAAACATTAGAAAACAAGTGAAGGATGTTAAGTGAGACCCACTTTCACTATAGCAGTACAGGTCAGAACAAAGCTTGATTCTTCCACTCAGAAGTGACAACTAATCAAAAGGAAAAAAAAAACCCAAAACCAACCAAACATAAAAAACAAAACCCACACAAACCACAGAGTACTAGCTCATATTCGGTGAGAAACATGGAAAATTTCTGTCAGAGTAATGATGAGCTCAGCTCATTACATACACTGCCCCGCACCAAGACAGCCTAGAAACTGGCCCAGCCCTGTGCAATAAAGTCTGTGCTTTGTCCCAGCATGAACTACAGATTTGGTAGCTCTATGACATGGAACAATTACCCATGCACTCGTTAATGCCACTGAAAAACACCTAACTGCCATTACTTTAAAAAACAAAAAATCTCCACTTCTTTCATGTGAGAAGAAATTCAACTGGGCCACAGAACAGAGCCCAGGGCAAAAACGTGGCACTGGGTAGGGAGGAAAAAGTAGCAATCCGGAGGAGTTTCCATCAGCACAAAGTAAGCCTTTTTAGAGCAAAGGCAAGATACCTGGCTAACACCCTCAGCGAGAACAGTGACTGGACTAATTGTATAAAGTATTTTAATATATAAGCTCTACTGGAATAATCAACATGACACCCTGACTCAGAAGGCTGCAAAATAGCAAAGATAGCATTAGCAGCACTCATTTTTTGCATTTCCTCTTGAAATTTTTCCTTCTTACCTATTAAAAGAGAAACTGCTTCTTAAGGACTACAAAAATGCCTTTGCACTTATCCTCCAGGATAGACTTGAGTCATCTCAGCTGACACAGACTTCCCACCGATGGCTGCCACTGCTATGATTCTGACCTTCAACAAAGATGCGGCTACTAGCACAACTGCGTCCCCGCAAGGCTGCATTTGTTCCTCCTACTTACAAATACAGTGGAACGGAGAACTTAACTTTTCCATCTCCGTCCACTCTTCTGTACCGGCAGAGCAACCCGTTGCCAAAAAAAGTGATTAAAGGTTCTTGACTGCAATATTCCAATCCAGCGTTACTAAGACCCCACCAGCAAGAAGAGGCTCAGGCTGTAGCTTCTCTCTATCGGTGCTTTTTGAAGAAGGCATCAGAATGTGCCATCACAGATGAGAAACCCAAAATCATATAAATGGGAAAAAAATTACGTCTTTCAAGAGCTAAAGATCAGGTTTTTTTAAAAAAGCAGGTAGGAGTTGCTACTGTCTCTGCAGCCTGGTAAAATATGAGGGTTTATGCTGGCTGCAGCTGGGAGGTAGCAGGCTTTTTAGAAGAGGTGAAAGCCGGCAGCGAGTCCTCACCACCCCGTGCCCATCCAGACCGGCTCTGCTGGGCAGGGAGGAATGTCTGGCAGAAGTACAAAACTCCATTAAAACACAGTTTCTTTTTGCTTTCAGACTTCTTTTGTTGTTGTTGTTGTTGTTTTGAAGAAGAGCATCCTGCCAAAAACCAGATCACCACACAATGTAACATGACAGGACCAGAGCGCTTCGGCAGTGTGCTTTTCCTGGCTCACAGCTGTGACTGTGCGGTCCAACCCAGCGGTTAGCATTGAGCCCACAAGTGGCTTCCACCGCACTTTCTCCATAGCAGGAGCACCAAGCATTCCTGAAATCCTCTCGCAGTCCACTTTACTCCAGGAAGTATGCCAAACAGGATGATGAGAAACCCAGCCTATGCTGCAATTAAATGTAAAAACAGAGATACGCTGCTGAACGCATCCACCGTGCGGAAAAGGCCAGTACAATTCCACAAGGCAGGCAGGCCAGTCCGACACACAGCCCTCCAGATCCTGTGAAAAGGAGCAGTAAACTCTGAGAGCAGCCAGGATAGGTTTTGTGAACTCGGGAAGCAGACCTCGCCACTGACCTCGCTGACCAGCACACTCATCACCTGAAGCGAGCAGCAGCATCATTCCCTTACTCCTTTGACACAGGGATACCTGGCCCGTCACACAGAGCATGTGAAACGCTTGGGAGCCATTCAGCTGCACCACAGCGCAGCTTCAAATCCCTTGGGAGAGGAAGAAAACTGCCAGGCAGTGACAGAAAGCGATGCCTGGCATGGCAGCATGCTCCCAGACACCCTCCTGCTAGGACTGCCCCAAGTCAGAGAGACGCTGCTACAAACACCCGCAGCACATGCACGTAACAGATGTGTTCAGAACTGTCAACGCAGCACATCTGCACCAGATTTACTGCACAGGCAGGGGCGGAGCACACTGCCCACACTATGCCGCTGAGCCACCCCCTGCAACAAAAAGCAACTGGACACTAATTATTCCAAACACTTTGCAAGGGAAGCTCCTCGTCCATTCAAACAGAAAGCTGGCCTCTCCTTCCTTCAAAGAGTCTCAAAAGCAGAAGTCCATGATAAGATGTGCATACCCAAGATAATCTGAGGGCAGATTTCTTCTCTCAAGAATTTAAGTGCTTTGATTACACCGAATTCTCCTACCACAGTACCACACTATTGACAGAGCAAAGGGGAACAAAGTCATGTTTATAGTTGTGTTCTTAAATGGGTGACGGATGCTGGTAAAAGATGCAGGCACAATGCCACTAAGGACGGGGGAAACTGGAGAGAAAATTAGGAGTAAAACGATACCTTCATAGATTACTTTGGCAGAAGATGGCTGCCAGTAGCTATATAGTAAAACAAGAGTTCTGGCCATATATAGAACAAGACAGGCCCCAAAAATGCACTGATGACCGGAATTTTAGACATAATCATAACTGGCTGGGGAAAATGGGATTACCTTACATCTCATGAACAACTACAGTTGTCCCATAGCACTCAAGTGGGGACTTGGAACTGCAAGTACCAGGCCAGTGCCACACCATCTCACTAGCTCAAGTTAAATACGTCATAATGGAGTTACAAATACTTTGCGAGTAAGTTTTCTAGCAGAAAATATGAGTAGGAAGTATGAAGACACCCTGACAAACATTCTACAACATAATGGGGTCTATCTGTTCAACCCCAGGGAGTGTTTGGGACACAAGAAGAATGAATATAACTATCCAGCAGCCAAAAAACCCCACTTGATTTAAACTGTTCACGTAAGGAACCCTAAAAGGAATTTCGATTTGCATTCCCTTGGCAAAAGCACATATGATGCACGCTTAGAAAAGGAATGAATTTGGCTGGGATGAAAATTCCAAGAGTGTTAAGAGGGAATCAAAATACAACACACACATGTGTGTGCAGCAGAGAAGGTAGTATTTCAGTTTACAAAAGCACACAACTCTGTAAAGATCTCTGAGCTACTCGCTTCCATTTTAGTAAGGAAGCTTAGCAAGTAAATTGACAGATCTCATGCTGACGCAAAATTTCACCATACTGTACATCTCCAGACCAATAGTAACTCTTATTTGTATGTGCAGACTCATTTGTGACCAATTTCCAAACCCAGTACAGTTCATTTTCTGACGCATAATCTGGTCTGGACCCTGGCTTTCCAGGAAGTTCTTGATGTCACCTGGAGATTAAGAGCCGACATCCTTCTCCAGAGGCCTCTAGGACCACTGGCAAGAGAAGATACTATTCTGTGTATTTTGCAATAATTGCTAACAAGCATAGCTGGTTTGCTTGGATTCAGAGTTGCGGGAAACTGTGCTAGATGAATGGAGAAGGTTATGGAAGAAGAGAAAGGCAAGTTAAAAACACAGATTCTTTATTTAAAACTCAGAGGATGCCTTGGAGATAAACAAAGTAACCTCAACAGATGCCATGCATCAAAAAAAGCACGCAACAGGACTTGCATGAATGACCACATGACAGATATCATCAACCCCAAATTGTGCAAAGCGTGTGACATGGTCCCACACAACATCCCTGTCTGTAAAATGGAGAGACACGGATTCGAGGGCTGGACCACTTGGTGGAAAAGGAATGCGCTGGGTGGTCACGCTCAAGGAGTTGTGGTCAACGGCTCGACGTCCGGGTGGAGATCAGGGACATCAGGGGTCCATACGGGGACCAGTATTACTGAACATCGTTCCTGGGGACACGGACAGTGGGACTGAGCACATCCCCAGCAGGTTCCGGGTGACACCAAGCTCAATGGGGTGGCTGACACTCCACAGGGACCTGGACAGGATGGAGACATGGGCCCCTGCAAACCTCATCCAGTCCAACGAGGCCAAGTGCAAGGTCCTGCACCTGGGTCAGGGCGGTCTTGGGAACATGGACACGGGCTGGCGAGGAGCGCGCTGAGAGCAGCCCCGCAGAGAAGGACCTGCTGGTACTGCAGGATGAGAAGCTCAACACGGCCCAGCAACGTGCGCTCACAGCCCAGAAAGCCACCCCAGCCCTGGGCTGCATCCCCAGCAGCGTGGCCAGCAGGGCGAGGGAGGAGGCTCTGCCCCTCTGCTGGGACCCCCCCCAGCGCCGCCTCCAGCTCGGGGGTCACCAGCAGAAGGACACGGACCTGTTGGAGCGAGTCCAGAGGAGACCACGGAGATGGTCAGGGGCTGGAGCCCCCCTGCTGTGGGGACAGGCTGGGAGAGCTGGGGCTGTTCAGCTGGAGGAGAGAAGGATCGGGGAGACCTTACGGCACCTCCCAGTGCCTGACGGGCTGGCAGGAAAGCCGGGAGGGACTCTTTATCGGGGCCTGTAGTGACAGGATGGCGGGTAACAGTTTTTAAACTGGAAGAGGGAAGGTTTAGATTAGAAATTCTTTACTGTGAAGGTGCTGAGACACTGGCACAGGCTGTGGGTGCCCCATCCCTGGCTGGGCTCAAGGCCAGGCTGGACGGGGCTGGGAGCAGCCTGGGCTGGTGGAAGGTGTCCCTGCCCGTGGCGGGGGCTTGAACTGGGTTGTCTTTAAGGTCCCTTCCAACCCAAACCATTCTGTGATTCCATGCCTGGACAAAAATCAGCTCCCTTAACCTAGACAAGTTATACCAGGAAATGAAGGAAACCCATTTGAGTTTCATTTCAGCCTACTGTAGCTCTTGCCAGCAGACTTCTGAGCAATACAGACAGCTGACATGGGGAGCCTGGTGGGGGCAAAACCTTAAAGGAAAAAACTTTGGTATATTCTTATCCATTTGTGATCTGCACTTTTTCTTGGTGAAATCTTGCATTATCCAGCGATCCTATCTTCCATGACTTCTGCTTTTGGTGGTATGTGCCAACAGAGTTAAACATTGAAGTTGGCTCGAAGAACTGCATCTTCTCCAGACATGTAGAGTAAGGCAGGTTAATTCCCACAAAGGCAAAGAACTTGTGGCATATACACATGACGATTTGATCTAAAGATGGTAAGAATTCTTTAGCAGGTACAGTTGTTTTGATTCGGGAGAGGCTTTCAGCTATCTATGGACTAGAAAGGTGACCGGCAGAAAAGGGCGTGCTGTTTGACTCGTTAACCCTTCATCACACTTACTGCAGTAGTTCAACAGTTCGTACAAG
Source organism: Falco cherrug (assembly GCF_023634085.1). NCBI lineage: Eukaryota > Metazoa > Chordata > Aves > Falconiformes > Falconidae > Falco > Falco cherrug. The sequence goes on from NC_073697.1 coordinate 99,153,156, forward strand.
GATAGCAACTTCAAGGCTGCATTTTAGCAGCGAAGAGGTTGCTCCAGCGAAATACTCTGTGTATGTCTGACTTTGCACTAGCGGAAAGGCTGTTACAGAAACTCTCATTTTGATCATGGCCCTGTCTCCAAAGCCAGAACACAGCCATAATCTTCCTCTAAAACTGAATGTAGGGGATTGTTCATGCCACAAAGCACCTCGATGTTTCAGTCTGCACAATCCCTCCTTTCCTTCCCTCTCCTTTTCCAGCCTGTCCATGTGATGAGAGAGGCTAAAGCTAGACTTGTTCTTTCGCGCAGTCCTGGCTTTGCTACAGCAAACCTGCTGGTTAGTTCCATCTTGTTTCAGTCAAAAAAAATCAGTGAAACTCCAACATTATTCCATTATTCATCTGCACATTCTAACTGCCTGCCCAGAAGCAAAACCCTTCTGTGTACCGATCTGTATTCTGGTCAAAGCACTTGGAAGGCTTTTCCAGCACCGCAGCCCCCCTGACTGCGCGTTTCACACCCAAGACCAGTGACACGACCTGCTACCCGAGTTCCAAGCGCATCCGTCCTGGCAGCAAGGCAAACGTAATTACGGGTCCCGATGCAACAGCTGAGCTGAGGTAAGCTTGCCCACCCAAGAGGGGCAGGGAAATGTTCTCGCACAGGCTGAAGGAAGACTACAAAATGAAGTTCAGTAAGTATCATGCTTGAAAAGTTAGGTACGCAGCAACTGCCAAAATGGGTTAGACTACCCAGCCCACGGTAGCAGCTCCTAGAACACCACACGGAGTTGTGATCTGTATGCTCACCTCTGCTCATGCTGTATAAGAACAAACAGATTACATGAAGGCGGCAGGTACTGAAAAGACGCATCGATGCTGGGTTTCCTTTAGAGAAGTAGCAGAGGGAACACAAACTTACCGCTGCCCTTGCCCCATGAAGTCCCTTATTTCCAAGGGAACAACCTATTACTTTCACAAGTTTACATCTCTGTTCACTGTTTCTAGCTGGGGTGAAAGGAGAGAGGCTGAGTTTGCTGGTTGTTTTCTGAAAAAAAGGTAATACCAGGTGATCCAGCAATATTCCAGCTAAGGATAAACTAGTTACCTGCAGATACCTCCTACATCCGATTCTTCTAATTTGGGGTGATATGCTGCACTGAGGGGTTCCCACTGCATACACAGGCACATCCAAGTTATTTTCTTCATGTTTGTTGTAAAATACCCTGTTACTTGTGTAACTCCTGACGTTATTCATCAATATTCAACAGCCACTGCAACTGCCATCCCACTCCCCAGGCCCAGATGTTAATAAAGCCTGAAGAAACCTCCAGCAGATTGAGCGCTGACACAGGTGGATTGCAGTGATTGCACCATTGAGAAAAAAAGTGAGAAAGGAGATGGTAAAATCTGTAAAAGTGGGTGAACACTGCTAGTCACGATGCTCTGTACTAAAGTGCCTCACCTGTTTACTGTAGTGACAATGGGACACTTGTCCCTGTGCTTTGTTTGACCCCTCCTAACACCTCACTTCTCTCCCTCCAGCTACGGTTTCACGAAAGACTCTCATGAAGGGTTTTGTCAGTGTTTAGCAAAGCCTGGCTGTTCAGACACCCCAAAGCAGCCAGTGTCCACAAAAAATGCAGCCCAGGCAAGGGCTGTAGGGCATCCCAGCTGTCCCTGCCAAGGGGTTGTGCCCTGTGCTGTCCCCGAGGGCGCTGCCAGAGGGAGGGAAGGGGGACACAGGACACACACAGAGAAAGGACACCCTATAACTAAGAACAATTTTGTCCTTAAAAAGAGGGGTGGGGAACTAATGCCAGTGGATTGTTACAGGAATAATGCAATGTCCTCACCAAAGAACTAATCAAACCTCCTTTGTCCTATATACAAACGCCAAACCGAAACTGCACATTTCTGCCAGAAACCATTTTCCATGTGCAAGACACTTTATCCATACAGAGAGGTACAAGCCACAGAGGGGAAAAAAAACAGTTGAGAATGCAGAAAGCAACGAGGCTTAAAACACACAACACTCCATCCCATCCCCCTCCCCTCATGCCAACCTCTCATCTATAATCCAACACAAGAGAGACAACAGGCAAACAGCAAGAGGTCATCTTCAAAGGGCTGGTTGCCAAGGGAGGCCAGCAGGCATGTCCCCATCAAAGTCCAGCAGCTGTGAGAGAGCCACAGAGGTGCAGCTTCCCCTGGGGCTGCAATGAAATTCAGAGATGGAGGACAGTGCCGGAGCTGCTCTAGTCAGCGATATAAAATGGGAAGCTTTGCACTTGGCAATACAGAAAGTATAAGAGAGCAAGGTTATGGTATTTTAATCCTTCTCTCCGCCCAGTTTTGCACTCCAGACACTTGAACCACCATTTAAACTCGTCAGGATACACACAGCAGAATCACTGCTGCAGGAGGCAAAGGCAGCACCGAGAATCAACTTTCTGCTCAGTTCAGAATTCGAACTCTGGCTCAGGGACGACATGCAGGACGGAGATGGACAAGGCACCGCGGATAACATGCAGCCTCCTGGAGTTTCATTGCTTCTCACAGAAAATACAAATACATCTTCACAGTCAGAGCCTGTAAGACTGTCCCACAAAAAATCTGCCTGCAAATATTACCCGGCAAAGCATGTCTCATTTTTCCTGGAGAAAGTATGAGATAATAACACAGACTCCTAGCTACCTGCAACATTTGCATTAAAAAATTAGAAGCCAACGTACCAACAACCACAGATTCGGGTTCTCAGCATTTCAGAACTTTAGCTCTTTGTATTAAACATACACATGATGATCACCTGTACAAATTAAAACTCCTAGTCCTCAAATACAGGAAAAGAAGCTGCAAATGCAAGCAGTGAAATCTACCAGATTAAGTAAAATTGGAAAACAAAGAGGAATTCAAAATCGCTCTATTATAAACAAAAACTTTAATGTTAAAACTCTGACTTCTGTGGTTCCCAGAAGCTAGGAGCTACTCTGTTTTAGAAAACTGATTGTCAACTTCCCCTAGTAAGTGGCCTAATTAGTTGACAGAGCTTCGAAATACAGTCGTTGAATTATCAGGTAGTGGTAGGACAGAAATAATTTCATTATATTTACCTCCCACCTCATGCCTAGAATCTTCCCCAAAACACAGGCAGAAGGGAAGCAGCTGGCACTTGCCAAGGACAGGACAAACAGCCGCACGGCTTTAGCACGCATTCTGGAGTGTGACGTCTCCGTCAGAGTCAGCAGGTGATGGCAGCACGAGTGAAAACTCAAATGGCACAGTTACATGGTCTGAACGAATCCTCAGGGTGGCAACACCGAGGTCGACAGGAAGGAAGGCTGAATATTGAGAAAGTTCTGGATGACCACCTTGACTGAAAGCCAGTCTGAAAGCAAGAGGCACATCAGCGATAATGATATCAGACTTGCATTCGTGTTAGCATGAGAAGTTTTTCAAGGCTGACACACAGTAGTTCATACCCTAAAGGTGTACCCTATTCCTTAGGTCAGCATGTGAACTAAGCTTTGAATATTTACATAAAGACTGTTTCAAGATTCTATAAACCATATGATCTCTGGCTAACAGAAGCTCCTTCAGCCTGTGCCTCAAAAGATGCCCTTGAAAGTTTTTGACTAGGACAAAAATACTGATGCCATCCACCATGGCAAGGCACGTTAAACAGCCTAAAACAGAATACCGAGCCTGTGCTTTCAAAGTGACGTGCGAAAGTTGATTAAAGAAATGAATGCCTGTTGTCAGCAGACTTAAATTCAGCATGTGTCTGCACCATCACCAGAGCGTTGTCAGAGACTGAAACCAAGGACATGTTGAAAACCCTGCATAACGGATGTTTATCCAGAGTTTTCTATCTCTCAGAGCGTAAAGAGTTTGTACCTGCGCACACAGCAGACCTGACGCCACCTACCCCACAGATGCCATGCCCAAAGGTGGGGCTGTGGGGCATCCCTGCATCCCTGCCACCGCATCTTCAACGTGCTGAGCACCCCAGGAGACCTTCCTTAAGAACTGAAGCACTGTACACCAGCTTGGCTTCCTTCTCTTGAGCACTCCTAGCATGACTTACTCTCTGGGAAAAAAACCCACCACCGCCACCTCTTTGAGATGGTGCTTGGGAGACAGGCTCGCAGCTTGGAGGCGGGAGCGATGATTCCTTGGGTCCCCATGCAAGCAGCACCTCCTGGACACACAAGCCCAGGGGAGGTCAGGTTCTTGCACCTGCTGCTCTCACCACCCGGACCAGACTTGCCAGCACCCGACCTTCTCCTCCGTGTTCTCTCTTAGCTGCTCCCCCTGTGTTGTGGTATTTCTAAGGAATCTTATTTATTACTCTGTCTTGATATGGGACTCCTGTGCTGCATACTCTGTCTACTCTGTCCTCTCTCCTCTGCCACCAGCCCCTCGTTCGGACCCAGCCTACTGCACAGCTCTTCACAGATCCCTGGTACGACACAAGAGGAAGAAAAATACTGAAATCAGCTATGGGTATTACGGGTCTTAACCACACATTTTCCTTCATTACTCTGCTACAGACTTGGACTGTTTTGGACACCTCCCCTTTCTTCTTACTTTTTAATGCATCTCTCTGAAGATTAACCTGTAAGTTTTCTAGTCTTCAATATATCTATATCCATAAATAGATGACTTGAGGATAACTATCATATTCTCATCTTGAATTTTATCACAAATTACAAAGCACCTTCCCGCTCTCTACATTTAACTTCAGCTTACATTGCAGCAACCAAAAAAAGCTCAAAAAACCACCCGTGACATCTTTCGCAGCCTGAAGACAGAAAGTTCCATCTTAAATAATATTTCAGAGTTTACATTTTGGTCAGATTTCTGTTTACATTGTATAAGCCATCCTGGAGCAATACACAGACAGGTAAAGTTTACAGAAGTTGGGCTTCCAACTCCAGCAGCCACACACCTTCTCATATCCCACCTTCACCACTTTGTCCTCCAAACTGTCTCTAACTCTCACCTCCAAGGCCCATCACTTGACGTCTTTTTCCATTTGACAACCTAGTACACTTCAACGGGTTTGCTTCCAATTTACAGCTTCTGTCCATGTGAAAACACTTGAAGGTTAGGAAAATTATAGAAGGGAAGGAGCCAACGGATGCCCAAAGCACCTCCAAAAGACAAAAAGTCTCCAGATACGGCCTCCTGCTTGTTTCCAGACTGTCCCCTCTTCCTTCAACATCAAGTCCTCAAGAAACTGCCTCGACCGCATCCTTCATGCTCTGCCCCTGCTTCACACTCGCATCTACCACACCAAGCCCAAACGCCACATCCAGTTTCACACACGCTTTTGTCGGGTCCAGCGCCCTGACAGGCACTGGCATAATCTCTCCAACCTCTTTAGAATGGAAATACAGGTGAAGCCAAAGCTGCTGCTGCAGCTAGGTGAGATGAGGCTCTAGAATATGCCTCATGCAAAGGAACGCGACCTCCTTCGCTGGGAGGTGAGGTCACCTTCCCATCACACTTGGGCTTGTCCCACAGTCAGCACGGGATGCATCCCCCCGTGGCCTCTGGATTCTCCCAGGATTCTCCCAGGGCCACTTACCCCACTTCTGAGCCCCCGGTGTGAGCAACGCAGCCCCTGGGGAGATGCCGGGCAGCCTCTGCAACATCCACTCTCCTCCCGTGAGGGCTCCCCAGCCCAGGAGCGCCCAGGAGCACCCGGGCAGCCCTGTGCCACGCCGCTGCGCTGCCCCACGGCCAGGAGAGCAGGCCGGCCCGCTTGCCACAACTCACCCAAACAGAGGATGGAGACGGCTGGATTCCCACCCCAGCAAAGTCACCTCCCTGCATGACTGTACGGAATCATTCCTTTCCCCCTCCGCCCAACCGCCTCATCCACAGCACAGGGAAAAGATGCCCCTGCCCAGAGAGGAACCAAGTACTTAAAAAAAAAAAAAAGAAAAATACTGGCCGGTATTACGGCACAGAAATCAGGTGCAAAGAGCTGTTCCTGAAAACGGATTAAGGTTTAATGGGTTTCTTTACATAAAAGAAAAGTTGGTGCACTGGGCTCTCCAGTTCAGGTAAAGTAATGAGTAGCCGCACTGTTTTCAAAGTCTTCCACTGTAAGAATTCAGTGGATATTGAGACTTTCTGTGTTATCAGACAGGAAGAAACACTCAAATCCAGCGGGGAAAAAATGCCCTTCTTAAAAACAGCCACCTGATGGCAGCCTGTGGCTTCAGTCCTATTGTTCCAAGTGGCAACTGGCAACCATTTTGAGTGAGATCAGCTCTACACTGAGTCACCACTGAGGAATGTTCTGTAGTAGGGAGAATGACTTCAAAATAAAAAGCTATTCTTAATTCTAACGTAGCACATTGCTGAAATAGTCACTGCAAATACTCCCATCTCACACACTCTGAAATTCCTCTTCTCTCTTCCAGCCTCGGCCTGTTCTATTTTGCACAGCAAATGACCAACTTCGATGTACGGCCGTGTCCACAGCTCAGGCCAGCGCGCCACTCGGAGCACTGTCGGCGTGCAAGGCTGCCCGATGCACAGTTCCATTCGCTGCTCACACTCTGGCCTTTGGCATGCTCAACCAGAACGCCATTCCGCACTCAAGGAACTACCGGTCCTTCGTTCTCATCCACCCTCCAAAGGCATCTTTAGAAACTTAGCGCTTGGTGCCTGAAGGATTCGTTTTAGATTATTTAAAGTCAAACTAACCATAATGAAAGTTTCTGAAATTCTGGAGACCTGATACTCCCCCTTTCATTACAAAGAGCTCAATTCCCTCATCTAAGAGCAAAATTCTATTCCACTTTGAATACAGACCTGCAAAACTTAACTGTTCTACAGAACTGTAAACAAAACAGCTTTCCTCAGCTGCTTCTCTGACACCATATTAATGTACAAGCTTATCATACTACAGCACCCTATATATGGGGGGCAGAGGGAGAACCAAGGTATCAGAAGTTTCTAAAATTTAAAATTTACCTAAGCTCTTTTGTCCAAATACTCTTCTCTGGCACCGCTGCTCCACATGTTCATTTTTATCGAACTTATATAGGAACGCTCAGGCTAGAGCAGCGAGTGTTTCATACTTTAAGTGTGAGATTTAAGGTAGCCCAATTCAGCCTTAATTTTAGATACTTGTGCTGTATTTCAGGATACAACAGTTTTCCCTCCTTCTTTCCCCATCTCTTTCTGGATTCCACCTTCCTATGGCCATTAATTTCATTTCTCTTCCAGACCACCCCTTTCCTTCTTCTCTTCCATCCCACCACCTTTTTTTTTTTTTACCTTTTTTTTTTCCCCCCTAACCAAGTCCTGTAGCACTGGCAATCATCCCATGCTCGGTAAATTCAGCAAATTATTGGCTTGGGTTCAGCACCGTGTATGTCGTGTTGGCACACCTCACCGTGGAGGTACGCCTCACTGACTGGGAAATCAATGGTGTAAACCGTACTCCAAGAACACAGCAGCGTGGGGAGAACGTATGCTGTCTGCAAGACATTTCCCTCACATGTGAGAAAAATTGGACAGTGCAGTGAAGGAGGTAAGACACTATGAGAAAAGAAAATATAGTGTTGTGGTTAAAGCAGCTGAATGTTTCCCAAGAGACTGGATCGCCTCCTCTGCCGCAGAGCTCCGATGCAATGTTGGGCAAGTCATAAAAACAGCCATACAGGGTGTGACCAAAAACCCAGTCGGCGCAGCATCCCATCTCCAACAGTGGCCAGCTGCAGAAGTTTGGAGAACAGGAAAAGTAGAACAGATACAGAATGATTCTTCTTTCAATACAGCCTCTTAATTAAGGCTGTCGGTGATTAAAAGACTTCCAGAGCTGAGACTTCACGCAGAACATTGTGTTGAATAGCAAGCAATGCATCTACATTCCATGATTTTGCCTAATTCCTTTCGGATGACACCCATACTTTTGGCTTTTACACCATCCTACAGGAAGTAGCACAACTTACTGTTTTCAAAATATACATTATTTTTCTGACTTTAAAGCTGCTTTGTGAATTTCACGGAGCACTTGTATTGCAAGGAACAGCCAAAACTTGTTCCTTAGTCACTGCCTCTACATCAGACTTTACCCAAAGTCTCTCGTCAACAGCCTCTTTTCCAAGCTGTAAAATTCAGTCCTTTCCAGTGAGCGTCACTCCACTGCATGACAAGGCTGATCCACAGCTTGTCACCTACCTGTTCCTTTTTCTAGTCTCCCTTTCCAGTTTTACCATGTGCTGACTTGAACCGTACACAACATTCAAGCTCTCAGAGCCCAGTGGTGCCCACAAGGTCTTCTGCTTTGCTTTCTGGTCCTTTCCTAGTAACTGCAACACTCTCCTGGAATTTCCAGTGTTCCTTCTATCAGGGTAAGGCTTTCAAAATCAGCTTTATTCTTAAGAAGGAAAAGAAATCTTAGCCACAACTTTGAGAAGCCTTTGACATTCCCTCTTTGTTCCTCCTGGTACATGCCTCCAGCTTCCATTATGATTAAGCAAGACCCTTCCCAAGATCAACACCCATATGTAACCCACGGTATATACAGCATATATATATATATACACACACACTTGTTGGAGAGAATCCCTTCAACCAAGGTCCTTACATGGCACATTCAGCCAGAGAGCAGGGTCTGAAGAAAATGTGACATACTCAAAAATAAAAACAAGGTCAATGGAATCTGTGCCCAATCACAGAAATAAACAGAAAAGGCCAGGCACTGTGAAAGAACAATCACACTCACAAACGCATCCCTCTCTACTCCTCTGCTAGGGAACAGCTAATATTGTCCATGGTATTTAAATAACTGTTGGTGCTTATCGTTAAAAATACATGTAAAAGCCTCTTCCTTTCATCAGGCATTTTGAAAATAGATTAGTTATGTATCTATAGAAAGCTAACATATACTGTGAGCACTGAAGGCCATATGAAAAAGCTGCATTAAACGCGTGTGGGCAGGATGCTTCAGTGACTGTCGAACCACGTACAGCCACTGTCAGGTCACTAATAGCAGACAAAAGTATTTATCAGCAGTCTTCAGGCAAATAATCCAACTCAAACACCCTCTACCAAACCTTGGCTTCTTTCTAGTACCTAATAGCACAACAAAGCATTGCCTGATTTTTTTCGGAGCGCTTCAAACCATCATAGCTACTATAGTACTAAAATAACATATTGCTGACTTCAAACTTGCCTCTTACTGCCAGAACAGGGAATAATTTCAGGCGCAGGAGCCGCAAGCGAGTGAAATGTTCTCGCCCTTCAGCAGCCAGCCCCTTCCCCTGCCACTCTTCTCAAAGGAGCATCAGCCCAGCACTGGCACTCAGCTCCCTGCTGATGCACACATTCATGTGCACTGACAGAAGTTTCCCATGCAATACCGCATCACCTCTCAGTGACTAACATTATAAACTAGCTTACTACGCTGGAAATTAATACTGTGCACTGTGAACATACTTGCTGGCCCTTCAGCTGGTAAACTCCTCTTGCTACCCTTTCCCAGGTCCAGAAGGAAGAGGCCAAGACGACCACATCCAGCACTGCTCATGTTAGGCTTTAAGGATGCGTTTTGTCACCAGGGTAAAGCAGTACGCTTGAAAACATGTGTGGAGGAAGAGCTGGGGGGAAGAAGTTCTCCCTCTCTCCCCACTGATCACAAATCACATAATTTATCTTCCCCAGCATCTTTAGGATGCATTTGAAGCTGGTTCATCACAAACAGGTCAACAAAAGGCAGCCCATCATCTCCAATCAAACAGGACAGAACCCACGGTCCCAAAAATTAAAATCCAGCCATTCAAGTAAACTTCTCTTTGCATGAAGAGATGCCAGACAGAATTCCTGGATTTGTACCTGCAATACTGTCACACAATAAAAAAACTCACACATTTTCTCCTAGATTAACAACTTTTTCCAGTGTCCAAGAATTGGAACGAAAAGCTCCGACACTGCCGCTGACAGCGGTACAGCCCCCCTCCCATACAAACTCCCGCACGCTGGCGCCTGAGCAAAACCTGTTCAAGATCAAACTCATCTGCTCAGTATCATCATCAGCTTCCTGTTCATTCATCAGGATATGAATGGCTACAATAGGGCCATCGAGACAAAAGATGGCTTCAGAGGGAATGCCTGACAGAGGGAGAAGTTACATCAGCCCAACGCTCCTTTGTTCAAAGGGCTCTGAACATTAATAGCAGCTAAAGACCAGGCAGCTGCTGCACAGAATTAGAAAGAGACAGAAAGAACAATTACTTCCTGGCAGTGTTTTTTCCCCTGCAGCTCAAAAAAAACCCCTCTACCAAACTTATGCTGAACAGTACGAGAATGAGAAAAATTCTGGAGATTTCATCACCTTCCCTCCATTCCTGCCAGCGCGCAGTTCAGCCGGTACCTGCCAGGGATGCCAGCGAAACTGCTGTCCCAGCCCTCCTGCACTACACGCACCAACTCGAGCTCCTTTGCTCTCCAAAAATAAAGGCAAGGACAATGTCACAGCATGCAGCAACTCTCACAGGGCCCTCAAAACCAAAACAGATCTTCCCTCTGCTCTCTCAAATTCGGACAAGAAAGCTACCAGCAAAGTAACGGGCTGGGAAAAGATGTGCAGAAAAAGCCACCATGGGCTCTCCCATCCTGGCTGATGCTAACAGGCGTCCTGAGCCACAAGCCGGCAGAGCCTGGAAGCGGGTACTGCAGAATTCTCACAATGTGCTTGCTCTAATCTTACATTCCTTCACAAGTATCTGCTGCTGGCTTCTGCCAGAGAGTCACTGGAGCAGAGGAATTTTTTTTTTTTTTTTTTGTTAACTTGGCATGGCAGTTGTGTTAATTCACTTGGTCGCATGAATCAAAAGGCCATGGATACTGCTGACAGAAGTGGCCGCACAAGCTCAGTAGAGCATACAGGGTATCAGCTAAACCCTCTTTTTTCATTCTGCTGCTCACTAGAAGCAAAAGCATGGGGATACTGATGCTGATGCACACTGATGGCAGAACCCTCCAATTCATCCTCTTCTACAGGTCGAGAAACACCTCTGCTTTACTAACTGCTGGCTACTACCACAGACGGGAACAACCTGTCTCCCACATACCTGGGCAGGGTTCCCAAAAAGGAAATATTTTAAAGCAAATGCCCAAGTTCCCAGAAAGTCATGGTAACTGCTAGGATTCCCACCCCAGAATTTTTCTCTAGCCTCTCCGTATCATGAGGGGAAAGTGCCTGCAGCAGGAACAGAAGGACATGTCAGAGCCCATCTCGGAGCTCTGTAAGATGTGTAAATTTCCTGGTGCCTGAAGGTTTGGTAACTAGAAACCAAAATCGGAGTATTTCAAGTGTACTGAAGTTTTTTCTACTAGTGTCAAGTATCAAATCAGACACATCTGTGGAAGAGGCATGGCAGAAGAGAGATCCAGGGGGGTGGGGAGAAGTTTTGATGCTGACCAGCAAAACGGAGAGATTTCCACATGAGACAACGTAGGAATGCCAGTACCATCCCACATACTCCACAATAAAGAAGATTGCATCCCTTTTTGAGCAGGGACCTCTTATTAAGGTAATAAACAGCTTAAGCAGACTATAAATGTAGCTTCGACCTCGGAACGAAGCACAAAAGTTAACCACATGTGCAGTCACCTTTCCCTGGTGATCGATGTTGAGGCTTCAGATGCCACCGTTCTGGGTGCTGCCCTGCCCTGCGCTGCAAGCGGTCTCACAGCCATCGGGGAAGGAAAGCTGGAGATTTTGCCAGATAGAAATAACCACTGTGGTTTCTGGCCTCCTGGAATATGTTTTGGGACTGAGATAATCCCACTAGGGCCGCCTTCTAAACCAATCAGTAAGCGAAGCAATGCAGAATGGTGAAGTTGTCTTTCAGTTTGGGAGTTAACAGCTTCCCAGACTAACGGGAACAGCTCCCCTTCCCACAGGGACGGGCTCAGATTCTCCATCACACAGAGGTACCCAACCTCCAGACACACGCAGGGGTACCCCACCTCTAGCCCACGAGCAGATGCACACAGACTTCGCTCACCGTCCAAGCAGAAGCTCAAGCATCAAGCTTGTTCTGCTTGAGCTCCAAACATGTACAAAATCAATGTGACTACATTAACTAATAGATGTTGCCTCTCTGGTAATTCTTACTTATTCAGGCTTTGCCTCATGCCCACAAGGTCATGCAGGTTTTGGGTATCAGACTGTGCCGGCTCAGGCCGTTTGCCCTACAGCGTCCAGATGCGCCTTCGGTGGGAAAGCTGCACTACCGTGCTCTGGCTGACCATTTCACAAGGTTCCCTTGGAAAAGCTGTTTTCTATCCCTTGCCTTTATAATCAAAACGGAAGTTCAGAAACACACTTCTGCAGATGCAGCATATAACGAGAAGTGAGGTTAGGAAAGGAGAAGGCTAGGAACTCCTTCCATCCCTGCACATCTGTTCCAGGGATGTCACACCTCTCCTTCCTCCTCTCCACACACAGGGGGGCAGGACAACAGTGTCCTTCCTGTCCGCAGCCTGTGCCTGAACAAGCCTGCGCTTCTTGACAAGGGATAAGGCTTATCGCAACACCTCTAACTCCACCTTGCCTGTGTTCAACTTCTTTTCATACAAATCCCAGAAATTTGCAACTGGAGTTCTCAAGAGAAAACAAAATAGTTTCCATTTTAATAAGGAAGGCAGCCTGAAAACAAGCATTCCTTCCTTTGCCATTTTCCTGCTTCATCCCACATGGACACCACAAGTGAGAGCATACCACATGGGAAGTTGTGCAAAGTAAAATAAGGAAAACTGCAAGCCTGCAGTTATTTCAAAACACTTGAGCTCCATACTGCCCATGAAAACCTTCTATATACTCAGGTATCCCTGCTCTATCTCTGAGGCACACGCTTCACCTCTCTAAACAAACAAGGACTGTCTTTGTGTCTTTGTTTAAATTAAGAAAAAGAAGAAAAAAAAAAAAAACAACCTGTCTCACAGGCTGTGATTACATCAGCAAGAGCATTCTCCTTTTCTCTATCAATCCTGCCTTACTCAGGCTTTGAAGAGCCTCTGTGTGCTGCTGCCATGTGCTTTGATCTTTCTATTTTATGCCCCAGGGCCAGCACTGATAATATCTGCTTTGCCTGCACAGTTTTGGGAAAGGCAGTAGCACCCATTCCTGTCCAAGAGCAGCTTTGTTAAGGCGCTGAAATGGCTTGCGCGCCGTGACCCCGCGGAGGCAGACACATAAAAACACACAGTCAACGCGCATACGCCACTGTAACAACATTTGGACAGACTACATTTCTCCTCCTGTTAAAAAGTAGTTGAGTGTGACAACTTATTGTTAAGTCTTTTGGCTACACAAAGCAAAGTCACTGTATGCCAGCTGCACAACCGAGGCGCTCGGAGGTCTGCCTTCTCACTCCTCTGAGCTCCATTTTGTTAAGGATATTTAATGATAATAATAATAATATGAACACCCATCAGCTTACATCTCTTGTAACACAGAAGTGGGAAACATCCTTGGCATCAAGCTGAAGCATGTCAGTCATCACAAACCACCCCAGATTGCCAACGGACTGGAGGTTTTCCTTAACTCCTACACATGCAAAGCCACACAGCAAGACCTGCACAGCGAACACGCACGGAGCCCGCAACCCCCTGAGCAGCCAGGGATCTAACGCAGGTAGCAGCTTCTTGAAAAAACAATACAAAATAAAACACAATATCCCACAAATCCCGTTATGGGATCTTTTACTTTCCCTTCTGCCATGGCATCAACCCTCATTTTCTAGGAAACGAATGTGTTGGGTGGAGGTTATACGTGAAGATTTTCAGCGACAGCTCTGGGATGAAAGCAGATGATCTTTTTTGAGATTCTTCAACCAGGCATTTTCCCTGGCACTTCAATTGTTAAATGGGAAAGCAAGGTACTTCAGGTATTAATAAGCAAGGATTTCAAGGACAGAACCCTCTATATAACCCACACAACAGCAGAAACCCTGGAGGAAAACTCTGCCTATTTTAGCAACTAAATTCCTGATGCTTTTTGTGAAGAAAAAAAGGCAAAGGTAGAAAGCTGAAGGGCGAGTGGCAGAGCAGCAGGGAAATAAACCTGGAGATCCTACCAACAGCTAAGTGTCAGATCCTTTAGCCAGTGAAGATGAAAGGACAGGATTACTAAGGGCAGCTAAGACCAACTGAACTCAAAATTTGGAGATCTGACATATGGCACTACTGTAATCTATTCAACAGATACAGCCAGGAGTTTTGATGGTGGGGATGAACATTTGGACGTTACCCCTCATTAGCTGGTGGGTAAACTGCTTCTGATTGTCCCTTCAGTGGCACCGAATGCTGAAAGGAAATTTCTTTAGTTCCACATATAGTAAACAACGGTATTTCTCCGATTCAGACCTTCCCCAAGCCCACCTACAGGTATCACCAGGTACCAGGCGCAGTGTGAAGCTGGAACACCAGCCCGGGATGCGGCCAAGCTGTGTGGCTGGCGGCAGGGAACGGCGAGCAGGCTGGGGCCTGGCTCCCGGCGGGTCTGCCCCACAAGCAGCCATGCCAAGCGGTGCCATCGCAGCCGTGCCGCCCGCCACACGCGACAGCAGCGGGCCCTGTGGCTGCAGCGCCTTTCCCTGCAAGCACCGCAGCTCCAACCCAGCTGCAGCCACCGGGGCCGAGGCATGGCACCGGGCCTGGGAACATGCAGGTTCTAGCGGACGTGGAGGAAAGGACTCCTGGAAGCTCTTTCCAGAACGTGCCCTGTTCCGAGGGGGTTGCACCAGCCAGGGGAGGTGGGTCTCCCTCACGCCCAACAGCAGCGGTGTCTGTCCTTCACTACCAGATCAAACCCGAAGCAACCAAGGAACTTCCAGTAGGACCCCTATATTTGGCTTGCCTTTATGGGAAAGGATATTTTTAACCTATATTTCTTGCAGCCTGTCCCAATCCAAGAACTTTCCAAGAACTAAATAGCGTTTGAAGAATTCCAGAAAGAAAGCCTTCACGCCTAGGTGGGGAAGCCGTAGCTCCCCGCCACCCCAAGCTGCAGCTGTGGGCAGCTACCCGCGCCCACGGAGCCCACTACAACCAGCCTACTACACCCCTACACCCACTCTGCTGCAGCCCCATTCCAGGTTTTACCCTCAGCCGCTCCTCCCAGCACTTCAAAGGAAAAGTATTTTTGTACAGCCCAGCAAGGAGTGTAAACTGCCCAGCTGCTTCCAAAGCAAGATGATTTAACCCTTAAGTACCCAATGTGCTGTGCCCTCAGCAGGGGATGTGTGCATAAAGGAAAAAAAATTAAAAAAAAAAAAATCACTAGGAGCCTAAAAATTAAGTTTCTTGTGTTAATGGCTTAGCTGAAAAGTGACATACCGGCATCCCCATTTCCCCTCCCTCTTTTTTTGGAGGAGATGGACACGGCAGAGAAACTACAACTTCTAAAACAAATTTACGAGTCACACGGACACTTCCTACAACACACCAGAACTGTGCCCAGACGGTTGGAAGACCTCATTCCTCTCAGCCATGTAGGGTCAGCTGTAAGTACCTAAATACCTTCTCGAGCTGGACCAAAGGACCCCACAAACCCCAGTAAACACGGGGCCCCCCATGGCCTCCCACTGCCCCCCGCAGCGGTGCCACGCGGGAGGACAGGCCGCCTCACAAGCCAAACCGCAAAGAACCCTTCGCAGGAAATATTAAAATGGCCTGGGTGACTTAATGCCGGGAGACAACTTGGGAAGGTAGAGGAAGACACTGATGATGCTCCTTTTACTGGCAAATGGGGTCAATAAAACAGCTTTGGCTCTGGGGCTCCTCCTGACACTGGAGTTCCCTTTGGTCACCTCCCCAGGTGACCCTGCCCGCCACTGCTGCTCTTCCCCTGCCTCTCACCGCCGTTTCAGATGGTTCGCAGCCAACTGTATGCAAACACTTAGAACGAGCCTGCCACCAACACAGAGACCCTAGGGAAGGCACCCAACCTTCTGTTAACTGCAGATCTCAACGAGCCACTCCATTTTGCCCAATGCCAGCATACACACGCAGGTATTTCAATTACAGAACCTGCAAAACCCATCAGGATTTATGGATCCCAGCTTCTTTTGCTTGGTTATCAAACAACTGAGGTTGTCTATCACTTACACACAAAACTCTTGCTTACAGCGAGGCAGTCCATGCCATTTTTCCAGTTATGCTGCTACTCTACACTTTAATTTTTGTACTGGAGCTCGTTTGGCTTCTGTACTTGTACAGCATTACACTCAAGCTAAAGCAACACCCCTACTAAGGCACATCAAAATACTCAAAACCTGGGTAGGTTCACTGCCAAAGCCTTCATCCCCATCACACCACTGGGCACATACCTCTGTGGTTTTGGTTTGGACGGTTTACTTTTGAACTGAGTTCTTTCTCTCATACACATTGGAGCTGATACTCCAAACAACTGCATCTCTGTGAACAACACATAGAATTAGATTATCATCATCTGATCTTAGAGCTTGGGTACATTGAAGCCCTCCTTGCTCTGTCAGCTGTGCCCCCATACCTGCACAGGGGCGCACACGGCAGTGCTGCGGGCACACGGAGTCAACCCCCTCCCCGGAGGGAGGGCTGGGGCCAGCAGAGCAGGGGTGATGCTGCACCGGCCCTGGCAGCGCTACCCCTGGGAAGGGATGGAGAAGGTCAGAGCACAGCGTTCATTTCTCACCACCCTCCAGACGGCATGCTATTTTTTCAGAACATATTACAAATAGTTTTAATAATAACAATACAGAACTTGCCACAGTAAATAACTACATGCAGTTAGCTTCCCACGTTGCCTTCTGGCTGGTGGCAGTGGAGTTTCTCCTTTCCTTCCCCTCCTTTTCAGCAGCTTCACCCACTGACGTCCAGTGCCAGAGCCGTAAGAGCAGGACAGAATGACCACCAGGGAAGCCAGGGGTGCCCCTGCGGGAAGCACAAGCCATAAAGCACCAAGGGGTGCACCCATGTTAAATGCACATGCTTCGGGCCAGCTAGGCAAGAGTTGGAGCCACCTGGTTTTGCCCCAGACCTGAATGTCCTGGACAGAGGCACAGCCTGGAGTTGTGCTCCTAAAACTCTTCACATCTTCAACATTCAGTCCCTGAGCTGCCTCTTCCACCTCCTCTAGGTACAGGGTTAGGCTCCAGTAACGCTTCAGTAGCCAGCTCAGGAACAGCGGAGGGGAGACCGACATTCTGGCACTGTTCTCTGTGGGTGTCCTTGTGTCCCACAGATTCCGAGGATGTCTTTGGACTCCCCTCCCTGTGGGTCAGCGTTCTCCTTCCCACACTCCAGAGGTACAAGCAGCAATACTTGCTGGGGAGCACTGAGAACTCTGAGCAACATCCCCATCTCTCCTGCCTCCCGAGCGGAATGTTGAGCACAGGCAGCTCAAACTCCATAGCTTACAACTGAACAGACTAACTAAGCACTGTAAGAAGCTTGTTCAGGAATCACCAACAGTAGTAAAAGGTTTTTTTTTTTCGTTGCTGTTGTTTGGGTATTTTGTGTTCCTTCTAGTTGTCCATAGATTTAGCACATTGTCTACTAAGATGCAAAAGACTTCGTGACAGGATAGTTGCTAGATCCATTTCAAAATGGATTTTACTTAAGGGAAAAAAACATGGTTTCCAAGTTAAGAACAGTCAGAACTGAAGATAACCTGTACAGTTCTGCCCCTCCGTGCATGTTTAATGTGATAGTCATCAATTTCATTATAATATTTTTCTACAAGACCTATCTTAGTACATGTGATGGAGAGACAAACGAAATAAGGACTGCAAATTTACAGAGGTTTCTGCTTATACAAACTCCTCATTTAACTGCAGATTGGAAAGTTACGTGTCAAACAATTCTATGCAAACCTGAACTTGGCTGAAGATTGCCCCTAATGTATCTGAATCACATGGCTGTCTGAAGAGGTCCTTCATCGATCTTCTCTACAGAAGGTGAGTAAGCAGCTCACACAGAACATACAGAGATAACAGCCACTTCTATGTTACCCAGGTTCCTGAATCCCAATTCAAAATGTCCCATGTTCCAGGTGCCAGATTACTTCACAACTACCAGCTAAAATTTGCAACAGCTGCACCACTCACTCCCCGGCAGAGTCTGAAGAGCCAGCACAAACCCGACAGTCAGGAACCCCTAAAATTTTCCTTCTTCTTCTAAAGACAACCAAGACAGCTGTGGGCAAATCACTACAGCAGGTTTTCCGTACAGGTAAAGCAGAGAGAGAGCGCTCAGCTGAGCCACAGCATGAAGAAAAAACAGAGCTGTCTGTGAAACCTTGGGGCTAGGACTGAGAGCTACAAGAGAGAGCAAGTCACGGGGAATCTGGATGTCACGCCGTGATGCCTGCGGCTGAACGCCCCACAATGCTGAAGATGGATTCTCATGCTCCAAGCCTCACCAGGGCTGAACTGGCAGACAAGACAAGACTCCAGAATGTTTGGTAAGGGAACAGGAGATGACCATTACCTGGAAGCTGCATTAGGTTTACACGGGCGATCTTTATGAACAGAATAATCATTACGGGGGGGAGGGGGGGGGGGCAGGGAGAAAGCAATACAGATGAACAGTTTTGCACTTTGCATGGGTGACTGAAGCAGAGGGATGAGCCAGACTGAAAAGTGCCATTAAGTCATATTTTGAAAGTTGAAGAATTGTTTTAATATTTAGTAGTGGGAAAGCAAAGTTCAGACACTGACAACTTCATTCTAGAAACGCCTTCAACCCAAGTTAAACCTCATATTGGGATTTCAGAAACTTGCTTTGGGCAAACAAGCTGGGAAAAGGGAGCAGGCAAACACTTCGTGTTACAGAATTTGCAACAAAATGAGAAGCTGATGACAAAATTTCAGCGTAAGACCCTACAATATGGACCACAAAAGTCATTTATTAACCTAACGGACTAGCACACTGATGCACCTGTCCACGTGTAAGACCCCTCCTTTGTGCAGTACTAGAGCACAAGTAAATCCTGCTGCAACTTTTGAGACATGCAGGCCCCAGTGGCTAGCCTTTGGATCTACTTTATTTGAACTTTAATTCTGTTGAATCCCTAATTTCGACTTTATGAAGGGCACACAACCGATTTCCAAAGCGCTACTCATTAGCTTTACTCAAGAAAGGTAAGGTCTCTTGACATAAGAAGTACCAACCCTAGTTTCTCTGACTGCAACCCATCTGGTAGGAGCTTCATCACAAAACATTGAAACGTGACAGAAATAGTCCCTTTTATGACACCATCACAAAGGATAACTGTGACTCAGGCACCAGTGGTTACTCCAACAGGCCCCACCGGGTGGGCTGAGATGCCAAGGTTCTGCAACGCCCTGGCACTTCTCTTCAATGTCCTTTTAGACCTGGTCCATCTCACAGGACCCATGACAAAACATTACACTAAAATGCTACATCACATACAAGACATTCTCCCTCCTCTTTACTCTTAATTCACTGCACACCTGCGCCTAGATATAACAAAGGCAACTAACTTCCATCAGATATCTCCAACTGCATGGGACCAAAAGCATCACATTTCAAAACAACCCAAAGCTTCCTTCTCTACCATCAAAAACAAACAGGAAGAGAAATTCAGCTACACAAAGATTAACTCTGAATCAGTCAGGGGTTATTATCATTTTTTCCTGTCTTCTACTCTACTGTTCAAGGGAAACATTTGCAAAGATTGTTCTATAGAAGGACAAATTTAAATGAAGAGATAAGGTATCCAACTCCTTGATACTCTTTCCTGCTCTAGTATGTCTTTGAATCAAGAATTTAAGTGATTCACCACTTAGATTCTTTCAAGTAAATAGCATCTTCTGTATAAAAATATCCACATGTATATGGAAGAAGTAAGACATTTGTGCTGCCTGCTTATTTTTTCACACAGGTGAAGCATGTAAAACCTGTCATCTTACATCAGAAATTAATCTTATCTTGGATCTTCCACAAAAATTTGATGCACTATTTCAGTGCTACGGCTCCAAGGGAAGACGAAAGACAGACACCCAGTAGTTATTGACCCTCTGGAAAGCTGGGCACTGGACTGTTCCTTCAGACCATCCCCCACCCATACATACCACAGCACCTACTAATCACCAATCATTACTGCACGACAGATACTGAAATCATAAAGTCCCCTTTAAATTAGGGGCAAAGACCTCCACCACAGTCCTGTTCAAGAAAGACCTCTGACATGGAATTTCTCCTTTGTGTAGTCCATTTCAAAGTGTATTTTTAGAAGCAGATTGCTTGAAAACTCCAAGTTTTCATCTTCTCCAGCTTTCCATATCAGTGCAGATAGCAAGACAAATAATTTGGAAGGGGGTTGCTTGGATTTATTAATATAAGCTTTATTTTCACACCATGTCACAATCACAAGAAACTTAAGGTTAGAGTACTCCCACTACCTAAACAAAAAATGCACCACATATACATGAGCAGAAGCTTTATTTAGGAAGTTGTGTTCTTCACTCGTAGGACAGGGTTTAGTTCTGCACCCTGCTGTCACACCAGGCTTGCAGGTTTTCACGTAGACACACTCTAACAACCCCTTGAAAAGGGGAAAAATTAAGATTGCTTTAAGAACGTTCCAACAGCGTTTGCTGCCCTGTGCAGAAGCTGCTTCAGAAACAGTGCCCCCAAGCCTGGACAGTGTTTCAAGAGCAGCAACAGCCCCATCTCTTATCTGAGCGTGACTCTCCGAGGACCACACACGGCTCGGAACAAACCACAGCACAGTTCTAGCGCTGAGACCCCGTCACTCTTACTTCTTCCTCACCGTACCCAGAGCGCCATTACAAGCCTACCACCTCCCTTTTCCCAGCATCCTGCACAATTTTCAGTATTACCACCTTTCGTTTCCTTGCAGACCTCTCCCACCTCTCACCCACCCTGTGTGCCATACCCACTCAGTCTCACCTACGGCAAGCCCACCCCACTAACTTTCATCACAGACCCATGCTGCAGCCAGAAGCACGGAAGGCAAGCCTTTACGTGGACCTTTCCCACTCCATGCCCAAAACTCTACCATCACCTCTTGATGGCACCTACAGCCCTAGGGCTCCACAGCAGAGAGCACCATTTGCCTTCGCAGCCTCCAGCATCTCTTCAAAAACCTTCGTCCTGGTCTAACAGTCCCGGTACGGCACTCCCTGCCAAACATGTCAAAGCACTGCTCACCAGCAAAGCTTGCTGCAACCCTTTCTCTAGCTTCTCCCCTTGCTCCAACCCTCTCCAAACCAACATGTCGCCACTGTAATCTCTTGCTGGTCCCTCTCCACATGTGCAAAATCTGCAAGATGCAGGATCATGTCCCCAGACTAAAGCTACAGGAGCTTTAGACAAACCTTCCTTCACATACTACCCAGCCATCAAATCATAGAGTCCTTCGGTTCATTCTTCATCACCCTTCCGTTTCCCAGCATCCCGTCTCCTTCCCGGTTTCCTTCCAGCTGCTAGCCATGCACAGGAGCTCACAGAACACAGCCCAGGGAGCCACGAACTCCCGTTATCCCCTTAAGCCCATCCTTACGCCAGGATCTATACCTCACGCATGTAACAAGAACCATGGCTGAAAGAAGGTACCTCAGGGCACAGCTCTTGTGCACCTTGTGCATTCTTAGCACCTTCAGCGAAGGTAACCTCTTCCTCGTCCTCATACCCAACCACCTACTGACGCCCAGCAGCTGCCCTATCAGCCAGGCTCGTATCCCCTTCCAACAGGTAAGTGAGGAGAAAACTCTGGTCTCCACACTTTCATCTCAGACACAGAAAGGCACACCTCCTCCTTTGGTCCTCAGCCATCCTCTGCCGCGCCACGTGCCGTATCACCGTCCCTTCCAGGCAGCAAGAAAAGATCCTCACTTACGCTCCGAACTGCTGCATTTCTCAGCCTGCTTCCACAGCACCATGGTGCCAATTCCACTCCTTAACTTATACAGCCGAAGAGCTTTTGTTAGCTGTTTTCAAATCAAATAGAATATTTTTTTAAACTTTTTATTAGCAATGCCCAGATCAGACTCAGGATGAAAACCCGCCGGCGCCATGCCCAGCAGAGCTCATCCCATACACCACTGCTTATCCTCCCCCTGCTTCACCACACTCCTAAAGGCAGTCTTGGCTCCTACTATCTTTGCCGAGTTAGTTATTCAGCTAACTCAGCCTAGTGCAAAGGCAGAGCAGCAGCGTGTATCAGGGAAGTGTGGCCAAAACGTCAGGATCACAGACTTCTAATTAATATTCTACCTCGCAATTCAGTTTCACCTCGGAGTTCAGAGACAGTAGCATGTGTCCATGGTCATGCACTGAAGGAGCAAGAAGGAACCAGAAAGTAAGAAATCAAAGGCAAGAAAAAGACACCAGGAAAGAAATCAGAGGTCAAGCCTAAATTTTTTCACCCCTTGCTCTCCCATCCACATTTAACATCATTCAGCCATGGGGGCTCTTGTGCCCACAATGCCAAGGCGCCCCAGCCTGCCACCCCCCTTGAGCCCCCCTTCAGAAAGCTGCTCCCACCCCCTCCCCAGGCACTGTCACCACCTCCCACCTGGAAAGCAGGGATGTGGGCTTGGAAAAGCAATCGGGATCTCTGGAGGACAGCAGGGGAGCACTGCTGCTTTGCCAGGATTAGCTGCCAAGTTTTAAACAGCGTTAATGAAGTTTATTCACCCACTACCTGCATATTCTAACAGGAATATGATCCTCAAGTCTTAACATCAGCGATGCAATTCCCTACCAGCTGACAAGAGACAGGAACAGGCCAACATCAGAAGACATAAATATTTTCCCGAAACATGCATGAACCAAAAGCTGTCCTTCCTAACACCCCAGACAAGCAGCACATGCTCACCTGTAGCAAAGCAGAGAGTACGTTTTGTTCTAACCTGTTTTGTTCATCCTCGCCATGAATTCACCTCTTTCACTGGTAACAGTCATCCCTCAGCATCCGCAAGGACACTGCACTGACAGATTCCTACATAGACAGTAAAACAAACCAAAACAAAACCAAAACCACAAGTACCCATAAAGTTCCAGTCAAACAGCACATTCTTAATTGCTTTCAAAATGACTCGACACTTACAAAGGTATTCTGTATTCTTGAGGAGTAAGAAGCTGAAGGAGACGTAGGGAAAATGCCTGCAATTGATTTTTAATGCAAATATAAGTTACTTTATTTCTAAAGAGCTGTCTTTACAAATAAAAAATTACTATATTCTTCTAGCAGCAGTCTCAGTTTGAAAAGGTAAATAAAACCAACTCCTCCTCCCAGAGGCACCATTTGTGCCTTTGTATTCCACATAATACCAACAGTGAAAATCCGTGAATTCACTTCCAGATTCTCTTCCAGTCCCTGCAATGCTACTCTGTGCTGAGAAACGGAAGGCTACAGTTGGGCACGGATATGCCACATTACTGTACTGATACAAAGATTAAATTCCCCTATCACACAGTTCATGAACCGTTCCTTACGGCAGGGTAGCCATAACTACCATGCTTCGGAAGGCAGCAGAAGTGCTAAAGGGTATTCTCCAGCTGTTCAGTTTTTACAGTGTGTTACACGCTCAGCGACTGCTTTCAGACGGCTCTCCTACAGCTTCTTCAGCCTCTCTCTAGTCTTCTGAGCATCTTTTATTATTTTCTTCCTGGCAAGAATGCCACAAAAACCCTGA
The DNA here is from genome assembly GCF_023634085.1 of Falco cherrug. Classification (NCBI taxonomy): domain Eukaryota; kingdom Metazoa; phylum Chordata; class Aves; order Falconiformes; family Falconidae; genus Falco; species Falco cherrug. The sequence goes on from NC_073697.1 coordinate 99,176,847, forward strand.
AGTTCCCTGCCCCACAGCCTTCCCTTGACAGATATTCAGGACCCCCCTATTTTCCTCAGCCTTTCCTAACTGAACTAGTCCTAACCTAGGTCAGAATCCTGCTGCCTTGAGGATACGTTTGGCATCCATCTCCGGAACAGACTGCATGGGTCTGTGTATTCTGTTCTGAAGGCTGCAGTGCCCGTTTTATCTGGAATATGTTTATAAAAACAAGATTTCAAGATTCAGCAGCACTTGGATAGTATGCTGCTAAAAAACAGAATTCAGCTTCCTTGGTGGTACAGCCTAGTCTCTTTATCTAGGAGGTTACCCCCTAGCAGGAACCTTACCAGCAACAGTATACTATATGGCTTACACAGGGAGCAAGTCCTTTCCTAGCTTCACCACTTCCAATTCCAAGACACTAACTTCAAGTTAAGGATTGAAAATAATTTCTATTTGATTTGAAAAAATTTCCTTTGCAACAGGACTGCATTGGATGTATGCTACTGTCTGCTACGGCCTCCTAATGCAAGGAGAGATGGAAACAGCATCTGTGGAGCCTGCTTAGAAGTGTTTGAAAATACCAGGGTCTACACCATCAGTCACGACCCAACACATCCCAGAATATTCTCATTTTGTGTCCTCACAGGGCCACAACAACACATGTCAGCACTGGCACACGTGTTTCTATAACCCTAGCCAGACCCAGAAACGGGTGACGGTGCTGTCCCCCTTCACGCAGGTGGCACAGAGCATCCTCAAAGGAAGGTGTAAACCTGCAGCTTGCAGATCACTTAGGAAGGATACATTAAAGAAACAATTAATATAAGGAGGTCCATCGCAGATAAGCTTAAGAGTGATGCACTGAAGCAAATACTCTCACGGGAAAAAATGTTAGGGCATCTGTATATTTTTAAAAAAATAAATATGTATTTTTAAGTTTCTACTCTGAGGTAACAAGATGGAAACCACCAAAGCAGCAACTGTTTGACAGCCTTTTGACCCATGCATGACAATGACACAGCAGAGAAAAAGGTGGAAGGAGATAATGTTTATGTGACAGTAAAATCATGCTAAATATGAAGAGAATAGTCTAAGCGGAGCTGAACAAATGCATTGGGTCAGAAAACACACCAACCAAGTCTAAAGCCCCACACAATCATACTTTAAAACAGTGTGAACTTTACTAAGTTGAAAGCCCAGCAAAATAAATCTCAAAAAATATACCTTACATATGTAAGCATTACACTTTCCAAACTAACTTTTCTCTATCACAGGAGATGCTACACAGCCTTCATCTGACGGAAGCAGAAGAATTTTCCCAAGCCCGTTCTTTCTCTGAACACAGGGCAGAACAACACTGGACAAGCAGAGCGCACACCGCTCAGTTCACTTACAGGGTACAAACAGCGAGTAACCTGGGAGGAAGGCTCCAAAGCTGCAGACTCCACCGCAAAGCTCAGGTACTGCCGGCAGCATGCTTATCAACGCCTTCAGACCACACGTGTCACCCAAAAACGTACTCACTACAGAAACAGTTTTGGAAACGGTAAGAACAATTAAAGAGCAAGAACCCAAAGTTCTCATTTGTGGCGGTAACAAAGTCTGGACACTGATGGGACAGAGGTCTCTGCTCTAGCACAAAAATGATGCTTCCCTGATGCAACCCTGGACCACGACAGCTGCACCCTGAGACAACATGGGTGCAACCACGACGCTCTCCTGTGGAACATCCTCTTGGTGCCTGAGTTCATCTAAGCCCATCCAACCCCTGAATACTCCATACTGTTTCAAAGCACTTTCGAAAAGGGCAGGGAAGGAGCAAGGAAAAAGCGATTTCCTGCACACAGAAACAATTCTGCTCCATGCCTTGTGGGATACCACCTGCCCGAAGCCCTGAAGAGCATCTGGGCCCTTGTAGCAACTTTCCCTTTGGCTTTCATGACTTCAGGCCAGGTGGCCCAGCAGCAAGGAGGGACCAGCACACACCTAAGCAAGGACGAGGAGGCACCGTCCCAGCCGCAGAGAGTCGCCAAGGCCGCAGCAGTGACACGAGGCTGAGGAAGCAGCCACCGCACCCAGGGTCTCGCTCGTCGGCAAAAGAGCTGCCGGTACAACCACAGCTACTGCCGCAAAGCTACGTGTAACGCTGTGTAACAAAGCCCTTCCCAGCGATGCCAGCTCAAGTCACCAAGTGAAGCCACCGCGGGTTTTCCCCCCTGGTATTTAAGACAACACTTTACTCTGCAGCTGGGGAAGGGGAAGAGCGCACGTAGCTGTCGCGCCTCCGTTGAGGTGGCTGCAATGCAGCAGCTGCTGCAGGGGAAGGCCTGCACAGCAGAAGCAGCCACTAGGTGCAGGGACATGTCAACAGCATCCGTCAGGCCTGTAAAACTATCTTAAACCAGCAACAGTAAAGAAATTACAAAAATTAAAAGCCTTGCTTTACAAAGCCGAAAAAAATCAGGGGTTTTTTTGGTTTTGGTTTGTTTTGTTGGGTTTTTTTTCTTAATTTGACTTGCAGTTTCATCTTAGTGTGGGACACTGACTGTTACTGACATCGCGTTAAGAGGCGATAAGGAGCCAAGTGACCCCTCTCCGCCTGCCACGCTTTTAACTGACACCTCAGTCCCAGGTCATGGGGAAGGGGCACCCTTCAGAACGCCTCGAGGACCTCGTTCCAAAGGAAACTCTGCTCACAGCCGTGATGAGGTGGACCAGCTTTCAATTGACAACAGACTTTCTGTTGACCAAGATATTTGAAAGTTAAACTCCAGACTGCAACGACACTCCTGTTTGGGCCACAACCTCCGTACAACTTAGTACAACTTACTGCTCACCCCTAAGTGACAGGTTTAGAGCTGATTCTTTAACCTGAACAAGTGGTTTTGCTGCTATACCTTCCGTCCAGGTTGTGCAAGCATCCCAAAACATTTGCAGTGTGCAAGCATCCCAAAACATTTGTAGGAGTTACTGCATCTAAACTCACAGCAAATGTGAATTCTACATGAACAGTAAAGCCTGAGAAAAACCAAACGCGTGGGGGAATTCCCCCTTCCCTCAGGAAAAGGCTACAATCCTGTGTGAAAATCTCACACGTGTACTACACGTGGCATGGGGTTTGTTTCTTTCACTTTTGGTAACTCTTCTGGACTAGCCATAGTTCCACGGGTCAGAGGCAGGACAGAGGGGAATTTACCAAAGCACCACCCCAGAGCATTAGGAGCCGCTTTCTACTATGGCTCTACCAAAGATCTACCAAAACCAAAGGAAAACTAAACTGCGGTTGTCAGATAAATCCTTCCCAGAGGCAGAAGCCTTTCATAAATTTTCCTGCCTCACAAGGATATTGCCAGGTATGTAGGGAGAAGGAAAACTATCTTTGTTAACACCACTTTGGAGGAGGGAACTAAAGAGAAACGAAGTCACAGCCACGTTCATGCACACCTCTATGCAAGCGCTGCCATCGCGCTCCAGCACCCACATGGCTCAGGTGATGACATCACACCAGGATTAGCAGAGCACGTACAAACACCGACCTCCTGAAGACACCAGGCAGCTGCTTTGCATTCTACATAGGCCTTTTCTTTAAAATTAACTGTGAAGAAGTGATGTTTAGATGCCACAGGCAGATTTCTTTCTTTTCTTTCTTCCGGAAGAAGCAGTATCAAGATCTTTCCCTACTTTTGTATGTTAGTGCCATTCCATTTACTGCCATATTGTAGGAACTCTCCCTGCTACATTAGTCAGTTACAGGTCTCTGCTTCCATGCTGCATTTCCACAGCAAGAGAAGCCTTACTCCTTGAGCAAACTATTTACATCAAATAGACAATCAAGCACTTTCCTCCTGTGGCTGCTTCCCGGCACTCTTCAGCTATGTAGGCAGTGACATAATTGATTTCACTTGCTGAACTAGAAAAGGCTGTACCAACAAAGCAGCGCATCTATAGCAGGAATGCCTAAACCCGCAACCCTTCCCCACTGCAGGTCATGCATTAAAAGAAATTATCCTCACTGAAAGACAGAATTTTTTACAAAGCGAAACCATTCAAATTAACACACGAAAAACCTGCTGCTTCGATAACGGAGCTCCAAATCAGCCTGCAAGAAGGGAAATCTAGTTAGGAGATCAACATGTAACGTGGAGTGGACAGAACTTCACAACAAAAACCAAGTGCGGCGGAGCAGGGTACAGAAATCCAACTGGATTATCACATCCACATGGAAAGGTTCTAGGGGAAAAAAAACCATAGCTTTGCTGTCCTGGTCAGCCACGACAAGGTTTCTGTGGGTTGGAACATCAGCAGTGAGGTAGATCCACAACACGAAGCCCAGATGGGGCTCAGATCTCACCTGATCGCTGACCCACCGGGTGTCTTTTTTTTTTAAGACTCCTGCCTGAGTTTGGTCAGTTTCATGCAAGTCAAACCATCCAAGTGGAACCATTCGGTCTAATAAATAGGCACATTCCAGCCCAAAACTTTTTTCCATCATTTCTGACCAGCTTCCACTGAGAGCATCACCTCAAGTGTCCAGCTCCTCTTTAACAAACCACAAACCCCCAGCCCAGCCTGATCTTCCTCTAGGGTGCCCAAGACATCTTCCTGAGACACCAGGGCTGACGGTCCATGGGCACACCTGAACCCCCGAAGGGTTCCCCCCAACTGCCCCTCGCTCAGACCCACCACCACAGCCCCCTCGTGCAGCAGCAGGGTCTGCAGGGGGCTCCAGCCAGGAGCCGGGGCGCAGCAACACACACACACACCCCAGCTGCAGAAACCAGAGGGGAAACAGAGCGGTTCCTCCCGCAAGTAAGTATTTCAGCAGTATTTTTGTAATGTAAAACTGCTCTGATCGCTGCAAATCCAAAAGGGACCCAAGAGTAAACAGAGGGAAAGAAATTTGGTTGTGTGAGGAGGAACTTCTGCTCTAGTTAAAAAGAGTACATACTGGAGTGATCTGAAGCTGCCTATAAATATTCGAGAACATCAAAGCCGGTCCTGTTAAATTAAAAATGCTGTCACACAGATAGGAACTAGCCTCTAGCACTGCCAGCTTCAACATGTGAGCCTCTGATCTGAGAGGCAGAGGCTCAGCTCTTCAAGAAATTTTATTTACCATAAGAAGGGGAAAAAAAAAAAAAGGCGAACCAGCAGTTGAGTTTAATAAGGATATTAAATACCTTACGAGTGAGCTAATTAGAACTTAACTCTTTCAGGACACTTCAGCTCCTTTACTGACAAGGACGGTAGTTTCTTCCCATACTACTCCCACAGCTGGGATGTCTCCAGGCTCCAGGAACATCCCTATCCAAGCCCCCGAAACAAACGCTCATGCAGCCTTCAGAAACAGCGAAGATTTTGTTGGTGTCACCTTAGTGTAACTTGGATTTAACCCTACCGCATACATCACGCATACACACGTGTGTGCACACATTTTGGCTGATCCCGCATTGGGGATCTATGTTTAATACTGAAGCTGTCCCGAAAGATGCCAAACCTCCCTCAGCTTCTCATAGCTGCCTGAAGCCAACACAAGGGGTGGACAAAAGGAGACCAGGTCACTTTGCCTTCTGTTATTTGAGAGGAGTTTCAGCTCCCAGTGGCAACTGAACATAAACAAAATAAGCCTGGCTGAGAAACTTATCCCAACCTGCAACTACAATCCCGTTATTTCACAACAGGAAAATCTCCATGAATTCCCAGTACCAAAACCTACAAAGATTATCCCTGACAGTTACAGCAGGGGGGGGGGGGCGGGGGGGGGGGGGGGGGGGCGGGGAAGGAAGGCTGGCAGCGCAGCTTTCTCAGAAGTCAACCAGCAAAAAACCCCAAACAGGATCACACCTTAACTCGTCCGCAATGTCTTTTCCTCAGACACAGTTTTGGGATGCAAGAGATAGTATCTTTTAAACAGGCAAAACACTGCCAGCTAGCAGATCGGGGATACCTTGCCTCTGAGCAAAAAGAGGTCTCTAGCCCTTGGCTCCTATTAAATACTGAAGTCAGTAGCATCTCCTGGCTCTGTTTCATGAGTTCATTTCTTGCTCCCAGCCTTCCTATACATCACTCAGGAATCTGCCAGCTTGGCATCCAGACTATAGAGCGTTCATCTCCCCTTTATTCTCACAGCACGCAAGACGGTGTCTGCTCTAAAGGGCTTTTAAATAAATACAAAACTGGCACCAGAAAATATGCTGGACCCCTGTAAAATACAACACTGCAATGGGAACCAACACATTTTCCAGTTGCAGTGTGCACACCCTTTAGAGACTGCCTGCCTCAGGAGAAACCGCAGCCCACCTAGGAGAAGGGCAGCAAGTGCTATCCTAACCTCCATCCTCACCTCCACAGCCAGCCAGGACAGGCAGAACTTCCGCGCAGCAAGGACAGCACTAGTGCGCACAACTGGCAGGCTATGCACAGAACATCGATGTTTTATCCATGAGATACAGATATTCTTATTGTTGTTGGGTTTATTATATTAAGGTAAAACCTATCAAGGCTCAGTTGCGAGTGCTACCATTTAGCCAGGCCCAAAGAAGAAGTCTATGAATCTTTCAGGGCAGCCCCTACTGGGGAAAAAAAAATAATTAAAAACAAATAATATATCACAATTCCAAGTAAGTCCTCAAAATCCACTTTTCTTAATCTGTCATCAAAGGGGACTGTTAAAGGCTGGAAACTTTCAGTTCCAAAGGTGAACTCAATGGAAAGTGTGGTTAGAGTCTCTTCTGCTTGGGGCGGGGAGGGGGGGGAGCAGGGGCTGGAATGGATAAAGAGAGAAATAGAGGAGAAGGATTTTTCCCACCCACACTTAATACACTTTTTATTGTATTTTTTTTTAAGCAGGCAAGCATCAAAAGCCTCGAAGTAGGAAAACAGATCTTGGCACAAACTAGGGTCTTTCCTGAATTAAAAGCAATTTTTCAAACACTACAATCAGAAGCATTTGAAAGTTGCTTACCAAGCACATGCAATAAATTCACAGTAGGAGGCACGTACTTGCAACATGCATGCCTGTACAGCTAATTAAACAGTTGTACTCAAACCATGACTGCAGACTCTAAAATATGCCCCTTAGTTCTTTGTCAGGCCAGTCACCTCCCCACTGATTCTTCAGTTTGCTTTACTACTGAAAATGATGCAAAATAATAAAACAGCTTAAGCTCAAGAAAACCAACAGAAAGCTTAAGCTGGCCAGCAGCTTTAGAAAACAACTAAAATCCTTACATTAATGCACGGAGTAACATGGGTCTGGGAAGCCTAGAGAGTCTGCATATATTAAGCTACATATTTAAGGGTGTACTTGTGTCTGGAACATAACAGGCACCTAATCAACCTTTGTAAACTGGCTTTTCATCTTAAAGCCAAGTGCAACAACAAAAGTCTTTTAAAGCAGCATGAAAAGGAAATCAAAAAAATGAATGAAAGCAATTCATCACTGAAGAGGACACCCTAAGCCACCAGAACCCTATTTTCCTGAGCACTACTACTCAATCCTAACACAAGCACAGCTCCACCGATGGGGTAAGTGCAGTAAAGTGCAATTTTTGGCAGCCTCTGCCGGGTATCCGCAAGATCACGCTCCCCTGGTCACCCCTGGCTCAAGCGTCAAGCAGTCAAGAAAAACGCGGGGAAAAAAATATTTGTTTTTTTACATGAATCTTCTGTTGCTGTTCTAACAATTTCAAAACATGTCTTTGTTAAAAAACAATCTCTTTTTCCTTTGCCAATCTCCTTTAATGTGAAAGGCTCTCCCTTCAAGCCAGGAAACATGAGAAAGAAGGCCAAGCATTCAACTCGCATCCATTCTGCTCTCATATGTAGGCACCACAAGCTCTGGCCTGACCACATTGGAACACTGACGTGCAAATGCCCAAAAGAAGAGATAGTATGTACAACTTCATATTGAATACTTCCTACATCGAGTACTTCCACCACTGTAAGGGTATTAATGCAAATGTACACGTACCACGTATGGACCTGGGCAGAACCGACCGCAGGTCACTGCCTGCGGACCTTACCTTTCCTTAACCAGTAAGGTGCTGGCCTCTCGAAAGCACCCACACTCCGAAGAACTATGTTTATGAAAGTTATTTTGGTCCAGAAGGGCCTCACTTTGAAATTCCAAAACAAGGAATAGAAGACTGTAATAAAATATAAAAAAAAAGGGAGCATTTTTAAATACACGCTCCACCACAAGATGGTATAAACTGGAAGAAAATTACTATGTATGCTAATCAACGGTTTTATACAACTACTCAGGACTTTCCTATAAGATCTGCCTGCAAGAAAGCTGCCAGCATCTCCTTCTCGCCGAGCTGCGCCGCAGCAAGCAGTGGGTGACCTCCGCACGCGTCACCTGGAGCGGTTCCAGCCGCCCCTCACAGTGCCATCGCAGCAGCCACCCGGTCCCACCAGCCCACCCGCTGGGGGCGCGCAGGGGGGGCAAGTGCCCAATCCACCCGCGGGGCACGGCCGCAAGCATTGCTAACGCTGTGAAGCAGGCTGTAATTACATCTAAACCATCCCAGGCGCATAGATCCAGTCTCAACATAAATATATATAAATGAAAAGGAGTTCTCCCAACGGCTCCATGTTTAACAGTTTCTGACCGCTGCTCCTCTCTGGGATTTTTCCCTAGTTCCACCTCCCAAACAAGCAACAGGAGCACATGGAAAAGGAAGCAGTCAGCATCCTGCCGGCAAGGGCAAGGCTTATGACCATACGGACCTTCAACGTCTGTGTGGAGGGGTTTAACCCAACTCCCAAATGATGCAGAGAGGTCACCTGAGGTCCCGCAAACCGCCTGTCCCCCACCTGCTCCCCCACCTTTACAGGGGGGTGAACACCAGTTGCACTGGTTGGCCTGAGAACAGGACTCGGTGCTGGAAGCTTTCTGCTGCTATTTACTTTCCTAACCTACTTTATTCTTACTCCTCTAAATAGGTCACATTACTGGTTTTTGCTCTTTTTCTCCTCCATACTTAGCTATCTTTCACCTCATTTTCTCATCCCGCGCCTCCCACCTCCTCTGACCATCCCTGCCCTGCGCACTGCCAGGCTCTGCCCGAAGGGTTCTGGCATCGCTGCAACTCCGTGCGCGCACCGCAGCCATCCAAGCATCCCCCAAACCGGTAACTCATCACCGAGTTGGGTACCACACCTTTCCAACCGCCCTCTCAGTGCCTAGAAACATTTATTTATTTATTCTTGCCTCAGATTCACTTAGAAACAGTTTGCACAGGTGTCCCAAACTCCCTGTTAATATGCTGTAATTATTGTAATAGTGTAAAGCTTGAAAGTCCAAAGTTTTAAACTAGGTAAACACAATTCACTAGCTCTTAAAATCCTGTGATCATTTTGGGTTTATATTAACTGTTTTCATAGGGCGTTTCTTTTTCCAGAAGGTATGAAAAGAAGATGTGCAACTGTCCAGCTGAAGGAGAGCAAAGTGTTCCCGCAGCAGGATTAAGCAGCCACGTGCCCCTTCCCACCATGCAATTTGTCCCCACCACCACCTTAAATTCTGCCGCAGGGTTGCAGCATACGCTAACGGGGCAGCACGGGTACCGGGCTCTCGAAGCCGACCCCCACGGCTGCAAGCAGGCACAGCACACCACAGCCAGCACCTGCTGCAGGCGGCACCAGCTCCTTCCACCACCATCCATGCTAAAAGGCATCTTGGACATTGCAATATTGAAGAAGTAATGAAAAACAAGGATCCTGATTTACGACAATGCATCTGGAAGGCAGCGAGAACAGGCAGCATGTTGTGACCTGGAGCAGCACGGGCGTGACAGGCTGAGCTTGGGTGTGAGGACAGTGCCCGGTGTCAAGGCACCAGCGGACGAGCGAGCTGCGCAGCACGCTGCAGGGGCTGTCCTCAGCAACCCTCGCGCGCCAGCCCACGCTGCAGAGCAAAGCATGGCTGCAATGGGAACGGAAAGGAGGGGAGGAACACGGGGAGGGATGGAGATCGGGAAATTGATCTACCCCGAGATGGAGCCTGGGACAGCACCTCTGCTGCGAGCGAGCTGTTTGCACATCACACGCCCCACAAAGGCTGTCAGCAAGTCTTTACCTCAGCGATCTCTTATTTTAAACGTGATTTAGGCTTCCTTGGCCCTCTCCCGCCGAGGACCCGGGCCTGCAGACCGTCACCTGTTGCACTCCCACGAAACACGGCTCCCCTGCACAGCGCAAGAGGCACCCTGCGGCTGATCTGGGGACCCCCACCTGAGGACCCCCACCCTGGGCAGGGGCAGCCCTCACCCTCCTGCCAGAAACTACCGAAGAACAAGCACCCCCGAGCTCAGCCCAGGCACCACACACCACAGGCACCGCGCAAGAGGGGCCTGCTGCCCACGGCCCAAACCTGCACCTTTCAGCTCCTTTTCACCCACCAGCTCCCCCCATAATGGGGAGGACGGACAAGCCCTGCCAACTGCCGCCACAAACTGAAACCGCCAGTTCAGGTTGCAAAACCTGCACACAGGCTTTGAAGACCCAAGATTTTGGAAAACACACAAGCAAAACCTTGTAAAATATTTAGCTGTTCCATGCATAGATATAGATATAAGGCTGTAGCATAGAAGAGTTGTTCCTACCAGCTGGACAGTCAAGTCTTAACACAGCGGTAACCAGAAAACACCAGGGAGACTGAAGCTTAGATGCAACAGGGTCCCTGATCCACCAAGCGGCAAAGCAGCAAGCACAGGAACAACTCAGTGCTCCGGCTACAGAGCAACAGACACACACCTGACATTGTTATAACCAAAAAGAAGCCATCGGTGACTTGCCATTATCAAAATAAATAATTAAAGAAAGAAAATTAAAACAGGAAATAAGCACTGTGAATGCTCAGATTCTAATTTTTTTTTTTTTTTTAATACAGCAGCAGTTAAGATTCTTCTGTTCACAATTCAGCCTTTTCTTCCAGCAGGCCTTCTGAACAGTGGTGGGACCCACGGTTCTGCCCGACACACGGGCAGACGAGCGGCCCCAGCAGAACAGTGACTGTGCTTCAGTCAGCAGCTGCAGGTGGACATCTCCAAGATGACTGCTCTCACTTGCCTCACAACACTTGCCAATTGTGAGCTGCTGTTCGTAACATCAAAGACCGAAGAGGCCAAAACCTGTCACCTAGTCCCACTTCTCGTACAAGACACAACAGATATGTCCCAGATCTCCTGCCTTTGTACTGGAGCAGAGAAGGACAGTAAATGCCAAACAGCCCTTCTCCTCGTCCCACTCTCAGCATCCGCAGGGTGTCAGCTCTTTGTTGTCCATCAGAATGGAAGTGCCACATTCCAATGACAGCTCAATTCCAAGACACTTCACTCCAAGGACACAATGACAAAGCAAGCCTGATGCCCCAAAAACTGGTACTAGGAACTCGGTTTTACCAGGGAAATGAGTTACTCCTGATGTCCACAGGATCATCACTGTAAGCCACAGCTTTATAGCTGAGGTACGGAAACTAACGCAAACCCAATCACAGGTCTCTTCATATTCTAAGAGGATAACTAGGAAAGAAAACATCCAACAAGACAGTGACTCAAAGCCACAAGTAATTCCACTTCCTCAATTTTGAATGGCCTTCAGGCACTCAACTCGAGCAAGAAGAAACTTAAACTGCCTCTTCACAAGACAACCCCCCCACCCCACCCCCGATAATACACATTTTTGTTTTCCATTCTCAAAGGACATGAACATTCCCTTCACTCAGCCTCCTCTGATCACTGCCAGACATCAATGTACCTGCGCAGTTACCTCGTCACTGCTAAAACTTTTGCCAACACTTCAGAGTGTGAAGCCCACCCGACAAAAGTTTAAGGTCTTTAGCAATGTTTGCATTTTGAGAAAGCAGAGGAAAGGTTCAAAGCTGATCAAGCGAATAAGGGGTGGCAGGCAGACAGAGGGAAGGAAGGCACAGGTGCACCATCTTGCACTCCAGTTCTAAGCCTCCCCATCTTCTGCAAGAGAAAGATGGGCAGTAGCATTGCCACAAAGAACTGCCGTGCAAGAAGTTGGGAAGCCTCCCACTTCTGTTTTCTTCCCAGAGCTTAAAGCACTGCGTTATACGCATTCTCCCCAAACTGTTACTTTCTGAGCACAAAAAATACCTGCAGCCGGGGATCATTATGTAATGTATGCATCACCCCAGCTCGATGGCCATGCAAAGTTCATTATTCCCTGGCCGAGGCTTCCAAGCAGAAACAAACCAACCAAAACCCAGAATTTTTATCACACAAACCAGGCGTAATATTCCTAGATCTCTCCTCCACGCTGCTTCTCTTTAAAATCCTACTTACTGGTAACCCACCCATGCTACTGCATTCAGCAGCAGGTCTAAGGCAGGAGTAAGCAGCAAAAAGGAGGACTGAGAGAACTGGCAATGATGAATGCGTACCATTTAAAGTTTTTGACACACCAGAGTTTTTAAAGCAATCTAAAGCAAATGTTATGCTTGATCCCCTTTTCCCAGCACCTCACCTGAGCAGTACCATCGCCACCACGACTTTCTAAGAAACAGGGCATCTGATGCCCCACACCTTCACTCCCAAGCAGGATAAGTAACCAGAACAGAATCTTGCCAAGCGCAAGCAGAACTAAGACACATAATCCCACCGAGCAAAACAGCCCCTGCCAGTCAGATCAGCAGCACCTACTGTCCTAGGACTGAACACCTGTGGCCCTGCAGCACCTCGTTTGACACAGAACCGCACCTGAGCTTCTGGCCTGAACACTACAAGAAGAAATGCAACCATAAGGAGTTCACCAGTCATAACGTGTTTTAAAGCAAAACACCATTTTAGGGGTTTCAACGAAGTCTTGTTTTTGCAACCACTTTCTAATCAGACTTTTCCAGTTTCCAATCTCAACGGTACTAATGGCCAGGATATTGCCCCAAGAAAGGCACAATATTCCAGTATGCCCACTACCACCAAGATGGCCAGACCTTCGAGCAGTTTAAGGACCAGCTGACACAGCAACCTAAGGATGAGTTTGCTGAATACAAACTGTGGCCACATGAAAGAAGACAGAAACATTTCATCTCTCTGAAGAGTTATTCTGGTAGACACTTGACCCTAATAAGACTTCTTCACAGTAACATGAGAAACAATGTAATAGCATAGCATGGCTGGATAGGAATCTGACCAATAACCAGTTTAGGAGTGAATGTATGACCTATTGAAAGCTGAAAGTGCATAGTTTCATAAGGTTTTGTCGTGTGCTTTTTTTTGTTGTTGTTCAGACTTCCAAGACCAATGAGTAAATGATGCTATTAACATAAACAAAAGTAAGTCTTTGTGTAGTCCCAAAACCACAGTTCCTTTGATCCATTCTTTAATGTGTGCCTGATTTTCAAGAATCTCTAATATTTCATTTTAAAGAAAGATGCATCTTAATCGTGAAAGAGCTGTGCGCACTGACAAAGTGGTTGGGACCGAGAAGAGCTTGCTTCGCTGACTGATGTACCGCTAGCGGCTGTCAAACAGGTCCCCAGCAGCATCAGCTTCATGATCCTTCTCCAAATCTCACAGTGAGCTTTAAACAATGATCCAGAACAGCAGATTCCTATCGTTCCACAAACACTGAGCCTAGCTGAAAAAGGGAGGCAAGGCAACACTGTGAAAACCTTTATAATAATTCTGGCTCTGGAAAACTCACTTTCAGGAGGAGATGAAGGAAGCGTGACACTGGCAAGAAATGCTACATGTGATCCAAACTCTCAGCAGCGCAGGTATGACTGACAGCGCTCAGTCTAGCTGCCCTGGGACCATGTCTCAGTGTTTGCCATATTCTCATCTCCGGAAAAACAACCAGCACACACGGCGGCTCAGGGAACCGAGACCAGCCTGCTCATGATGCATGTTACCTAGCATACGTACAGATGAATAAGCAGAACAGTTTTCGAGTGATAAGTGACTGTAAAAGATCTGCCATGTAATCTGGCTTTCACCATGGCCTTTCCTGTCTGGGGGGGCCATCTCCTTCAGGTATTCAGAGGGAGCAGACTGTCGGTGTCACCCATAACAAGGCCCACAAAAGTCCATTTAATATGTTTGTTTTGAGTTACGCAAACCTGGGCCTTAACGAAAGAGTATGGTTTTTCTCCACTCTAACTTAGAGTCCCAAGGAAAGCCATGACCTCAGCCAACAGCCCCTGCTCCGTCCCAAACACCTGATGCAAAAAGAAGCTCCCCGAGGTGCAGCATAACACCCCGCACGCAGCACCCACACCACACCGAGGGGTCAGGGATGGCACCATCCACTTCGGCCCCTGACAGCACCACCTTTATAACATGTCAGACATGCAAGTTAATCAGCCTGGCCCTCTTTTCTCCAAAAGAAGAAATAAACCCCCCTGGACCAGCAGCTTGCGCTGCGCTCACAACTCCGCCGCCTGCACGAGCACTCCTGCAGGAACCCTTCCCAGCTGAAACCGCCTGGGAATAACAAGTGGGATTCTTTACTTTAAATGAAAGGGGAGGAAAAAAAGTTATTTCGATAGCAATGTATTTGTGCTTGCAGAGGTTAAACAGCCGCTTTGAGCACTTACTTGCCACGGCTGGCTTTTTTTAAACTTTTACGTGTATATATTCATCCCTGCATGTAAGTGTGCGCGCAGGGAAGCTGAGCAAGCTGCGCAGCTGTTAAGGAGAGCCGGGATCGCTATTGGCAATCGCTTCACACTCAAACTTATTAAAACACCATTTAAGTCGTTTTTCTTTACTTAGCCAAAGGGGGAAAAAAAAATAAAGTCAACAATCACAAGCGACTACAAAGGCAGGAGATAAGCGCTTCAGGAGCCGCGGAGGGGCTGAGGGGGAGCTGAGTGCGGAGAAATACGGGAATGATCCCTGCGGTGGGAGCGGCGGGGGGGGGGGGGGCGGGGAATGGGGGGGGGGCGGCAGGTACGGCCAGGTGTGCGGGGGGGGGCGGGGGGGATGCGCAGGGACACAGGGAGATTCGCGGGGAAGGATGCGCGGGGGGGGGGGGAAGCTGGCGGGGGGATGCTGGGGGGGGGGATGCGCGGGGGGCATGCGGGGGGGGGGAGGGGAAGATGCGCGCGGGGGCGGGGGGGGGGGCGGCGGCAGCCCCCGGGCGTCCCGCACCGCGCCGGGGCAGGGGCTGCCGAGGGGGCCCGGGGAGAGCGCGGGGCAGCCCCGCCGCGCGGCCCCGCCCCCGCGCAACGCGCAGGGCCCCGCCGCGCAGGCAGCGCGCCCGGCGGGAGGTGCGCGGCCGCCCGCGGAGCGGGAGCGGGGCCCGCCGTCGCGCCCCGGCTGTCACACGGGCCCGGCAAGGTGCGGCCTTTGTGCGCGGCCGCGCATCTGTCACCGCGGCGCTCCAGGCCGCGCGGCGCACGTGGGGCGGCGGGCCCGGCCCGGCTCTGTGCCGCCAGGTGCGGGCGGCCGGGCCCGCGGAGCCATCTTGGGGCAGGGTCGCCCCCCGGGCGGCGCTCACCTGCACGATCTCGCCCTCGGCGCTCAGCGTGGCCCCCGCGCGGGAGAAGCGGCCCTGCAGCCCGGTGGTGTAGGTGGTGTAGTCGCCGCTGGGGCTGGACTCGAAGAGCACCACCTCCACGAACGCCGTCTCCTTGCCCAGCGCCGCGCCCGGCGCCGCGGCCAGCAGCAACCCGAGCAGCAGCGGCGGCGGCACGGCCGGCCCCGCGCCGGCCCCGCAGCCCCTCATCGCGCGGCGGGGGGGAGCGGCGCCCCGCGGCCGCCGCGCATCGCTCCCCAGCGGCTCCAGCTCCGGGGCCGGGCCCGCGGGCGGCTCAGCGCCCCATGGCAGCGGCCCTCCCGCCGCGCCGCGCCCCGCTCCTCGCCGCCGCCTGCCCCGCGCTCCCCGTCCCTCGCCCCGGCTGCTCCCCGCCCCGCCGAGCCGCTTCCCTTTCATCTGCTCCACGTGACGGGCACCGCGGGGTTATCCCCGCCCCGCGCGGCCTGACCCGCGCCGTCCCTCCCTCGGCGCACACGGGACAGGGCCCCGCGGCGCCCGGCCCCGGCCCCGCCGCGCCGCCCCCCGCCCGGCCCGCCCGCCGCCCCGCCGGGGCTCCGCGGCCTGGCCGCCGCGGCGGAGCGGGGAGCGGGGGGCGCCCTCCCGCCACTGCCGCAGCCGCCCCGCGGCGGGGAGCGGGCCGGGCCGGGGGTGGCCGGGGCAGGGCTGCGGAGCCGGCGGCGGGGGCCCGGGCACGGCGGCGCCGGGCGCAGGCGGCGGGACGGGGACCCCCATGGCCGTGCAGCGCGGGGGGGTCCCGGAGACGCGGAGCCGGCGGCGCCCGAGAGCAGCGATCGGCACCGGGGGCCGCCCCGCCGGGCACGGGCCTGGAAGTCGGTGCGGGTCGGGGCGAGCGCTGCCCCGGCTGCGGGGACAGCGCCGCGGGCTGCCGGGCGCCAGCTCCGGCCCCGGGTGCAGGAAAGATACCGGACAGCCGCACAGGTGGGGGACAGCCGAAGGGGCGACCCTGGGTGGCACGGGGAGCAACGCTAGCGGCACAAACCGTTGGAGGTGTCTTCGGCAGAGAAGGGTCAAGAAGGGATCACGGGAACATACGCTCTGGGCTTCTACCACAAGCCACCAAATACCCGACGCCCCCTCGCACACCCTAACACCTGGGTGCAGCGGATCGAGGGCCGCAGCGCTGCGCCACGCGGAGCGGGAGCGGGCTCCAGCCGGGTAACAACAGGGAAAGCACTATGCAAACAGACCTGGTGGGCAAACGGTGCGAATTTCAGGTTAAGGCGTGCTTCAGTAGGATTTCAGCAATGCAGGGCACCTAGCGTACTAAATAGAAGCGTTTTAATCCCTTAGTGCAAACAACCGCTGCTTTATTTCCCTTCCCCCATGAAGCAAATGGGTGATGCCTGGGACAACACAGGGTTTCCTATGTCGTAATCGGCACAGGAACAGGTTAAACATTGAGAACTTGGGGAGATTCGCTCCCCGCTGAGTCAGCTACATGGTTTCAGGATCTGTAGCAAAAGCAGAGATGTGTGCAGGGGTCACCGTGGTGGTGATGAGAGGGTCATGGTGAACCTGGACTGTGCCTGTCTCATGAGCAGAAAGTCACTTGACATTCCGCTAATTCTCTCTCTTTCCTCCCTAACTTCGGTGGTCTAGGCAAATGATATCCAGACTTTCCAATCCTCTGTCTTCTCGTCCCCTCCAGGAGAGGCAACAGCAAGTCATTTCCAGTCACCGGCAGGTTTTTACGCCCTGCATGTCGGATTCAGGATGCCTTCTTTCTTCACCAAGTATTTCCCTTCTTGCAAAGGTCCTTATGCCACTGTAATCAGGTTTGTTCAACATTCTACTAGTAAAAGTAAACAGCTCGTGTCATAAGTTGCTGTAGGTCAAGGCCTCCCAGCTGTCCTGCACTCGACAGGTATGTCATCAGGTTATCAGCAGTAAGAAGGGTTGGAATTTCAGTGTTGCAGGACAGCGGGGTGCGCACCAGTTGTCACACAAAGGGTAATGAATGAATGGTGCCCCACACACAACGCCTGCCAGTCGGACACTGGCGCAGTTGGAGGAATCGCCCGGCGTCATGGTGTTTGTCCCCCTGTGGCCCAGGCGCACCTGGAGCCGCAGGACAGCCACAGAACTGGACGTACCAATTTGATGAGCTTTTTGTTGAGTATGACTTGCCATATTTGGCAAAAGATTGTCTGTTTTGGGAGAAGTATTTATTTTAAACAGCTCTTCCCTTGCCTCTTGTTTCATTTCTATGATTTCTCAAAAATCATGCCCATGCTGCTTTTGTGGAGCTGCGTGGCAAACTGGATCAGGGAAGAGACCAGGGCTAAAGGAGCCTGGGGCAGGGAGGACAGGGACGGGGCAGAGAAGGTTAGTTTTAAACTGAATCAGCAAGCTAAAATAGTATTGGGAAGAACAGTTTTAGGAGTGGAGGTGGGAACTGGAAATCTAGGAGTTGTAAGAGACCGTGACAAGAGCTCAGTGTGCATGGAACACACAGTTTTAGTCCCACAAAAACTGGGAAGAACCTGAGATTCCTGATTCTTAGCCGTGAAACCGAAAAGTCAAGAATGCTGCGTCTGTCCCTGCTGGTCAACAAAGTGGATGTCAATTTACTTCAGCGGTGTCAGGGCTCAGATGTCAGTTGACGGTCTTAAGATTCATTGCATCAAATTTAAATGCCCCTCATGAGGCATCCGTGAACACTATGTATTTATTTATTTTTCTTTTTTTCTGTTTAATCTTTAAAAATTACATAAACATCAAACCTTGAGATATTATTAGATCTCAAATTTAAATATCAAGAAAATGGGAATTATCCAGATTAGACAATTCAGCAGTGATCTTGTCCCCTGCCCGTCTATACTGTGAAACTCTTCTGTTAGATGGGTCCGTTCTTCCCACAGGGTCATGCTTCACAGGAGGATCCCACTGTCGATAAAAATCAGTGAAGTACAGTGAAAAAAAGTTACAGGTAAGACCCCTGCCTCTGTTGCTAATGAAATGGAATCACCAGTACTTTCCGGCTATTCCCTGGGAAACAGTAGGGCCCCTCCAGGTTAGGTTGGGAGTCAGGAATGCAGAAATGGCAGGGCAAATAAATCTGGAAACTTAACTAGTGAAAAATATGGGAAGGGGCCTCTCTATAACAAGTGGACAGCACCCTACTGTTAAAATACAAGCTGCTGAAGATCCGAGCCACCCCACTGAAGGATCCATATCATTGGACTACAGACACAGCGAAACCGCCTTTGCGGTAGCCTTGCAGTGGGATACTGGGGAGTGACATGAGACACTAGGTCTCAGGTCACCAAGTTCCCTCTACTGGGGCAGAAATCCAAGCAGGAGGTTGCAGGAAGAGAATGGACTGTCTATCATTAAAGCAATCAGATATTTCTAATTGGCTTCCTTCCCAGCTGGCAGCATACAGTTCACAATTCAGTTATTGCCATCGTACTTCAGATATGTTTTCTTTTTTTTTCCCCTGCATAACAAACTGAGGCCCAGGGTCTGAAATACAGCAATCTCAAGCATTTATAACTGCAACTGAGGACAGTGAGAGCTGTGATTTGAACATAATGAAATTATGTGTAATGCCAAATGGCCTGAGAAAGCATGCCCTAGGCACTTGGTCTCTTCTCCCAAGTAACAAACGGAGGGATGAGAGGAAGCAGCCTCAAGCTGCACCAGGGGAGGTTTAGATTGGATCTTGGCAGGGGAAGCTTCTTCACCGAAAGGGTTGTCAAGCACTGGAACAGGCTGCCCAGGGAAGTGGTGGAGTCACCATCCCTGGAGGGATTTATTTAAAAGACTTAGGGACATCATTTAGTGATGGACTTGGCAGTCCTGAGTTAACGGTTGGGTTTGATGATCTTAAAGGTCTCTTCCATCCTGAATGATTCTACGATTCTATCTCGGAAGAGGGCAATCAACACTAGAAGATGCTTTTGACATAAAACATCCTACCTCTCATTTCCCTTGCATAGAAACAGGTATTACAGAACCCTCCTCACCCCACACTGCTCTTGAGAGAAAACAGTGTAAGTACCCAGGTGCTACTGTGATGAATGCTATAGAAAAAGCCCAAACCAAAATTATTTTGTGCTGAGAGCGGTGCTGGAATACTGCGTGGGGAGTGTAGCTCTGCACATCAGGCAAGGAGAAAACAACACTGAGTTGCGAGCCACTGGCCACGTGTCCCTCGGCCATTCTCACCATTAAAGGAGGCAGGAATGCAGCTGCCCTGGTACTGCCATCCCTGTAATCGAAAATACATTTGGATGAAAGCTGCTTTCTGTCACTGCATCTGTGCAGTCAACCGCAAATACAGCACACTGGAGAATCCCTTCTACAGCCTCTTTTAGCCTCATTTCATAATGAAATTAAACATATGCTATCTGCCTGTCAGCCTTGTTGCTCTTCTGAACCTATTAGCTAATTTTAGCCAAGCTTAAGGGCAGAACAGAGGTCTTAAGATAGTGCGTTCTTGCAAATTTTGTGAAAATCGGAGGCTCTGGACTCTGGGTACTGCAGCAGTATCCAAAACAGACATGGGGGAAGCAAGGGCAGCAGGAAAACATATGAGAAACTGAGCGTTTTCAATTCTACCGTCCAAAGAGCAGTCAGTTGTCAAGTCCACATTTTTAAAATAAAACAATCCACTCTAATTGTATCCCACTTAATTAACATGAAGCTTTTGTAACTGTATTTGCATTCTAAGGGGTTGCCGCCAGGAAAGGACATAAAGTAAATGTGTGTGCATGTAAATGTTTGGTACGGAGCTGTGTCGCTCAGGGGGCAGGGGGCAGAGGTTGGTGCAGTTCAGCTGTTACACATTCTGCATGGCAGGAGCCACAAAAAAACCTGTATGCACAGCAGCAGATTAGTCACAGCATATGTTGTCTTTTCCTTGATGAGGATGCTTAAGGAATGCAAAAGGAAGGGAAGAAAAACGTAGGTTATTGAAGGGAGGTGATAAGCGCAGGGGCCCAGAGATATTAAGAACATGCATCTTTGAAACAAACCATCTTTAGCTCTGCTGTTTTCGTATTAACTCATTTGTCCTCTGGTACTGAGGGACCCTCCCCAAAACCTAGTACCAGTTATTAGTGTAGCAAAGAGCGGATGACATTTTCCATTAAGTGTTTTCTTAAGACACATTACCAAAACCCAGCCTCTGGCCAGTCTGCAATGCTGTTGGTCCCTGACGATTCAGTTTGCAGTAAGTACGCCAGTATCAGAACTCACAAGACCGCCTGAACTTTCAGCCAGCAATAATGTGCATTTTTAAATACACTTTTTTTCCTCGTATATTTTCTTAGATTCTAGCATAATAAAGGAAAAGATGACCCTTTTTCAAAGAAACAAACTAACCAATGGGCACGGATTAAAAGTATTTTAGTCACTGTGATTTTTGAATTTCCGTTCAGCTGAGATTATCTCTGGTATCAGCCGGACCTTGTTGGCAGCACAGTTCATCTCTCATCCACTTTGTACAGAAAAAAGAAAATCTCTTACAAGGGGCCACCCAGATATGTTAAGTAGTGAGAAAAAGTGGTTCTTACACCCATGATTTGTCATAAGAAGTGACTTGATAGCAGTAGATGACAATGCAGCGTGGGTACGCTTCAGTGGGAGGCCCCTTGGCAAGGGTGAGGGCAGCCTGTCACTGCAGAGCCCGACGACTTGACTCTCCCACTGGCGAGCAACCACCTTGTCATATTTAGGCTGTGAGTATTTGCAGGTAATACTGTACCCACGTGGGGAATACTGATTGTTTTTCCCTTTAACTACCAGGTAGTCAATGTACATTTCACAAGCTGCCACTTAAAAACCAAACCAAACCAAACAAAACCCAAAACAAACAAACAAAACAAAAAAAAAACCAAACAAAAAACACAAAAAACCTCTAACTAACCACCACTGCTGTCTCCAACTAATAAAAGTGTTCCGAACGTACAGTGGCAAAAGGGAATGGTGGCTGAGAATAAGCTCTATGTGAAAAAATGGATCATATTTTAGTAGAACAACTTGGTCCTAATTTCCTTCTTTTCTTGACAATGACAACTGAGGAACAAAAATTTTATTCCTGGGAAAACTGGTTTCCATCAGTTCTTACTACTGTAGAAGGGCTGATAGAAAAACCAGCAGTTTATCCCTCCCATAACTGCACAGATTAATTCAGATCATAGACAATTGCTTCTCATCCTCCTACCTATTGATTCTACAAAGGCAATTAAAGAATCGGTGATGACTACAAGACACCTCATTTCTTCTCTTGTCTTTGAAGTCATAAAAGCATCATCAGGCTTTTAGATGCAGTAGCGAGGTTATGCTCGTACCCAGCATGAACAGGTGAACAGGCGTAATGTCCCAGGAGAACTGTCACCCAACACAGAGGACCCAAGTGACGAGTCACCAAGGGAATTCCAGCTAAAGTGCTGAGCTACCAGTGGCACTAAATAAGATGCTGAAAGAGCTGAGCATCGGCATAATGAACATAAAAAAGGTTATATACAAGTGGGTACATCCTCAGGTTAAGTTAGACAATAATCAGGGTTCCAGGCTGCTGCTGTAACTATGACAAAGTAAACAACTTGCAAAGGCGCTGAGCCCAGTTATCTCATTTAAAACAGCTAATCTTACAGTGTTGAGAGCATTTCCTGAAAACTGGAGCATATTATTAGTTTCCATGGTGATGCTGTGATGATACAGGAGAGATGCGAGATTTCTGTAAAGAAATTCAGTGATTCCAAAACAGCAGACTTGAAGTTTCCCCAGGACAGTAGGCTGGAGTGAGATGGTATTTTGACCCAGCTTCAAACAATGGAAACTGCCTATGTTTGATAAATAACTGGCTTCGTGATTTAAGAAAATTTATTCTTGATGCAATTTTATGAGGTACCCCCATACTCTGTTGAGTTAGTAAGATCTGTTATTCCCTCAGTCTCACCAAGGAACACAAGGCGCAATCTAAGAGAAGTCAGTGTAGTGGCAGCACACGTAAGAAAAACAAAACTGAAACAAAATCCAGACTCTTGATCCCTACCAGGAACTACTTTAGTCCTGATTTAGTAGTCTAACTCATGATACTATAGTGCTAGCCAACACTGCATAAAAATAACCATGTTTAGAAATGCAAATCTCATTAAATCGAATCATCACACTTGTCGCAATATTCATTGCAACAAGAAGAAGACTTACTTTGCAGAACCGCAAGGTGAGGAAAGGATCCCTGGAAAAAAGCACGTAGCCAAGCCACTCAAGGGATACTGCAGCAGTCCTATTTGATGGAACACCAAGGGGCATTTCAGTTCTGTGGCCTGAGGAACAGCTGAGTCCAGGAGGCTCAACCTACTCGGTTTATTCAAGTAAAACTAAAGTAGTAATCTGATCATGGTCCCATGGATTATCTGTCCAGGCAGAAAATTTAGTGCAGGCAGGAAATGCAGCATGAACTTGGCTAAAAACTAAAGCTGCATCAATTCAAGCAGCAGGCAGGGTCCATTTTAAACAAGGCAACAGGTTACTGTTGCAAGCTTAGCTAGCAATGATGGTAACTTTTGTATCACTTCAGTAATTAATAAACAAGCAAGACTACCCTTTCTTTTAGCTCAGGCCATGACATTTAGGTTTGATGAAGGCATCTTTTTGATGAAACTGTATGTACCTGTATTATAAGAAACTCAGATTAAATAACCACAGGGAATTTCTTCTGGCCTCATTCTGTGAGCAGAAGCCTTGCCCTGCTAGCTCTGAAACAATCAGAATTTCATCCCACTATTACTACTAACCTTCTATTCTCTTATTTCATGCACTTCCTTGTTAAACAGACATACCTCACTGAAACGTTTTACGGTATTTGAGACTAGGTAAGGAATTAAAGAAAGAAGAACTGGATAGAAATATTAGTTCTTTACGTTAACACAGTTACTCTTACTTAACCAAACTAAAAGACTCATTAAAACACACTATTTGACTAAGACGTATTTTCCATAAAAGCACTTGTCAGACTCCTGTGCAGCAGAAGAACATAAGCAGTGAAAAACAGTTCTGTAATCTCACTGTGGAATAAAATGAAAACTTTATTTACATATGACCAGATTACAACCAGTGGCCAAAAGAAGGCCAGAAAGGCTACAGCATGAAACATTTTATACTGCAGTCAATAATGTTCTGCAGCCCATGAAGGGCTGCTTTTAAGCACGCAATTCCCAGTTGCTCTGGGGCTGGAGAGGCCAGCATGGTGGCCCTGGTGGGTTGGCGGGGGGTGGGCATGCTGTCCCTGGCTCCTGACAAAGCCAGGGAGGTCTTCCCTTTCCTCTGTACGCTTCCCACAGAATTTGAGAGCTTCCTCTAAGAGGACCCAGAGAGAGGTGTGCTGTGCTGTGTTCGGATAATCCCTGTGTGATAATGCAGTGTTGAAGTCCTGGGCAGAAAGCTGGTGAGAAGGGGGCTTAGGTCTGGTAAGAACCTGAGTCAATAAACCCAGATTTCTGTTATCATGGACACAAAATTTCAATCTGGTTCCTAAAATGATCAAATTCTCTAAGGAATTGCCTTTACTACCATCATTACCGAGGAACTTTACCGCTCTGACAGAAACAGTTGTGTGCGTGCCGTTTGCCCCTATCAGCAACCCATGTAATGCACTCGTTTTATATTAACAGTCTGATAGAGAATCACCTCCTTCCTTCCCCAATTAAGAACAATAAAATCTCATTTCTGCATCAGACTTCAAATACTAATTTTGAAACACACTGAATTGGAAAATCAGGCTGTGCGCGATGGCTGCAGGCAGGCAGGCTAGTTCCTGCATTATTGCTCCAAGGCACCTAGGGAAGTTGAGAATGTGGGCACATGAACAAGTTACTGCCAGGTAACTGTGGCATGAGATTACTTCACATTAACTAGAGGATGGAAACATACACACAGTTACCTCAAACATTTATAGGTTATAAATTCAGATGCCAGCTTGATCACAGTGATTCATTTGTTTGCCCATGCTTAAGACACTGTCTTTCCTTTCAAAGTCCAGTTGAAACACAAGAGAAACTGCAAAGAACATCACTGACTAATCAAGAAGAAAATTGCCAGTACACTGGATGAAAATGGAAGAATTATGATACACCAATTACATTTTAAACACCACCAAAATAAGCAAGTCTGGATAGTACCAGTACATTTGTTGATAACCCTTGTTTAAAAGTAAGTCAAAGTATTCTAAATATTCTTTTTAATGGTTTATGAGTGCTATAAATGTTTGTTTTAACTAAGACCAGCAATTTCCCTTTGAAGCCTGTTTATGCTGAGATATAGTTCTACTTATATCCGTTCCACCTAAAGGAAGAAGTGTCTGCCTTTTGCTTCAACCAAACTAGTAAACTGAAGTGAAGGAAAAAGGGTCCCACTGTGTAATTGTAAACTACCTGACTCAACAGCTTCCTCCTACATTACAGATATTTATTTAGCATTTACCTTGGAATCCTGGGCTGTTACGACACGTGAGTTTAAGAAGGAGGTGGCATGTCCGAGGTACCCTTGTGTAGATTGAAGAACGTTGTAGAGGGATTCAGGACATACCTTCATTGCGCGGTGCAGTGTGGTGACACCTATGCTAACTTTAAACAGGTATCAGAAGCAACCTCACACCAGACAGTTCTGCACAACGAGAATGAGGTTTTGATGAGCAGAGAGTTTTTCATGAAAGCATTTCTTAAATCGAACTTAAGATCCATCAAACTGTATCAGAGAAGTCCTCATAGCAAAT
Organism: Falco cherrug; assembly: GCF_023634085.1. Classification (NCBI taxonomy): domain Eukaryota; kingdom Metazoa; phylum Chordata; class Aves; order Falconiformes; family Falconidae; genus Falco; species Falco cherrug. The sequence goes on from NC_073697.1 coordinate 99,202,090, forward strand.
TCTAGTGTCCATCAGCAGGACACGGAGAGCTGCATGGCTCATTCACACTCCCACATCTGCCCTTCCAGATGATTTCCATAACTGATAACGGACTACCATCCACCTTCCCTATGTGTTTTAGCATTGTGCCCTGCAGAAGCCAATACTATTACAGCTTATTTTATAAACAAATGATACTGCTATACCTCCTAATAAGCAACAGAAGCAAGAGCTGTCCTTTCTCCAGTAAATTCAAGGCTATGTACGTGCCTGCCTTTTTTCATCACCACATAAAATTGCTGTTCCACACCTCCGGAGACAGGACTGGCCAGCCCAGAGGAAGGCTTGGTGCTGACGGCAGCTTCGCTGGTACATCCGAGCGCTCGGGGAGCTCCGCTCCGGGGGCAGCAGCCGGGGCTCGGGGGGTCCCCAGCAGCCGCAGGCGCTGCTGGCACCGGCCTCGGGAGCCGTGTCGGGGTGCACCGAGGCTGAGCCACCAGCAGGTGACCTCCCAGGCTCAAAAAGCCAGGCGAGCTCTGGCCAAGCACACCAAGTATGTGCAGCACATGCCGAACTGTGTCCAGAACCACCAGTTCGCATTGCAGACCCCTCCCGCAGCCTCTCGTTTCCATGCGGCCGAACTCCCCTATCGCCATTTGCCACAGGAAGCCAACTGTAACGGACAAAATGGTTTTGTATTTATGAAGCCATGTTTCCATCATTATCATCAATTATTCTAAATTAAAGTAGCAAACTATTGTAACTTGGCAGCTTAATTAAAGACCAAAAAAGAAAAATCAGTGGAGATTTACGTTAAGAAAAAGTGCCATGCCGCTGCTGCTTTGCTTCTTTTTAAAGTTTGGAAACACAATTTATCCAAGTAAACCAGCACTGAAGCAACCCAAATTAACCAACAGACTAGCCACGACCACTTCAGTAGAAAAAATTATTTGTGAACAAAATTCTCTCTTAATGTTTGAAAAGTTAAGGTTTCCGATGTTTTAAACAATGTGCAGTCTTTTGAAATCTTTATGAAGGGGAAGCACTCTGACGTGGGAACCCTTCACTCTCTCTGTACATGCCAATGCCTACTGAAAGGAAAAGATAATAATGAATTATTAGGCCTGTAGAACTGAAATAGGTTAAACTGCACTAAGAATACCCTTATTTAGGTAACTGCAGCCATTTCTTTTTGCCAGCTCTTTTCCAATATACCGTACAAGTTTACATGAGAGTTGCAACACAACAGATGTGCACGATGCATTCCTTCAGGGTACTCACCAAGCACGCAGGCACAGCAGATCGTGTTACCCAAGAAAGAAAAAAGACTACTAAGAAATATGCTTAGGAAATCATTGCTGTATGGTGCTTGATCATCTAAATCCTCTGCAAGGATAGATGGGAACAGAATGAATTTGGAAAAAATTTGGAGCCATATCTTCCAAGATTCTCCACATTCATTCATTCTGCAAGAGGGGCCCTCAAATGCATCCATACAAATGTATTTCACTGTGCTCTTGCACCCCTGAGATCGCTCTGTGTCAGCTATACTCCCTCCTGGTTACACCACCATGAAATCCTAGATTGCTGTTGATTTTACATGTTTGTTATGTCAACGCTTAGTAATTTCTTCTCTCATAATACTGAAGAAGCAACCAATGTAAAATAACATACCCTGCATATTTCTGGAAATCACATTTGCATACAACCTAAATATTGACACTTCTGTATTTACCTCAACATGGTTGTTGCTATTTCTGTGGTAAATATATGGTACAAGTTGCTGTTCATGCGGCCCTACTTCAAGCAATACACTGTTTAAAGTGAACAATAGGTAAGCTACACAAAATAAATTTGAAGCACACAGTTAAAGTGTATAATGTATCAGCTACTGATACTTATTGCAATGGATAAACCCTGTGACATGAAGAACTCCTATGACTAAAAACAACAGATAGATTTTGCCACTTCTGACTACCAAAAGCAAAAAACATTCTTAAAATGTGACTAGCTAAAATGAAGGAATTACTGCATTAACAACTGAGTCATTCATATGAAGGTGAGTTAAGAAACAATTTACTCTGTTTCATCTTAGGTTATCTGTTACGTTAAAGACTCACCTGAGTTACAAGATCCAACTGGCACTTTGAATTAATCACCTTAAAGCACCGCATTTTCCACATTCATGTACTAGTATACATTCTATTTAATTAGTATATAAAAGGCTCCAACTGTCCCTGACCATTTACATACGAGTTATCATTAAAGTCAAGTGCTAACAGAGCAAATAAATTAGGCTACCAGAAAGGAAGCACAACAGACTCGTCCCTCTGGGGACACCAGCTGTCAGCCTGTGCCCTCAGAGCATTCAGCAAATCAAACCCATATGAGCAGGAGGCAGATGATCCTGACCACAGCCCTCATGTTTTGGGTCATGCTGGACCCCTGTTGAGGTAGAGCTGGTTCCTAACCTGACATCTCCTTTCCTCTGCCTCTTTTCAAGCAGGGTCTCTTAGGACAGCTGGAGGCAGGCTTCTGCATACAAAAGGCAGGAACTAGGTGAAGGCACCTAAACCAAAGAGTATAAGGAAATAATTTCAAAATTACAAACAAAAGTTGCCGGGACTCTCAGGGGCTCTGAACTTCTGAAGGGATTTCAAAGCCCAGGGAATGGCTAAGAAATAAGATAAGGTTTTTCCTTTCAAAAGCTGGCACTGCTCCAAAGAAGAGCTTGCTTCTGTCAATAGGAAGCAGTCATCAAGTTTTCCTAAGCACAGTTGTTTACCTCCCAAGAGTATTTTCCGAGAACAGGTTCCAATTCTGTACCAGGATGTGCAAACAGAAAAACTTACTGGAACAGGAGCTTTTGGGCAAGTGAGATTTCGACAGTTGGCTGTTTTCCTCAGAGAGCTTGCTCAACATGTTAAACACAAGGGCATGCAGTGATAGGATGAGGGGTAATGTTTTTAAGCTGAAAGAGGACAGATTTACATTAGATATTAGGAAGAAATTCTTTACTGTGAGGGCAGCGAGACATGGGAACAGTTTGCCCAGGGCAGCTGTGGGTGCCCCATCCCTGGCTGGGCTCAAGGCCAGGCTGGACGGGGCTGGGAGCAGCCTGGGCTGGGGGGGGGTGTCCCTGCCCGTGGCAGGGGGTGGGAACTGAGTGATTTTTAAGGTCCCATCCAACCCAAACCATTCTGTGATTCTATGAAATACATACACAGAATTCAGAACACAGGCTGTCAGTTCACCTGGACAGCACAAGAGCAAGCTCAGTCTCTTGTATGGCCTGATATTCTGCAATATCAGCCCCAGCGATGCACTCACTGCATCGCCTCAACTCAGTGTAGTACCTTCACCTTTCTTCTTTCATTTGTGACTACCACCACCAATGTATCACCACGCATCAATGTACAAAGGTGGACAATATCTCTCAAGTAACATCACCTCTAAAGACAGAACTCACAGCACACAAACTCTATCCCCTAGTTTAGCCAAGACCTTAATCACATTTGGAAATTACGTTAAAACATGGCATCTTCCAGAACCTCCAAATTCTGTGTAACCTGCACAAGTCTCTGGTTCGCATTTTTGCAACATCGTTATGAAGAGAGCTTTGCAGGGAAACACTGTGCTTGGGTCCAAGCTGGAAAGAAAACAGGCAAAGAGCTAAACTAGGACTACTGCATGGCAATAGGTATTACAGACAGAAAGACCACAGCCAAGCACCAGCGATGCCAAGAGCTAGACCTTGTAAAGAGAAAGGGAACCCATGCAATGAAGCAGACTCAAGGACAGAGGAATAGCGTGGGAAGGGGATGGGCTCAATATGAAGCAAGCAGGTTGGAAACGGAAGCCAGAACAACAAAGCAAAGCCCCAAAGTAAGCCACTGAACAACCAGAACCTCTCCTTGACCTCCTTCACATATCAGCTAGCTGGAGCACCCACCAAACAGATTCCCTACCCTGAGCCTGCTTCCCTGGCCAGCTGATCCAACACTGTTAGATTCCCAGGTGGAGTCTCTTGGGGACTGGCAGATGACATAAATCCTCCCAAGGGCATTCAGTCACTATGTATAAAGACCTGTTTACATGACCAACGTTTGCAAAGCTTTCCAGTAATGTTTCATTTTTACAGAACTAGTAGCACAGGGTTGCTGGGAAGCCAGCCTTTCCATTTACTATGGTGCGGGTATCTTGTCCTCTTTTAAATTCCCCTGAGGGGTGTGCTCCAGTCTCTGAATGTGCAAGAAAAATTTGGTTCTGAGTCTGACAGAACAAATCAAATCCAGAGATCTTTATCTCAAAATGCTGGTAAACAGGTAGGCTTTCCCTTTATAATCAGCATTCTGTGACAGCAGGAGGGGGAGATCAGTTTTCAGATGAGAGTGTGGATTAGAGGCTGCCTCTACACTGAGACCTCTGCTGTTTAATGAGCATATCGGGTTTCTGGAAAAAACAGTAGTAAATTGGCAAAAAATTGCAACTGCTGCAAAATTAGATAGGTTAGTTAATTTCCGGTCTTGCCGAAGTCCAGAGAATTCTTGAGTTTCAGAGTTGTCTAACACAATGAAGCAAATGGGAATTACGATGCAAGGGAAATTCAGGGTAAAGAAGATACTGTGTAGATTCAAGGAGTGTTTTGAGATCTTTATATAGGTTGCTTGATCTTAAATTTGCTGTTATCACTCCAAAAAGAGATGCTATATCATTAGACCTTGTCAAGAAAAACCTGTCTTGCATTCCCTAACATCAAAAAAAAAGGAATCGCACACACAAAATGTTAAAAGCCATGAAGCACGAGGCGATTTTGCTGCCAAAAATATCTTGTGATGCAGAAAGGTTACTGCAGGGGGGAGCAACAATGGAGTTGCATATTTGTTAAAAATTAAGTCAATCAGTTGCTATACATGCATCTACAACTGGTCTTTGGCATGCTTCCCACTTGGCTTTTTGATGAGGTACGGTGTGAAATGTATTGCTACTAAGCCACTGCTAAACCTAGAAGAGGGCACAACCTCTCTGAATGTGAGGAATGCCGCTAAACCGCCCAGAAGAGCTCCAAGGTGAGCTGCTGTGCCTGTGGCTGCTGGGAACTCCCGTGACAGCGAAGGGAGACCCTCTTTTCCTGAAAAACAGCCCTGTGAAATGCCCAGTTTCTAGCCAACTTCCAGAATATCTTTGTTCTTGAAACACTAACAGCATTGTCTGAGTTAATTCAGACTTCTTTTGTGAATCAGAAGCAAGGCAGAACTAGTTCTGTTGGGACGGGATGACAGAGCAGCCTACTGTGAAGGCACGTGATCTGTCACAAGATATATGCTGCCCAAGTCAACTGATGCTGCTTGTAGAGATTTGCACACTGCTGTGGGGAAAATACAGTGAGAACTCCAGCATGAAGTTCTGAAGGTGCTGGAAGAAGAATTGTAACAGGAGGCACTCAAGGCACAAGTGTGATGGGATCTCTCCCTCACCACAAAATCAGGTAGGTCAAAGGAGCGAGCCATAGAGTTGATTAAAGTAAGAACCTCCAGCCTACACCTGTGGCCCACCACACAGGTGTGAGATGGACCTGAGGCAGGCCTCCTTGTAATTCTGGGTAATAACAGGTGACGGTAATCTATGTGGGTGGAACATGAGGACAAGGAACTGGAATGCAAGGTACACGTTTGTAAGATGCTTGCAGGAGTCAGGGTTCAAGGTTGGACTCACTGGGACTTTTCCACACTTTTCCAGTGGTATACTGGAAACAATCATAAAGGCCAATGAGGTACAGTCTCAGCAGTAAGTATTTACAGAGAAGGGATGATAGCTAAGCAAAAAGTCACCTTTCTGCAGGACTTGCTTGTGGCAGCACTAAGAGAAGGCAAAGCCAGTGCCACTTCCTGCAGCATGCAGACAGGTTAGCAGCTCCATGCGGCAGGCAAAGGACACAGATTCTGCATAATTCTCCACGCTGTAGGAATATCACCTTTTTGCTGAAGAAAAGGTATGTCGTTGTTCCTACTAGGCTCACCAGACTGCCGGAAAGTGCTTATTTCCTTTATTATCACGCTGCCTGTGAATTGCCCCCACCCACTGCAACAACTAGGAGCAACCCTTCCACTCAGAGCAAGAGGAGTGGCGTGAACCCCGTGTATGTTCCCAAAAAGCCTGAACCGTTAAGGCTAGCAGGAAGTGTTGCTGGTGCCCCAGACAACTGAATAATGTGGCTGAAGTGAAACTCTTCCCCTGCTCCAACTGACGATGAACTTGGCAACTCGGTCAGCAGCGTCTCTTTGGGGAAGGTAATGGCTGCTTTCCACCTTGGGCCGGGGAGTGCTGGAATTTTGAGAGATGCACTCTTGAATCCCAATGTGTAATGATGAAATTTAAGAATAAGTAAAATGAATACAAAGGTCACGACAAACATTACAGGTTTGGAATAACCTCATTTTAGGCTGCAGAACAGTTCCCTTTTTCTTTTAATCAGCTATTGATACAGATCTGGGAATACTCCAGCTGTTGACGCCACCCTGGGGCCCTGGGCCACTTTCCAAGAGTTTTCAGAGGCACATTGGGCAAACAAGCTCTTTCTCAGACCATGCTTGTTAGTTAAGCTACCTTTTCTCTACACCCTCTTCCATTTTCTTTCCCTCCTCTATTCCCCCTTTTTTTTTTCATACGCAGATAACATTCAGCTCGCATTTCTTTCTCTGCATCTAATATTACACAAGGGCAAAGCCTCTCCACCTTTGTTAAACAAAATTATTTCCTCCAGTGGCTTGGCCACCTGGAACATACTACGTAAAGCTATGTTAGCAGGAACTAATGTTTCTGGCAGAACAGCCAACAGTATCCTCATTGGCACATCCTTTAGATAGATGGTTGTGCTGCACTAAAAAACAGGGTGAGAAGCATTCTTGAGTAACTACAGCACTGTCATGTGGATCACAGGCTTCAATCCAATGAGTGAAAAAAAGAAAAACACAAAAACTGGAATGTTTAAACAGTGAGGGTTTTTTGGGGGAAAAAAAAAAGGTGGAAATCAGAATGAACCTTGAAGTCTTTTAAAGCTTTCTGAAAGGGTGTCTCAGTACAATACCAGCTTTATTGAATTTTCCTTTGCCACTTTTTTACCCAGTGACTTAACCCTCTATTTAACAAAAGGCTTTATGTATCCTAATGGTAGTAATGTACTATTTGTGAGCCTAAATGTGTTCTCAGTAACTACATCACAGCTAGTCCTAGCAGTGCTACTAAAATTAATCAACAGGACTAGACTGCAGGGTGTCATGCCCTTCTTTTGCCAGCTATTGTTGCCAATGCTAGACATGTTAATGAGTGCCATTATTACAGTCAGTGAGTATGGACACTGCGAAGTGACTCGTATACCACTACTAGTATATATGTCTCTGCACTTCTGAAGTTTATTCACGATCACAATTGTTTGTTGCAAAAGGAGAAAGATGCTTTTGTTCTGGCTCCATATAAAATGAAATAGGAAAATAAAATCACGTACAGGCAGAAAGTTAGGATCTTTCTTCAACCATAATGCTAAGAAATCTGAGTATCTATATGACAAATCACATCACAGCTAGTCTCAGCAGTATGGCTATAAATATCACAAAGCAGCACAAGCAGGGACAGCCCGTTCAATTTTTTTGTTGTAAAACAGGGCAACTTACTTGAAATGAATGTCTGAAATCAGGAAAAGATATTAATACAGGACCTGCATTTTGTTAGATAACAGTAATGAGTTTTTAATTGGGAATTAGAATTACAGAAGAAACACATGTCCAAACCAAAAAGTGATGTACAAAGGAGAAGCAGATAGTTTCCAATGACCGGTATCCAAGGGGCTTAGCAGGACTAGAACAAACAGGTTTTTTACACTCAGACTAAAAGACTTATCAAAAAGTTGCCGCATTTTTCACAAAGGTGTCAAAGTAGAAAGGTGAACTCTCAGCCTTAACTAAATGTCATGCTGCAGTGAGTAAGGAAAGAACAAACACAAACTTACAAACGCAGTTTGTTCTTCCTATCATGAAAGCCTGGCAGGACTCCAGCGCTGGAGTAAAGCCAAACCAGCACACCAGCGCCTTTGAACTTTTAAACCTGGTGTTTTTCCTTTACAGTTTAACATCTTAACTGATTTAAATTCAGCGTCCAAATGGATTTCAGAAAGACGTGTAAGTAGCCATAGTTTCAACATTTCATAACTACTCAGGTTGCGGGCAACTGCCACGAGCAAGACGAGGGGGAGCTGTGGGGAGGCCGTGGAGGCCAGCGCTCCAGGACACGCGCGGCTGCCACCTGCGGCGCGGCCTTCGAGGCCTTCTCTGGCCATCACCAAGTGCCCGCGTTTCACTCCACGCCCGCACTGCCACTTCACCCATTTGATCAGGTAACTAATGTACTTGCTGCACTGGGACAGGCTGGATGCCAAGTGCAGCCCCCGAGGCGCTTCTGCGCGCTCTGCAGCTTCTGCGATCAGGCGCCGACTTCTCCCTGCTCCCTCGTTCTTGAGCCCACCCTCATGTCAAGTTACAGCCCGTCCTCGGCACTCGGGCTCCTCAGCAGCTGTCCCTCCCCCTCGGATCCCGCTCTGGCTGTGTGGGACAGATCGCCTCAGGTAAGGTGGCTGCAGGGCAGAGACAACCGCCCGCGGCCGGTCCCTCCTCCAGGCGCCTCAGCGAGCCTCAGGCAGCGAGCGGTGCCGAGTCGATCCGAGCGGGGGCCGATCCGAGCAGAGCCGAGCGGCCCGCCCGCCCCCGCGAGCCCTGGCGGCCCCGCCCCTCCGCCCGCGCTGACACCTCACCAAGCCCCAACCCCCTCGGCTGATGCAATTACCCTCCCTTCCCCTTGCTTTCGGCCTCGGACCAATCACGGGCCATCCGGGGCGTGTCGTCATACGGCTCCGGCCAATGGGGAAGAGCCACGATAGTAGAAAGCCGGGCGGGGCGTGCGGGGGCGCAGACGGCTGTGAGCTGTGGTGCCGGGCAGCGCCGCTCGTCCCGCTCCGTCCGCGCCCGCCATGGCCGCGCTGCCCGGTACCGCGGCCCCCCGGCTGCTCCTTATCCCCGGCAAAGCGGCCGAGCCCCCCGCGGCCGGCCGCCACCTCTCCGTCGTCCTGCCGGCAGGAGCCAGCCCGCCGGGCCTGGAGGCGCCGCAGCAGGCCCGCAAGCGGCAGCGGCTGACGCACCTGAGCCCGGAGGAGAAGGCGCTGCGCAGGTGAGTGGGGGCCGGCGGCGGGGCCCCGCCGCGCTGGCAGCCGCGCTGACAGCCGCCCTGCCCCGCAGGAAGCTGAAGAACCGGGTGGCGGCGCAGAGCGCCCGGGACAGGAAGAAGGCGCGGATGACGGAGCTGGAGCAGCAGGTGGTGGAGCTGGAGGAGGAGGTAGGGGTCGGGGTTGGAGGGGGCCGGTGTGGGCCCGGGGGGAGCCGGGCATGGGCCCGGGGCCGCCCTGCCTCACGGCTCTCTGCAGAACCAGAGGCTGCTGCTGGAGAACCAGCTCCTGCGGGAGAAGACATGTAACCTGGCGCTGGAGAACCAGGAGCTTCGCTGCCGCCTGGGCCTGGATGCTCTGAAGGTGGAGGAGGGGAGCGAGCCCCAGGTGAGCCCGTCGCCGCGCTGGCAGCCCCCTCGCCCCCTCCCCGCTGGGGGTCCCGGGGATGCTCGGGATGCCTGCCCACAGTGGGTGGGGGGCAGTCCACTGCCTGGTCCCAAGCTGTTGCGAGGCAGTTTCATCTGCTGGTCTACAATCTGTTCTAGAAGTGAAGTAGTAACTGTCAGTCGTATACAGCTGTCTCTGAAGACCAGGGACATAGTGGAAGGTGTCAGGCTTTCAGTTAAGCAGTGAACAAAACAAATCTGCAAACACGTGGGCCTTGAGGCTACCCTTGGGTTCCTGCTGCCAAAGCCAGTGGAGCACCTGATGTTGGAAGTTGTTGCAGGAAGACCATGATCTTCAGGGTTATGTGCTGTACTGTCTGCTAGAATCTCTGTGGTGACTGACTGGGTTTTATCCTTGCCTGCAGGTTGTAAAGGAATCACAGGTGGATGAGATTAGATTGGTGACCGGGTCCGCTGAGTCCGCAGCACTCAGACTACGTGTTCCTCTGCAGCAGGTGCAGGCCCAGCAGTCACCACTTCTGATAACTTCCACATGGATTCTGATGACAGTGATTCAGACTCTAAGGTAAGCATCCATTCCTACCCAAAATGCACACAGAACTCGGAACCACTGTGGATCTAAGACTAGTGTTGTAACTTCTTGACATAAAGTAATTTTCTGTGGTTGGCTTGGTTTCTAAGTCTTGGAGTGCCATACCTGTGGCTCAGAACAGCTGTGTTGGGCTGTATCCAGTGAGTACAGGAGTTCATGCAACTGGTTCAAGTCCAGTTTCCATAAAATCTTAAGAGGATATTGCCTGAAACAGCCTGGTGGCACTTACAGCAACAGTGTACAAATACCAAAAGCATACTGTGCTTTTCCTGTTGTTGAAAGTAGACTTCATAATTTTGCTGATGAGCTGGCACTTGGCAAAGCCGTTCAGACTTAAAGCTTGCCCCTTATGAACTTCCAGAAATGTAAGGACAGGCATCTTTCACTTAAAAAAAAAAAAATGACCAATTAAACCCAAACCAACCCACCCCCCAACAAAAACCTGTAACAACCGCACCACCTTTGGTCATGGGCAGATTTGCTTAAACTGGGTTTTGGTACTGGCTCTGTGGAGCCAGCAGGTAGTGTGGTGGTTGTACCTGATGGGTCCAAGGTCCTGAGGAGTTTGATAAAGGCAGTGAACATCAAATGCATGTAGGTTGCCAGTACCTTTTAAAGAAAAAAAAAAAAAAATCTGAGATGAGAAATTGCTTTAACTGTTCTGATGGTGATCTTGGTAAAATTCCTAGGTCCATGATCCCATTAGCGCATTTTAACTTTCAGATGAGTGTCAATAGATTTTGCAACTGATGCCTTGCTGTAACAGTAGTAGGCTGTCTTCCTAAACCGTTCTTTCATTCTGCAGTCTGATCTCCTGCTGGGCTTTCTGGACTGTCTGGACCCAGAGATGCTTCTCACATACGCTGGTTCAGAGTCAATGTGCCTGGAAAAGCTGGAGGAAGACATCTGTGGAGAAACAAATTCCGTACCAACCTCCTCCTCTCCCTCTTTGGGGTCCCCATCAGCTAAGCTGGAGGCCATTAATGAACTGATAAGGTTTGATCATGTGTACACAAAGCCCCTAATACTGGAGATTCCTATTAAAATGGGTGACCAAACCGATATGCTAGTGAAAATCAAGGAAGTATCTCTCTCTCCACCTGAAGACAAAGCTATCCCTGAGATCCCAGTATCTGTGAAAGAAGAACCTGTAGACAGCTTCATGCCTGAACTGGGCATCTCTCATCTGCTTTCCTCTCACTATAGCCTTGCAGCTTCAAGCTCTCTGTTGGATGCCTGTAGTGACTCTGGGTATGAAGGATCCCTGTCACCCTTCAGTGACATGTCCTCTCCACTTGACACTGACCATGTGTGGGAGGATAGCTTTGCCAATGAACTTTTTCCCCAACTGATCAGTGTCTAGCTTTGTAGTGCCAACTGGTCAGTGTCTAACTTGTAGTGTTAACTCCCTTGGAAAATTATCCTGGCAGGATAATGGGATAAATGCCCCTTTGTGGGGTGTGGAATGAAGTGTATTCAGAACAGCATTGCTCACTTCAGTCCATGCTAGTAGATGGAGTGATGGCCAATGTGCTTCTCCTGGTATGGAGGAAGTCTAGGGTGTCCTGTCCTCCCACCCACCCCATCAGTATTGGCTCATGAGGGAGGAAAGTTTGTTTCTCAGTAACTTGACGATTCTGTGTGAACCTGAAAATGTTCATTTAGTTTCCCACTTAAAATTATTTTAACACAGGAAACTGTAGTGGGATGTTCCTGTATAGACAACTGGGTTAAGACTGAATAGTCTGTATGTCTTACAGATTTACTATGTAAATGCTTGTTTTCCATTTGCTATGTAGAGTTGCTTTCTCCATTTAATATTTAACTGTATTGGTGCAATTAAAGTGCAGTGCAGCTCACTGACCCTTTTTTGCCTTGGATCTCAGTGGGGAGGGGAGAGTATCTGGGCCTTATAGAATTCAAAACTGTATAGAAGTTTTAGAAGACTGGGTCTCTTGGTGTCT